>NC_056739.1:1355907359-1356232359 GCF_019279795.1 Protopterus annectens
TGCCTCTTCTTTGGTCTACACTAGCAATATCAGAAAATAACAACCAAGAACTGGAAGAGTAAAACTACTCCCTCTTGTACTGAATTCCTTAGTATGGCAAAAACTGTATGTAGTAGTGAGTTTCATATGATTAGGATGGCAACTTCTAATATTATTCATTCCTTTTAGTCATGGCTAAAAGTTAAAGATTTGCTTAAAAAATATTAACTGTTGTTAATTTGTATTATATTGATATATTACACAGCTGAGGGACGTATGTGAATAATTATTTGTTTGTTTTATTTTACCCTGATTGTTCTTTGCTATTAAAATATTTTTTTCCAAAATGCTGTTTTGTCTAAAGCTTAAATAGGAAACCTAGAAGAAAACCAAAAGAAAATGTTATTGATTTCATTGCAGAAATAAGTACTTACTTTAATGGTAGTTGAGTACTGGAGTGTGTACTGCCAAACTATTTTTTAAAAGTTTGGAGACCTTATAGTAACTGCAAGCACTCGGTACACTTTTGAGGAAATGGATGAAAAATATGACCTCTTTTTAGCCAGTAGAGCACAAGTGCACAAGAAGGTGGTACCTATGGCTATACATAGGAATAAGGCACCCAATGGAGAACTTTGAACATTCACATTAGGCTCAAGGCACACAGCAACATCTTGGCATACTAAGGAATTCAGTACAAGATGATCAATTTCAACAATTGGCTTAAGTATTGGTATCATTCAAAAGGGATCCAATGCCTGTCAGCCTGGAATGACATGCTCGACAAGCCACGATGCTTCACTAGGGACGGCTTGCACCTGTCACCCCTGGGCTTTTGGATATTGGCAAAGGCTCTTGCTACCCCCACAGTGCCTTTTTTAGGCAAGGCTCAAAAGACAAACCCACCTCCATAGGTACACAAGGGATAAGAAACTAAGAGTAATGATACTCAATGCCAGAAGTCTAAACCTCAAAATGCCTTTTCGAAACTCTCCTTAGCATGGAGAACATCGATATCTGTGCAGTAACAGAAACCTGGTTCAAGGCTCTCGAGAGCACCCCAGCACTACCAGGTTATACCTCATACCACGCTTTTCGGCCCCAAAACTTGGACCGAACCACAAAAGGAGGGGGAGTATCAATATTCGTCAAAGATACTCACACCTCCAGGTTGGTGGCACAGCACGAAGCATCAGAGACTATCCATGTGCAACTAACAGTGGGTAAAACTGCCTTCCAGTTTATAGCCTGCTACAGACCACCCTCCCAAACCCAGGAACCCCACTCGGCCTTCCTGAGAACACTGGAAAATATGAAGGTCTCTCCAAACACCATTATATTGGGCGACTTCAACTACCCAAACATAGACTGGGAGCATTACTCTAGCTCCAACACCCTAGCCCAAAGGTTCCTAGAATTTATAAACTCAAATGCTATGGAACAACTTGTTACCACTCCCACAAGAGGGGAAAACATACTGGACCTGATCATCACCAACATGGGGACACTATGCTCCAGACCAGAAGTGTATCCCTCACTGGTAAGATCAGACCATAAAATAATCTCACTGGATATTCACATCCCAACCCCACCCCCCTGCCCAGAAAACCGCAGTGAAAAACTTCTCTAAAGCAAATTTCACACTCCTCAAAACCAAGGTGGAATCCTTCAAAGCCCCCGGGCCTGTGGAAAATACGGCCCAGACCACAGAATCCCTTATAAACGCATTCTATGAACACCTTCCAGAATGCATGGATCATGCAATCCCAAATAAAACCAAGACCCAATCCTCCAAAGGCAGATGTCCTGTTTGGTGGACCCCAGCCATAAACAAACTATACAATAGAAGGAGGAAGCTACTACATGATAGAACAAAATCCCAAAAAGGGAAGGCATCTCTGATCAGTATTAGCAAAAAACTATGGGCACTCATAAAATTGTCTAAGGCCAGCTTCAAGAGAAAAATTGCACAGGACACTAAGGATAATCACAAGGCTTTCTTTAGTTATGTTAGGAACCTGGGTGGGAATTCCCAGATATGCTCAGAATTAGTCCAAAATGATAAAAAATACACCGAACCCACAGACATTGCCAACATCCTAGCTGACAGGTTCAGCGCAAACTTCTCCCCGCCCACCAAAAGGGCAAATATCTATCCCAGCAGAGTGCTGCCCCCCTGACATCTCAGATGCTCAGGTAAGAGCTGCCCTCTCCAAAGCAAAAAACACAGCATCAATGGGACCAGACAGAGTCCCAGGCTGCGTCCTACATGAACTCCAAGAAAAGCTAAACCCAAACATAAAACTACTATTCACTCTCAGCCTTACTACAGGATATGTACCCAAAGAGTGGCGTACAGCAACAGTGGTCCCTCTCCTCAAAGATGGTGCCTCAACGGATCCTGGAAACTATCACCCCATAAGCCTGACTAGCTTGGTCTGCAAAGCTGTGGAAAGGATCATCATGGACCTCATAAATAAAGATATTGGGGACCTATAGACACTGGATTCTACCCAGTTCGGCTTTGTTAAGGGCAGATCCTGCCTCTTAAACCTGGTCGATTTCTTTGAAACAGTCACCAAGGCCATTGACGAGGGGAAGGTGGTCCACACAGCCTACCTGGACCTCGCAAAAGCCTTTGATACAATACCCCACTCGGGCATTATAGATAAGCTCACTAGCTTAAATATAAACCACTATGTCACTAGATGGGTTGCAAACTGGCTCAAGGACAGAACCCACATGGTTAGAATTGCTGGAGCCATGTTAGACTCCAAACTAGTTACAAGTGGCGTCCCACAAGGCTCAGTCCTGGGATCTCTCTTGTTCAGTATATATTTCTCGGAGGTACAGGCCAACACGGAAGGACTGTGGCTGACCAAGTTCGCAGATGACTGCAAACTGGGCACCATAATAGACTCTCCAGCCTACACAAGCATCCTCCAAAAGGGCCTCATAGAAACAGACAACTGGTGCCAGAGCCATGGCCTCAAACTAAACGCCAAAAAGTGTATAGTCACCCCCTTTGGCAAAAACAAAGTGCCCACAAATTACCACATAGGTGGTAATCCATTAAGTACAGAAGTAGTAATTAGGGACCTGGGGACCCAAGTTGATAGCAATCTCTCATTTGGCAACCACGTGGCCAAAGTGGTTAGAAAAACATTTTATATAGCCCACCTAATCATGAAGGGATTCACATCTAGATTAGGGGAGGTCATCATGCCTCTTTACTCATCCCTCATCAGGCCCATAATTGAGTACAATGCCCCTTTTGGGATGTACCTTACCAGACACCTGCAGCAACTGGAAAGACCCCAAAAGTACCTCACCAAGAGGATCAAAGGGATCAAACAGATGCCATATGTTGCCCGGTTAAAGAAACTCCAGCTCTACTCAGTGGCATACCACCTGCTCAGAGGCGATCTGTGCCTGACGTATAAAGCCATGTGCAACCCAGAATTAATGGACATGCTGCAACTCAGAAAATCCAAATCCCATTGAGCTATGCACTCGAGAGACTTGAACCTCAGCACTGAAATAAATAGAACATGCTGGAGGGACAGATTCATAACCCAGAGGCTCCCTTCACTCTGGAATAAAATCCCAGTCCAGGTTAGGCAGAGTCCTTCATTGACTCTCTTCAAGAGGAATCTTGATGAGTGGATGGGAGATCGTAGGTTTACCCCGGGTATCACTTCTGTGTCACTGTTAGACAGAGGCACAGTATACTAACCTCGAAAAAGGGCATAGCAAAATTAATTTAAAATGGGTGGCGAAAGCCAAACACACTCTGGCTAGGCTTATAAATGCCCTAGGGCAGATAGCCTAGTATGAACCTATGAACCTATGAACCTCTGGTGTTAAATATTTTCAATATAACCAAGTGGGGAATGTATGGACCATTTTTTTTCACAGAGACAGGGTGGATAACTAAAGTCACACAAGGGAGTTAATAGACATGGCACCACAGTAGTGATAGGTTGTCACATATACCCTATCCTGGTAAAGTAGAGAAACATTGTTAAGAGGTCTACTACACCAAATAACTATTACTAAGCATATGCGTTAAAAAGGAGTATTACCTACTCCACAATACACTTAGGCCTATAAGAGGTATACCACTTCCAATTACCACTGGATAATGTTCATCAGGATTGGGATGGCTGCCGAACTTACTGTGCTTGAACTTGATTACTGTGTTTGGACAAAGTGCAGTAGCTCCACTTACTTCTTACAGTTGCAGCACCTCACCCAAACATTTAGTCCATTTTGAGTGTGAGTGGACAGCAATGAAAGCTACAAGAAGCCAAATCCCTGGCTGCATGGCAGCGACCTTTGAGTGCCTGACACTTGAGCACTTGTAGAAGACTCCTTTCAATTAATTGGATATTGCTAGATTAATTAATTAGCAATGAGGTTATTAGAAACTGGTAGTAATACAAGGACACCAGATTGCTGACAGGCATATTAAATGCATTATTTTTTTGTTGTTGTTGTTGTTTCCACAGAACATGAAAAAATGATGGCACTGGTATAGGAAAGAACAGTAGGTAGAAATGAGACTAGTTCAACAGAAGTTGTTACATGACTTGCAGACATTTTTCTAGAATCTTCATTACCGTTTCATTAGTAGATTTCTTCGGTTCAAAAGAAAAGCTTTGGGAGTGAAAAGTACCCATTTAAGAGGCAGTTCTACAGAAACAGTAAGTATATGTGGTAACTAATAAGTTTCCTTGGTGAAGATATATGTGTTTTAGCAATCTACAAGGTCAGAAGGAGGAACAGGATGAAGGAATAAGATTCATTATAAAATGAATGTGGCAGTACAGACACAAGAGATGCTTCAAATCAATCTTAAATGGAAATTTCCAGTATCATACAACTGTGGTTATAATGACAACAGGATCATTAAAAAATCCTTACAAGATATAAAACAATGATTGTGATAGGATTGACAAACTTAATACTGAGAATACTTATATTTTCCGAACTACCTAAGCCAAAATCTATTTGACTATTTGACATAAGAAACTTGTACTGCCCCATCTGAGCAACCTTGAATTTTCTGTGAAGATATTTGAAGTGTTTTTTTTCAAAAATGAGCACCATTCCATTTCTGAAAACTGTATTCTTCCATATCTGTGTCTGCAAGCAGGTGACACCTCCTTAACCCTTGCCATGCCCTTGTATAGCAATCAAAATGTATTTCTCAGTTTTTGAAGCAAGTACAACTAACAAACCCTTAACGTTTGGTACAACAGTTTTACTATACACAACACCATAGTATATAGTTTTTAAAACAAAAAAAATGTGTGAAAAGGACAGCCTCCTGATTTTTTTTCGAGCTGAAGTCTCTTGCAATTATATCATGAAAGATTGTACTCACACTGCTTGACTACCTAAATTTATGAATGGGTGTTAGATTTCTATATTACATACATCAATAATAGCTTCTTACTTCCTAGACAGACATGTTATACATTAGATCAGGCAGGTAGAATACCTTCCATTGAAAATTAACACATGATGATGATGATGTAGTGGTGATCTAGCTGTCCTAGATACGTAAGTTGTGTTTGCTTATCCACAAGGCTTTGCAGGTGTATGCAAACCTTTCCTCAATATCTACCAGGACATCTTTTTCTGAGTATGGTTATATGGAAAATCTGAATAGACTCGGAAACTATTAATAATAAAAAAATCCAGTGCTACAGTTCTCTTTTTGTTTCAAAATCATTTATAACTTTTAATTGAGATGTAAAAAGGAAGCAAACTTAATTGTAAATCAAAGATGTTGCAGATGAGCAGTGGACTTTAATTAAGATGGGCTAAGCAGATATGACCCCTCTTATAAATAGAATTGCAAAAAAAAAGGTTTGTAGGCAAAATGTATAATATTGTTTAATCTCTGTAAACAACAGGTAAAGGTTGCCATTTAAGTGTGTTCATTTTATTTTTATTAGTTTTTGTCCAGGGCAAGGTATGACTATGAGCTATAATGTCAGATTTTTGGAAAGTGCTAGGAAAGAATTGTGCAACTGGAGATCTAAAAGTTGTTTTTCTAGCTAGTTACTAAAAAAACAGAAGCATGGATTGGATTTTGTGTTTTTTTCTCCAAAAGAGTGTAATAAATAAATAGATACCTCCCTTATGAAGAAATGAAAAAAAAAAAAACTTTTTTTTCTGGGAGTAAGCTAGTACCCAGTTTCAAATCACAGCAAACTCAAAAGAAAGCAGAGTTAAGGCATGCTAAAATAATCTTGTATTAGGGGTTATATTCTCAAAACATATTTAGTAGCAAGTTTGCTTTTCATTCACATTATACGGTGACGCTAATAATACCAGACCATGTCTTCTGCTAAAACAAAGGTATTTTATACTAGCTGCATAATTACTGTTCAATGGTTGGTTTTGACTTACTGACGTGACTTCAACAACATTAACAGACATGCTAAAGTATTTTTAGAAAGTATGTTCTATGCACTGGTGATATACAGTTTGACAGACGAGATCAGACAGGAGTCCCCGTGGACTGTAATGTTTGCAGATGACATTGTGATCTGTAGTGAGAGTAGGAAACAGGTTGAGGAGACCATGGAGAGGTGGAGATATGCTCTAGAGAGGAGATGAATGAAGGTCAGCTGGACTAAGATGGAATATATGTGTGTAAATGAAAGGGAGGATAGAAGAATGGTGAGGATGCAGGGAGTAGAGGTGGTGAAGGTGGATGAGTCTATGTACTTGGGATCAACAGTTCAGAGTAATGGCGAGTGTGGAAGAGAGGTGAAGAAGAGAGTACAGTCAGGGTGGAGTGGGTAGAGAAGAGTGTTAGGAGTGATTTGTGACAGACGAGTACCAGTAAGAGTGAAAGGGAAGGTCCACAAAAGGGTAGTGAGACCAGCTATGTTATATGGGTCGGAGACAGTGGCATTGACAAAAAGACAGGAGTCAGAGCTGGATGTGGCAGAGTTAAAGATGTTAAGATTTGCACTGGGTGTGATGAAGGTAGACAGGATTAGGAATAAGTATATTAGAAGGTCAGCCCAGGGTGGACAGTTTGGAGACAAATCCAGAGAGGCGAGATTGCATTGGTTTGGACATGTGCTGAGGAGGGATGCAGAGTATATTGGGAAAAGGATGCTAAGGATGAAGCTGTCAGGTAAGAGGAAAAGAGGAAGGCCTAAGATAAGGTTTATGGATGTGGTTAGAGATGACATGTAGGTGGTTGGTGTGACAGAGCAAGATGCAGAGGAAAGGAAGTAATGGAAACAGGTGATCCACTGTGGCGACCCCTAACAGGGAAAATCCGAAAGAAGAAGAAGAAGTTCTATAAATGCTGCTTATAAAAGGGGCCTTTGCTTTTCCCCATCCCTTACTTTATGATGTGAAAATCAAGTTTGTACCATCCTGACCCTACAATTGCTCCTATGGAAGATAAAAATATTTAGCACCTGAAATCTACCAATATGACATGTCCACAAAATGCATTGCTTATATTCACACATTATTAACAATCAACCATTAGAGACTTCCACTACAGTAGCCACATGTAAAAAAAAATTAGAAGGTAGTAAACAGAAATGGCCTTTCCAACTAGCATTTTAAATCATAAGTCATATCTGAGCTTTTGCAGACTCTTATTCATGACTGAGGTCTGTGCATGTATGGTTTTGTTTGGAGGTCCTGCAATGGGGTGGCATCCTAGAAAGTTTAAATCTGTTCACAGAATATTGCATTTTTCTGTCATGTGATGTGGAGTAGCTTAACCACCATATTATAAGAGTTTGCCTTATATTATCAGCATAGTGGGTTACAACAGGTTCTACAAAATCTGTGACTGTTCCAGTGTGTGGCTGGTGTGGGCGCAAAGTGGTTCTAATGGTCATTGAAACAGGCAGAGGAAAATACATTGGTTTGAGAGTTTACACATCCTGTGGACATATGGTGAGAAGGAAATGGAGAGAGGCACAGGACAAAGCGGGAGCTATGCTTGATAGATACTTTAACCAGGTGGGTGCTTTGCTGGCAGGGGTAGATGTCATCAAGTTGATGGTCTCATCCCATATTCTTTATTTGATACAAATTCCATGTGAATGTCATGTATGGAGAAGTAAGGAAAAGGGGGTTTGAATGGAAAGGCTGATGATGCAAAAATTAAATGTAGTTGGTGACTGCCAGACTTAGCTAAATATATGATGGCAGTGATGTCTGTGGAGACTACCTTAAGGTGGGCTATGTGGGAAAGGATGTAGAGTGGGAGAACTAGATGTCATATGGTAAATATTCTGAATGAGGTAAACTGGAAAACAGAGGCAGTGTTGTGATTAGGTGGGCCACATAGAAGGATTTTCTAACCACTTTGGCAATGTGATTATCAAAGGAGAGGTTACTATCTACTTCGGTCCCCAGATCCCTTAATACATCTGTCATATTTAGGGGGCTACCACATATGTAATAGTTTGTGGGTACTTTTTTTTCCCAAAGGGGATGACTATGCACTTTTTGGCATTTAGCTTCAGGCCATGGTTTTGACACCAGGTATCTGTCTCAGTGAGACCCTTTTGGAGGATGTCTGTGTCAGCCGGAGAGTCAGTTATAGCCCCTAGTTTGCAGTTGCCAGCGAACTTGGTCAGTCATAGTCCTCCTGTGCTTGCCTGTACCTCTGAGAAGTATATACTGAACAGGAGGGGTCCTAGGACTGATTCCTGGGGGAATGCCACTTGTAACCAGTTTAGAGTCCGACCTAGCTCCTGCTACTCTTACCATGTGGGTTCTGTCCGTGAACCAGTTGGAAAATCATCTCGTGACATAGGGGTTTATGTTCAGGTTAGTGAGCTTGTCTATAATACCTGAATGGGGAATGGTGTTGAAGGCCTTTGCAAGGTCTAGGTATGCTGTGTTGACCACCTTTCCCTCATCTATAGCCTTGGTAACGGTCTCAAGAAAGTCCACCAGGTTTAGGAGGCATGATCTGCCCTTAACAAAGCTGAATGGAGTAGGGTCCAGTGTTTAAAGGTTTCCAATGTCTCAAAATGGCCCGCAAGGGCAGTTAGTCTAGTACTAATCAATGAACCTATGCCTGTGTTATAGAGTTTGAGACACCATTGCTACAACTCAGGCCTTGATAACACAACAGTTGCACTAGCTCTACTGTTATTAAGAGACACACAATTGCCAAAAATAACTCTTTAAAGGCACGCCTTTGTAAAGAAGCATTGCTAGCAGAATTTTATAATCATGTCAAATAAATCTGTAACATGCACATGATTTCCTAAGATGTACAACAATACACATTTCATTGAAACTTTTCATTGAACAAAATAACTATCAGTGTTTATTTATGAATAGCTATGAATGCATTCACTGCAGACTGACATATATGCAGAGACAGAAAAAACACAAAGCAAAATGACAACATGCTATAGGGTATGGCTGGCAATCTGAAGATCCTAAATCAAGATCATCTACAGCACAGTTAAATATAGTTAGTTTTTAAAGGAAGTACTTAAAACCCAACTATCTTTTACTGTCAAGACTGCAAGATTACAAGACACTTGCTCTTACATGGTAACAGGTTTAAAAGAAGCATTAATGACTCATTACTTTGGCAACTGGAAAAGATTTATATGATCCTGGTAGAATAAGCAGAGTAACAGAAATGTCAGGATTAAGTCAGTGGAAATGTCTGTGCAGTTATGCCATGCAGAACCACACAGTAATGAGAGAAAGCTGGAGTAGGTTGTATGCTGCCCTTGCATTTTGTATAAGAGAGTAAATGAAGCTGTCTCTGCAGTTGTAATGACCAGCCTTTTCAGGATTAGTTGTACTCATCCATCATGTTGTGGTTACATTTAAAAAGCCAGTTTCTGCATCTCCCTTTTACCACCACAAGCAGCAAGATACTTCTTATTAATTCATGTTTGGCTGCTGCCTTGTTTACTCCTTAGACAAGTTTAACTGAAGTGAAATATCAACAGTGTGAATATAATGAATATAATGAAAGCTGCCCTTGATTTTTAATGCACCTTATTTTATCCTAACTAAATTCTATAATGTCCATCCTCTAATGACACCTATATTTTGTTAATGGATACTGGAGGGGGGGTGGTAACTGATGTTATTCAGGGAGTCATAGAGTCACAGAAGAAGTACAGTGATTTAAACATCATCAAGCATCCAGGATCTTACGTGACTTGATGTTGTTCCTTCCAGGAATAGTGAAAATGTACCATCATCATGATACTTTCAAATAGACAGCGGGACTGTTCAATCCCTCATTGTACTCTGATGAAAGCTCTACCTTCCACTGACCTGTACATAAGTGGATCTACACTTTCGTTCATTTTCTTTTTTCCCTAATGCAGCCATTATCCACATCTTTGTAGCATACATTAGAGTTTAATGTTGCATTGAGCCCACCCCCGCACCTAACCAACCTGAAATGCAATGCGGGTGGACAATTTGCATGGCTTGCTGCAATGATTTTGCTTATTTTGTCTAAGTAATAATCCAGGTAAACTTTGCAGTCCAAATCAATGTAGTTTGAGATTTGTACATGATTTAAAAATTACCATTAAAGCTTATGGTCAAACTCTTTCCATTGTAAGTGTGTTCACTCAACCTTTGCAATATGCTGCATAAGCTCTTATCTCATGGAATATAGGCAGCATACATTGCAGTATTAATCTAGATAATGATTCTGCAGACAGTGTAAAAAGTTATATTTTTTGGTGTGAACTGCAAACAGTTATTATGCTAGTTGATGAGGCATGGGTATTAGTGATGTAATGAAAAGCTAATACAGACATGAAGAAAGATGGAAATGTTTCTGCATGCATTCCCTTTCCTATTATCTGACATAGAAGCTAATGACAAAATTTACTTTGCTGACATGGAAATCATAGTGTGGCCACTACTTTAAAGCACATCATGTGTAAGCTAACATTTTTTTTTCATTCTTTCTTTCTTTTTGAGATCATCTTGATTTTTTAATCCTGTATATAACTTTAATTTTTAAATATGTTAAGTGCCAAAGAAGAACCTGGTATGAATGATGTGCTGAATTTCAAATGTATGCTAAACAGAAAGGCTTGAAAAATTCCAGTGTGTGAATTTAAGCATATTAATTGATGGTTCTATTCAGGTGCTCTGAAAATATTTAAATGCAATAAGTGGTCACATGAAAAGCAGCAGTCTGATTAAATTTTGACTAATTATACTGGTGAGACAAAAGCACTTGCTATACTGCTTTATGATTTTATTTATTTATTTTATTAAACAAGTGTGGATTCATACAGAGCAAGTACTGTTTACTTGAAGTTCATATGTTGCACAATGCTTCAGTTTTGTCCTTATGGGTAAAGATGAGTCAACTGACGTACTGCATTAGATGAAACATCCTCTTGTTGATAAGGATGCATAGATCAAAATGCAAACAATACATGCATCACAGCCAGGGGTTTCAAAACAAAACAAAATCATTGACAGAACTAAGTTTAACACTATGATACATTATTTGTAGCCCAGATTAGTCCCACTAGGCTATTCATCAAGTCAGGGAAGACCTGAGGTGGTATTTACACTATCTAGTGGAAATTTGGCCACAGTGTGGAGGAACTTCCTGTACCCTTTCCAATAGGTGGCATTGGATCCTTTACATCCACCTGCACTACCACCATTTCAGACAGATGGAAATCAGTTTAACATCTCATCGAAAGAGCAACGCACTTAGAAATGAAGCACCCCCTTATGCTGCACTTCAGGGTCAGGAGTTCATCTCCCTGTTGGGGAACTACAGCCCACAACCTTCCACACCAAAGACAAGTGCATTCCTGTTGCACCACTGACACATCTTAAGAAAGATCTTTGGAGAATACCGATATAAAAGCAAAAAGAAGAGGTCAGCAAAGTGAGAGATGTAAAAGTGGTACAATGTTTTATTACATGCATTAAGCAAGACGAACTAGAGAAGAATACATCATGATGAACAAAGTAAACAAGGAAAGGGGATCTTACAGAAACAGCGCAATAAATATTTTCTAGAAATACTACGTGAACGCTATCTGCTGAGGGAAGAATGCTTAGCAACAGGTAGGAAATGTGCACATACCTCTCAACTGTACAGATTTTTGCAGAATGTCCAGATTTTTGCCTCATATGTTTGGTCAGTTTTTCATAAAACTGTGATTTTCTGGCAAATTAGTGTCAAATCATTCAAGACTGAAGTTACAAAATAATGAAAGAAGTTTGATTTCCAGACTTCCTATCCTTCAGAAAAAATCATGCTAATGCAAAACCTGTTAATCAGTTTTCTAAGTTTGTAAGAGTAATATTTAAAAATGTCCCTATTTTTGGGCCTTTGTCCCATTTATTTATGGCTTTATCCAGATTTCTTGCTCCAAGGGTATGATATGCATTTTATAAAAAGCAGAATAGTTTTGATAAACTATGCAGTAAGAAATATTAAACTAACTTTGAAGAAAGGATGACATCAAAGAAAGGGAGAGGAGTACCACAAACATAAACAGAAAGTTCATGAGGGGATATTCAGTTAAGTGGAAGATCTGAAAGGAAATGAGCCTAATACATCTAATACGTCAGACAACACAGATACAGCTATGATTATTATTTTATGTATGTTCATACAGTGAATGAGGTAATGCAGATGACAAACAGTGGTGTGTTTAGGAATACAAGATCAGAGTAAAAATGTATGCTGATTCAAAAGCATTGATGAATGAAGTGAAATATGACACATTTACGAAACTAAGACCTTAGCCTGCTGAAAAAGGCAATTATTTTATTTTATTTGAATTTCTTTACAGAGGTAGCGCACTTATCAATGTTTACCAATTTCAGGCACAGCCCAGGTGAAATTGTAACACTGGGATACCAATAGTAAAAATGTTAAGCGCTGATATGGTCATAGTATATTGGAACTATATGCAACCATATACAATAGCTAAAATGACCAATAGGTAAGCAACAGAGAGCAGTGGCAAAGAGAAATTGCAGTAGTATTAGATTATGTAGCCAGAGAGTCGGCAATGGCCCTTAGCAAGTCCTTAAGATGAGCTTTTAATTGGGGAAGGAATTTTAAGTCAGACAAATGTTCTTTAAGATAGGATGGTACATTGGCATGAAGTCCCATACTTTGGCTTCACATATTGAGAAGGCCTTACCTATGCAGTGAACTTGGTTTTGGGCACTTGTAAGGAAGGAGTACAGCTGTCATAATTTCAGAGGTTTCAGGTTGGGAGTTTCATTATTAACTTAGTTGTCAGGGGAGAGACTGAACAGTGTTTAAATGGTAGAGCCAAATAGAAGGTCACTTTATTGTTTGACTGGGAGCCATGTTTTGGTCTAGAATTTTGCAGTGGTGTTCCCGTTTAGATAAGAGTGTAATCTGCCTGTATTATCTGAATAAATTTGTAGCTCCTTTTTGATGTACATGCGACCAAGGAGATGCTGTATTCAAGCTGGGAGAGAAGTATGACTTTGCCTATTGTTGATCTGGAGGACTTGGAGAAAAGAGGGTTTATTACCTAGAAAATAAGGGTGAATTCATCTTTTTCTTATGCTTTCAAGATGGAGAATGAAGTAAAGAGAAGGGTATAACCAGAGACCTAGATAAATAACTGCATTTATGTTTTCAATAGCATGCAGAACCACACAGTTTTCAATAGCAGTGTTGTTATGGTCACAGGTTTGTAGAGGCAATGTAGTTTTGGTCAGTTTGTGCTTGGTTTCAAAAGGCATGGCTTTTGTTTGGAAATATTAAGCAGAATATTTTTGGTACTGGTCCATGGGACAAGGGCAGGGAAGTCTTGCTGAAGTTCTTTTTGTAGTACTGGGAGGGACTGATTTGAGTGAAATAGAACAATATCATCAGTATATACCAATAGGGAAAGGTGAGATAGGTTTAATGAGAGTTTGTTAATGTATATAGGACAGAGGAGGGGGCAAGAATGGAACCATTAAGAAAGGATTTTTGGAGGTCAGAATAAGGAGAGAAAGAGGACTAGACTTTGGCAGTGAAGTGGCAGCTTGTCAGAAAAGTATTGCAACAGGGAATGGCATCAGGGCTAATATCTATGTACAGTAGGTTACAAAAGAGGACATTGTGATCAGCTAGATCAAAAGCATTGGACAGGCCATCGTAAATTGAGGTTGTGAAATGTCCTTTGTCCATGGCAAGGAGGATTTCATCTGTCCATAATGCTGTCATCATGTTGCGGCCGGTCCAGAAAGCATGTTGTTTGGAGTAGACAAGAATATACAGTACTTGCTGATGTAGTATGAAAGCTGGATATATATGAGTTCCTCTAGGATTTTTCCAGTGACTGAAAGGATGGAGATTGAGTTGGTGTCTGAGCTTTTGGAGGGGCTGTGTTGATGTGCAGGTGGGTTAACTATTGCAATTTTCCAGGTATCTGGCATTATGTTTTTCATTAAGCATAGATTTTGTGTGTGTGTGTGTGTGTGTGTGTGTGTGTGTGTGTGTGTGTGTGTGTGTGTGTGTGTGTGTGTGTGTATATATATATATATATATATATATATATGTATACATATATATATATATATATATATATATATATATATATGTATACATTCTACAGTGGTAAATGAACCACAGGTGTAGGCTACTAGATCATGGGGGACTATCGATATGCATTAGTTGTAGTAACTGGGTAACGGGTCAATGTGTTTTGTTTTACTGATTTTTATAGTAGAAATGGGAGAATCTTGGGTAGAGAATCTGGATTTTAATGGGGATGTGTTTATTGAAGTGATTGTAGGAAGGTTGCAGAATTCTGTGAGAATGTCAGTGGGGTTGAACTTACTGTAGGTGTAAAGTATTCATGGTCTGTTGAGGTGTTCTGATCCATTGTTTCGCTTTGTCCCACAATTCTTATGGAGATTTTAGCAGGGAGTTATGTTTAGACTTCATGATATGAGATTTATGTCACCTTATGGTCTGCTTTACAATGTTTCTAAATTGGGTGAAGTTTTTTTAGAGGTTAAGCTACCTTTCATTGTGTTCCAATCCTCATCTCTGAGGTTTAATAGTGATTTCAATTCACTGGTGATCCATTCATTGATGTTTTGGTTTGTATAATCTGGGTATTAAAGGGAAGCAGGTGTTTTGGAGATTTTTGAGAGAGTTGCTGTATCCTTCAAATACACTTTTGACATATGTGAATGTATAGAATGAAAAGCCAGTCAAGCATTAAACTTGAGTCTCTGAATATTGGACTGTAATTTGGCCCAAAAAGTGAATACTTTTGGTGGGACTTTTTTTGTAAGTGTACTGTAGAAGAAAGCTAATTGGACAATACCCACTGATGGAAGGGGTTGTACAGTGATGTCTGGGATTAATGAAGGATTGTCAGTGATTATTAGACTAAGCAATAAGTAGCTGTTTGTTTTTAGGTTTGGATGGGTGAGTGGGTGCAGTAAACATTTGGGACGAAGTCAGAAAGGATGTCTGATATGTCTTTATAGAGGTAGCTAAGTAGATTTAAAGTGAAGTTAGCCAGTAGTCTGAAGTAGTTGTTATTTTTACATTGGAGATTATTCTGTAAGAGGTTTTTTAATGTTTTCTGTAGAAGAAAAAGAGGTTGGGTAAGCTACCGAAGGGTGGAGTGCTTTTTTAATAGTGAGGCAGAGTCAGATAGTGGATTAGCTTGCATTGTGTGTTGTAGATTTAGGTGTGACTTTCAAAGGAGGGTAGGCCTTCCTGTTTTTTGTCCTGTTCTGTACTGAGGATCATTTTTTTTAGTCTTCAACTTGACAGAAAGGGAAATTAGATTGGAAAACTGAACTGGGTACTAGGTACAGCTCTGACTAAATGAATAGAAGGATATCAAAACTATCTAGCTGAACTGTAAAATAATCTGAACTCAGATACAATATCTCTGAACTGTCTAGATTTTCACAGAATGTTCAGATTATTTTTGCCTCATATTTTTGGTCTGGTCCACATCAAATTTGTGGTTTTCTGGCAAATCATTGAGCATTTATGTCCATGCCTCTCAACTGTCCAGATTTTCACAGAATGTCCAGATTTTTGGCTCATATTTTTGGTCTGTTCCTCATAAAATTTGTGATTGTCTGGCAAGTCACTGGGAAGAGCTGAGGACTGAAGCTGCTAAATAATTACATACACTTGAGTTTCAGACTTCAGTTCCTTCAGAAAATGTAAGTCAAAACAAATCCTGTTACTCTAGCAACTTTTTAAGTTTATAAGAGAAATATTTAAAATATTGTGCCTATTTTTGGGCCTTTGTCCTCCCATTTTGTCAGGCTTTGTCCAGATTTCTTGCAATATGAGGTTGAGAAGTTTGTTGATGTCACAAAATGACAGACATATGAGTTCATATTTCATAACCTACAGAAAATGCATGCTAAGACAAACATATTTTGTCAATGTTCTTTGTTTGCAACAGTAATATTTGAAATCTGTCCCTGATTGTCAGCCTTTTCCTCCCATTATTTTTGGCTTTGTTCAGACTTCTAGCCCTATGACATTAAGAGGCATACCTTAACCATGGCTATGAGACAATACTACATGTAAGTATGTGAAAGTGATAGAGCGGTTACAGTACTGAACCAAAAACATTATGTACATGAGTCTTTTATCTACTAGAAATCTCACAGGAAATAGAAATGATGTTTCCCGTTAGAGAAACAATCTTGAGCTATAGCATGAGCATATGAATACTTCTACATATTTTTGTAAATTATTGTGTTTTAGTATGAAGATATCATAAACTTATACAGGATATCTTGAATAATCTGAAATCCAAACTACCACAGAAGAGGACACTTTGGTATATGCTCTACAAGATTAAACACTTTTGCAAAAGGAGTAAAGAATTCTCTAAAGTCAGCTAGAGAGGTAAATAATGATGCCAAGCTAACAGGTAACCTGCCAGTCTCTCTTCACTGTGCCCCCATTGTACTGAGCTTAAAGAAAGAGAAAGGGATATCACTTTGCAAAGCATGAAAGTATAGTACCAATGTTAAAGTGAATTAACTCTGCTACAAAAGTCAAACTTTTTGTAAAAGGGCACAAGACTGATTAAGTCAAATTTACAGGTTAGAAGGGTAAATGACTTCTCATAAATCATATATGCAAGGTAAAGCAAATTCTGTGCTGAGGGAGAAATATGGTTCCCTTAAATGGACATGTTGCAAGCTGTCCTCATAAAGTGCATGCTGTTTGCATTCTTTATTTACAAGTGAGACTATTAACAGTGAAGATGTCTGACTTACCAAAGGGTTCAGTGAAAGAAATCGGGGAACTGATTTGTATGGCCCCATAAACAGCTCAAGGAACACCCTGATAATGATGGATAAGTATTCATTTTCCTTTCACTAGCTCAGTGAAATCCATACCAGCAAGCATAGTTATTTATGCACTAGACAAAGTGTTCCTCTCCTACATAGCTGATGAAGTGAAGTCCGACAAAAAAACACCATTTGAAAACCACCACTCTGATTACATTGTTAAAAATCTTAAGATAGAATTCAGGAAAATCACTTCCATTTATTCACAGGCACGTACATAAGCAGTGTAGTAGTGTGGTCCATAGCCAACATTTATAAAGCTATCAGGAATACAAAAATGAAGATGACCGACTAAAAACTAAAATCTGCAAAATACTGAAATGTTGCAGAAACTAGACTGAGCCCATTACAAAAAAGACACCAGAATTCTTATTCACCCACCAATTTGAGGAGAAGATTCATTTTAATTTCAGAAAATGCTAAAAAAAAAATCACATTTCAAGGGCAGCAACATCTGAAAAAGAGACAGTTAGCAAAAATCAGATGCAGACTTCCAAAGATGTAAGAAAGCTTCCCAGAATACACGATTTCTGGAAAAGACTATCAATCCACTTTGTCCAGTCTACATACTTGCATAATACTAGATTTTAAAGAATACATTATTTTATTTCAGATGGAAGACACACTGACAAGACACTGTTCTTTCTTAATCCCCTTCAATACAGTGACAGTTTTAAATTCCAAGACTCAGAACTACAAATCGTGGAATAATGAGAATGTTCAAAGATGGTGACTTACATGCACTTAGGCTCAAAGATGGAGACCTACATGTACTTAGGCTGAGATTAGTGTATCTTGTCATATTCTCTTTACTGTGATGTATATCACTGTTTGAGTTGGTATATATAAGTAGCAAGGTTTGGAGTCACAGTCCATGTATTGGGGATGCAGTGGGATTCAGAGGAATTTGCCCTTCTGTGAAACAAAACTTTAAAGGATGAGTGATTTTTAACATTTTCTGTTCCCCTTTAGTTTCTCTGGTTTTCTTTTCCTTTTTATAATTCCATGACTCAGAATTAAAAATGTCAGAATTATAACAGGGAGTCCTTTACTGGACATGATGACTTTGGTAATCACAGTGATGTTAAATGTATATGTATGCACGTTTTTTTTTTTTTTTGCAAAGACATATACTCACAGAAACAGGAACATCTGTCCAAATAAGGCTTCCTCAAAAATCATGAAGTAGTTTGTTTAACATAGATACTATGTTTGTTATCAAGTGTCTTACCTTCTTTTTCTTTTTCCTTTCTGCAGGATCCAGCACTTTGGACTACTATTAATAATTTGATTATCTTAAACAAAAGAAGTCTTGGCTTATTTTCTGTTTGCATGCTTTGGTGAACTGCTTCATTGATTGGTTTGTCTTTAAGTACGATGAACTATAAGTGTTACATTTTACATTTCTAACTGTGACTGCTCAGCATATAAATGAAGTCACCTAGAGAATGAAGGCTGCAGATTTAAACACCTCTAGGTATTGCAGGCTTGGCTTCCGAGTTGAAATAACCCATTTAGGAGAACATTAGACTGAAGCAACAAAGGTCCCTGGTTCAATCCTATTTTTAGCAAGGAAGCATTTGTACAAAATATTAAAGTTATGAGCTGTTAACAAGCTTCTTCCCATGGTAGAAAGTTTGATTCCTTTAGCATCCATTTGCCTAACTGTGTTACTTCAGCAAATCACTTAACCAGAGTTCTTTGGGAAACTGGGCTAGGCTGCTTAATGGTCTCCTAGACTACATGTCTAGTAGCAACCTATTAACATATAGAACTTATGTTTTGTTTCAAGAGGAACAATAAGGTAATGTTCAAAGCCTGTTATTAAAATGCACATTTACAAAGATGCAGAGTCATTGTAGGTTTGTTATGTAAATTTGCACATCTTTGAAACATTGTTGGGGGATTGTCCTTAGATTGTTTACCAAAAATAGTATTTCATTGCTCAGCAGCATGTCACCAGTCCACTGAAGAAACTCATGTTTCCCATTTAGTTGTTCACTTTTGATTTTATTTATTTTTGTATTTATTTAATTTATTTTGGGGGTTTTGGTTAATTGAGATAGAGCACTGATCCAAATGGACCTTTTTCAGACTGGTAGAGTGATTTGCTCAGAGTCATACAGTTTAAACAACTGGAGGCTGAGGGTCTCAAACCCTGGACTACATGAAGCAGCTTGTTAACAGCTAGACCCTGTGAATTGCCCATTAAAAATCATTGGGAGTGATCCAATTAGATGACACTCTGGTTACAAGATATGAACATGCATGGACCCATGTATTATGTATACATTTTTTATTAGTGCTATGCTCCTACTGGTTCACCACTTAGTGTGTTGTGACTGCAAAATAAAAACTTTTAATGCATTTTCTAACATTGAGGCTTGAAGAGACAAATTAGTTTAGCTGAATATAGCCACACATTTTGACTGTACTGTTCTTGAGATCAGTGAATTTTGGAACTAGTAATAAAGAATTTTCCCCTTACCACCAGGATTTCATGGTTGCAGTTTTAGCTTGAACTGAGCAGCAGGGCTATGGAGAAGCACTGTGCCTACCATGGGGTATGCAGGAGGCTAGCTCCCCTCCAAAAAATTATTATTTATGAGTAAATTGAACTAGACTAATTGTGTTGTTGACTTCTTGACGTAATATTTTGTGATGCATTGCTATTCAATTCAAATAGAAGTTTGTTTTGGTTGCATGACTTACTTCTTACCTGCCAACACTTATTACCTTGCATTTTGCATTATTCAATAAATTATGTTTAGTGATTCAGTGAAATTAAATGCTTATATATATATATATATATATATATATATATATATATATATATATATAGATATGTTTAGTATCATTAACTCGACTTATAGGCAATCGAATCCACTTGAGCAATTCCCACATTGTAAACATCAGAATGTTGAAAACTGACATTACTGACTGTCCAATCTTTCATCCTACTGGAATCATGATAACACTTATTCATGGGTGCAGAGCAGTAGGGAGTTTCGAGGTTACGTTTTTGTGTCAGGTATAATGGAATTTGCACTGTGACTTTTGCGGATTGGTTTTGAGCATACAAAAACTTGACCGGCTGTGAGTCGGGTACATGATAGTAAACGTGTATACAAACACATGCACACACACACACACACACACACACACACACACACACACACACACACATATATATATATATATATATATATATATATATATATATATATATATATATATATAGATCCCTATCATATGATAGAAACCTCATTTGACTGAAACCATAAGACTGAAATTTCAAGACTGAAAAGTCACTTGACTGAAACCCATAAGACTGAAACCCATAATGCTGAATTTCAACATACCAAATTGTAAACTGGACCATATAAAACCAGACTAGTTGGGGGGTCTATACCCCCACACCCCCAATGTGGAGGGCTGGGCCCCCACACCCCCCTAACTATATATACTAACTCCAGGATTGGATTACAGTGGGGAAAAGGGCATATACCTTCACTTACCTTACAGTAGTCTACATGCTCCCACTATGGTGCCTTTTCCTCACTGTAGTGTGACCCTGGAGTTAGCATATATAGTTGGGGAGGTTTTAGTCTTATGGGTATCAGTCAAGCAACTTTCCAGTCTTTTGAAATTTCAGTCTTTGGTCTCAGTCAAATGCGATTCAGTCAAATGAGGTTTCTATCATATGATAGGGATTCATATATATATATATATATATATATATATATATATATATATATATATGTATATATATACATATTTATATATATATATATATATATATATATATATATATATATATATATATATATATATATATATATATATATATATCTATATATCTATATATATATATATATATATATATATATATATATATATATATCTATATATATACATATATATATATATATATATATCTATATATGTATATCTATATATATATATATATATATATATATGTATAGTTATATCTATCTATATATATATTACATATATATTTACACACACACACATACAAACACACACACACACACACACACACACACACACACACACACACACACACACACACACACACACAATCTTTAAATGATTGGAGTACTGAAAGATGGACCTGCAAAACATCAATCTCAGTACACTGAACATTTAAAACACCAAAACATAACAGATTGAAAAAGATGCAAACTGCTGTCTTCCAATTCGTTTAACTCTACCCCTGGATCGGTGGTAAGCTTCCCTGTCCATTTTATTAAAACCTGCTAATCTTAACACTGTTGCTCTCCATAACTTCAACCCTAAACCTATTCTTAGGAAACCCCCCTCCTATTATGCACATGATGTCACGGACACAGAAAATCTACAAAACACACACACACAACACACACACACACACACACACACACACACACACACACACACACACACACACACACACACACACACACACACACACACACACACACACACAATCTAATTTAACTTCTACCATAATCCTAAAAGTCACACACAGCCACAATACTCTTATACACTATCCTGTTCCCTATTCTCAACCCTGACCCTAACCCACATGCACACACACTCGAGCACACAAACTCATACCCTCCCCCATTTCCACAGCAGCATTTACCTTCAAAAACCTGAGTTCTGTACTGTGCATGTTCAGCACTCATGGCACAAAAAGCAACCATATGACATTTGGAAAGTTTGATCACTTAAATGGAGCACATATAGACTGATAGGTAGATAGATAGATAGATAGATAGATAGATAGATAGATAGATGGCAAAATTAAGGCCTAAAAAAAGACCATTTAGGAGTCTGCCACCTAAACAACTAGCTTTGTAAATGGCTTCCTCAAACCAAGCATCTAAGCCAAGCTTAAAATTTAGTATGGATAGAGACAGACTATTAGTGAAGGGAAAGGAACTCCAGATTCATCCTGCACTAAATACAAAACTGCTAATAATGATTTAACAGTAAGCAGCAGGCAGATTCTTAAAAATATTCCTTTTTCTGTTGTTAATATTGTGCGTTGAAATGATACACTACAAACTGATGCCATAACCTCATTGTTAAATTGATGCCATAACCACATTGTTAAATTGATGCCATAACCACATTGTTAAACATTTGTGATATAACACCACCACACACTCGTCTATATGAAACTGAGTATGACTTTAATTCCCTCAGCATTTTCAGATGCTTTACCTCAGTTTTCTGAAATCTACCTTGCAAAGGCTTTTCAAATTGTGATTGTAAAGATATGCAGATCTTCCATATTCTAAATGCGGTTTTATAAGTGAAGGGTATAAAGTAATTTAATACTATCCTGTCCCACCTAATGTCTTCAAAATAAATTTCATTATACCATATGATTTGTGTGAGATTGAGTTTACCTGACAGATATATTCTGCCTTAGTATAAGTGTTTATCTATAGGTCCTTAACAAAGCTAGCCTCAGCAATAATGTCCTTATCTATTACACAAGAATATGTATTGTTACCCAGTCCAAAATGAAAAACAGTAAATGGTTGGGGGTAAAGAGTGCTATATATTTTTTGAGAAACATTATATGTTTTAGCAACATGATTCTGTAAAATACTTTGATGTAAAGTATTTCTCAGTGTCATCCCAATCTTGATGTCATCAATGTACTTACTGATTCACACATTATTTAAGATAGGAATGATAGTCATAAACAAATTAAACAAGAATGGACACCAAACAGATCCTTGTGGTACTCCATCATTAACAGCAAGTTCTTGTGAAAAATATGACCCAATCTTTGCCTTATATTTCCTATCATACAATTCTACTGGCCACCCAGGACACAATGAATTTTTCATTTTTAACTTACATAATCTCAGGAAATTTACTATGGGTACAGAATCAAAGTGTTTTGTTAAATCAAGAAAGATAACATCAGCAAGAAGTTTTTGCTCAAATTATTTGACTATATTGGTATGAAGCTTAACTAAATTACTCAAACAATATCTCCGAGAAACAAATCCATACTGAGAGATATCAATTAGTTGTCTTGAAGTGATAGAGAACAAAGATAATACGGTCCTTTCATATGCATTATCATTTGGACTTTCCAAGCTGATGGGATGGTACTTTGAGAAACATGGTGATTCCCACCCTTAATGATTGGAATGACTCCGGATTATTGGGACATGGACAGTGTGGGATTACTTGAAGAATGTATGAGAAAGAAACATTTATTTATTTTTATTTATTTATTTTACATTTGTTCACTGGGGTGGTGCGACTCGGACCGTGCTCATTTTCAGCTGAGGCCCAGTGAGAAAAGCTCCAGTCTAAGCTTACATACAAATTGTGACAAGTAATAGAAATTATAAACAAAATTGACAAAAAAATCCACTCATCAACATCTGTACTTGCCTTTCTCTGTAAGTAAGTTTTTTAGGGCATAGTAACTCTTTTTAGATTTGCCCATGACTGCTATTTTTGCTTAAAATTGCTAGGGATTTATAGACTAAGCAAGTAAAAAGTTTTGGCTGTTAATATCCCCCATGGTGGTGAAGGATGACTTCCTTGACTAGAGGAAGAGGCAATGGGGGTTCTTCAAGGGAGGATGGGAGGGTGGTAGAGAGCAACAATTTCAGCTTACCCATGCTGGTAGTAGAGAGACAGCCTAGGCTTGCTATAGTATAGTAGTTCTAAAAACCTAGTGCTAGCTGTGTTGCAAAAATGGGTGTACTACTAGGTTGGAGGTCACACATGAATAGAAGTGAGCATGCATTTACTGACACAGTTCACAAGCCTGTAGAGGGAAGGAAAGACAATAAGACATACTCATTGGCAACAAGTCTGATACTTCAACAGTGTCCACAATCTCTTTATTGGTCATGGATGTAGGTGGGGATGAGCTTGGGGTAGCTAAGCTGGATTCAGTAGCTCAGGTGACTGAGGAAAGGAGCTGGTGGGAGATGATGGTCAGCTGTGAAGAAGGAAAAAAGAAAATATACACCTTCATTTGAAAACGAACCGCTATGCTTTATTTTTCATATGTGGAACAGACATTTCATTATTTTGATAATTCTAAACTTTGGGAGATTATGGTAACAAAAGTATTGAGAACTGCAACACAACACTAAAGTTATTGTATGAGCAAATTAAAAAAAATGAATAAACAGAGTATTTCTCAATCTAGAAAGGGATAACACAAAAAGATGGTTCTCAATCAAGAAAGGGATAACACAAAAATACATTTTAACTTCATGGCATTTTATAATCTACATTTACAGCATCATTCAGAAGATAAGAAATATAACTACAGATATGCCGTTAATAAATAAATCAAATATCAAAGTCACAGGATATGCTGATGATATTCACTTATTGGCTTAACAGGTATGAAGATACAATTAAGAGCACTAAAAATTAATTGAAGAATATAAACTGAAGATAAACATTAATAAGACCAAACTAATGATATCCGAAACAAAAATAAAACATGAATTATCATATAGCTATTAAGAAGAAGAAAATGTGAAAAGTGAATTATTATAAATATTTCAGTATAATATTTACATCAGGCAATGCATGGATAAAACTAATCAGATACTTATCAAAACAAATATAAAACACAGTGAATGGATCAGTAAAATCTGATAAAAATATGGAGGCTATTGTAGTAATTCCTTAATAAAAGCTGACTTTTTGAGTTTAATATCTTATACAGCAGATAGCCAAGCAAGTAAGCAGAACAATTATTTACTTGAGGAGGTATGCTGGATGTTGATATGCTTATTAAACCTACCAACATTATTTCCATCTCTCTATCTGAGATATGAACAGAATGTAGCTCAAGAAGAAATACTGGATATAAAAATATTGACCACTTGCTTTAAATATACAAGAAGTTCAGATGAAAACATTTGCTTCAGAAAGAACCCAGGATATCAGGATACTTAATGATCTTGTCAAATCTGTTCTCTCACAATATCTTAGATAAGAATAAACAATACTAGACAGAAAACTCTTAAAACTTGTTTTAAATATCTACGGAGTCTAAAAGAAAGTATAACAAATCCAGTGCTATTAGACTGGTAAATATGAGATGATAGATTTTGCATATATTTCTAAGATTTAAAAAAATGAAAGAAATTATCCTATATAAATGTGGAGTTCATTAACTACATGTTTCTGGCAAAAAAAATATTCCATTATGCAAACCATATCTCCCCAGGATTAAAAAATATATAATAAGGAATTCTCAAAGAGAAGATGATATCATCCATCTTCCCTACTTTCCAATATTTCCATAGTTAAGCTGCCTCTTGTCTTCATTATTTTAATTGCTAGAAATTGCAGGTAAAATTACAACATCTTTTCTGCAATGTTAGATCCCTGTTTACTATATGCAAGTCTGTGTCTATCTCTAATGAATGTTCAACACTGTACAGTATATACCTATTTAATGCATGTACATGGTCTGGTTCTAAGAAATGTTTTATGTAGCTATTTTAAAAGTTTTTCTCTCATGTATGTACGCTTAATCTATATTTTATATTCCTTCTGATATTATTACAATTTTACTGTAAAAGAATTATAAAAAACTGCAGACATTCATAGGCATATATATGTCAAAACTGATGTTAAATGTGAAGGTATTCTTTTCTGGCCTGAAAATGGGTTTTATCACAGTTAGACTTTCTAATTAAAGAAACATAGATTAAAAAATAAAAGAGAGGACTATAGTCCTAGCAGACTTCAGAATTTGACATATCATGGAGAGAGAGAATTGTTGCCAGGAACATCAGTCCTGAATGTTATGTTGCAGAATAAGGAAGAATCTGAGAAGACCTGGACATCTTCCTCTGAAAGAAGCCATAGTGAAGAGATTCTACAGGACAGCATCTACATGTATGGGTTTTGATCCATGACTCCTGCTAATGCAGAAATAATTATTTGATTATTTTGGAAGCAAACATTACCCTGTTTTTGGTAATGCTGGGATTTTTTAGAAAAAACAAAACAAAAAAAAATAATAAATAATGCTGATTTCCCTTTTGTCCAGAAATTAAGTTATTGAAGAAAGTATAAGAAAGACCCAGCACCAGCAACTTTTATAGGTTCATAAGTGTGTACAAGGCTAATGGCCCTGGAGCCTTTGCAAGCCTAGCCTATAGGATTACACTGGCATCGTGCCACCCGACCTTAGTTCCTAGTGCTTCTGTCGAGTAGGGCCACTGGAGTGATAACCAGGGTGAATTTTCTATTTCCCATCCACTCATCAAGATTCCTCTTGAAGAGGGCCAGTGTGGTGCTCTGCTTGACATGTATGGGAAGTCTATTCCATAGCATGGTAGTCTCTGGGTTAAGAACCTGTCCCTTCAGCATGTTCTGTTGATTGTGGTAATGAGGTTGAGGTCTCTGGAATGTGTGGTGTAGAGGGATTGGGATTTCCTTAGATGTAGCATTTCAAACAGAGCTGGGTCAGACATGGCTTTGTAAATCAGGCAGAGATTGCTTCTATGTAGGTGATATGAGATAGAGTATAGTTGGAGTTTTCTGAGTCTGTCCATATAGGGCAAATGTTTAAGGCCTAGGATCCTCTTTGTGAGGTACTTTTGTGGCCTCTCCAGTTGTTGCAGGTGTCTAATGAGGTACATGCCAAATGGGGCATTGTACTTGATGAATGGCCTAATGAGGGAGGAGTAGAGGGAGACAATGACCTCTTTCTTCCTGGATGCAAAACCCTTAGTAATGAGATGTGCCACATAGAAGGACTTTCTGATCACAGTGACAATGTGGTGGTCAAAAGAGACGTTGCTGTCAACCTGTGTTCCTAGATCTCTTATAATGCCTTCAGTGTTCAGTGGACTACCATCGATGTGGTAATTCAAGTGAACTGGGTTTTTCCCAAGAGGGATGATGACATATTTTTTGGCATTGAGCTTAAGGCCATGGTTCTGGCACCAGTTGTTGGTCTCATTGAGGCCTTTCTGTAGGATGTCAACATCACCTGGGGAGTTAATAATAGCTTCCAACTTGCAATCATCTGCAAACTTTGTCAGCCAGAGTCCCTTCATGTTGGTCTGGACTTCAAAGAAGTAGATACAAAACAGGAGAGAACCCAGGACCTAATCCTGTGGAACTCCACTCATGACTGATCGACAGTCTGACTTGGAGTCAGCTACTTTTACACTGTGGGTTCTGTGAGCCAGTTTGCAACCCACCTAGTGATATAGGGGTTGATGCTTAGCTTAGTGAGTTTTTCTATGATTCCTGAGTGGGGAATGGTATCAAAGACCTTGGCCATTTTGTTTTAGCATGAAATAAAACTTTATCAGTCTATCAGTCTCACTCTTTTCTTTAAGATAAAGCTTCTAGCTGATAAAAGAAGTGTAAGAAAGATGCTGCACCGATATATATATATATATATATATATATATATATATATATATATATATATATAAAATTAAAATAAAGCAAAAACTAGAAGTAAACATTGCTTTGAGTGTTTAAGGAAAATATTTAAAAGATTTTGGTTGTTGATCATAAATCGACTTCATGTTACTGAGATATCCTGTTTGACGCAGTTCTTTAACACACTGGTTATAGTGGCATGAAATAAGGATATAACTTGCAGAGGAGAAGTTAAGTGTAAAACGAGGTTCATCTCTGTACTTCAACATGAATGAATATTAAAACTTTTTAAAAAAATGGAATAGAATTATGCTTAAACAGGCACTTAATTATCAGTGATAGTGCATAAAAGGAGAAAGGCATCCATATGTCTATTTATTTTATTCTGTCATTAATGTAACAAAAAAGAATAAGAAAACTTATTCTTATGAAGCAGCTAATTTTATTGCTGCAAAATGAAACATTAAATGTCTTGGAAACACTCATTTGAAGTCAATTAAAATATTAATAAAAAAGTACAAATATCTTATTTGCCCAGATCATGAAGAATTCATTATTACAGGCAGCATATTAAAACATCAAATAGATTTCATACTTCTTGCTGTATTCCATTAGACTGACAGAAGTGGGTACTTCACAGCTGGACTGCTGAGTCCCTCATCTCTGGTTTCATATTTGTTGGAAGCTTCAAATGTTTTGCATTGGATATTCTCCTTGAAGGTAATTAATGCATGCATTTCACTGGCTTAGTTTTGAGTAATCAAAGGCTGAGATAATCAATGTGCTGAAATAACTAATCTTCATAAGCTATAATATTATTTTTATTTATTTGTTGCTATTGTTCTCATTTGTTTCTGCACCATATTATACAATTAATTGCTTTACTTATTTCACCATCATAAGGGAATCAGAGACTATCCCGGCATTCAGTATATGCAAGGCATGAAAATAATCCCATCTCTATGGTGCACACACACACACACACACACACACACACACACACACACACGCACGCACGCACGCACGCACGCACGCACGCATGCACACACACACACACACACACACACACACACACACACACACACACACACACACACGTGTGCACGCATACACACACAGTGGTAGGCAGTTCACTTTTAGCTTGTCTTTGCTATGTTGGAGAAACCAGAACACTTGATGAAAATGTCACAACAAAGATGAGCAGACTATGTGCATAAAAGGCACTGACTGTTCTGCACAAACACGTTGTCTGAGACAGCAACAACAACCACTGCAGCACAGTGCTACCTTATGTAGATAGTTATAGAGACACAGATATGTAGGTGTAACTGCATTGGTCAAATGGTATGTGGATAAGTTAAACTGAGCAAATGCATATTGAAACAGACAAATATCTGTGCAAGGTCATAAAGGATGAGTTAACCGCTTTCTATAGGACAATTACAAATGTAATTGAATATAATTAACCTTTAAAACAATACAAATGCAAAAACACAATAAAGCTATCTCTTTGCCTAATCCTAAAAAACATACAACTGTAAGCACACAAACACACACGCACACACGCAAGCACACAGACACGCGCACACACACACACACACACACACACACACACACACACACACACACACACATACATGCACACACACACTCCACATGCATCAATACTCTTACCTGTACTGAGAAAACAACAATTCACTCAAGTGAACATTCGATAATTTGAATATACATTTAGAAACACCACCTTCAGATTACTTCTCTGCTAGAGCAGTAAAAGCTGGTAACCGCACATGCACACACATACACACACACACACACACACACACACACACACACACACACATATATATATATATATATATATATATATATATATATATATATATATATATATATATATCACACACACACATATATATATATATATATATATATATATCTATACATATATATATTTTGTATATATGTATATATAAACACACACACACACACACACACACATATATATATATATATATATATATATATATATATATATATATGTGGGTGTGTGTGTGTGTGTGTGTGTGTGTGTGTGTGTGTCTGTGTACATACAATTAAAAGTTAAAATGAATCTTTTTCTCTTCTCTCTGGCTGCTGTTCAGTGCAGATACAGTGCACATATGCCCAGTGAATCAGGGGTGCACACGAATAATGATTAAAAATGTATCTTGCTATTTTCGATAAAGTTAATTTTATATGTGCCCCTTTGTCTTATGTTAAGATGCTATTGTAATTCACACACGTTCTTATAATGTGTAACCACCCGTTTGTGATTAGCTTTTTAAAATGCATTGCTTGAGTCTTTTTATATTTTTCCGTATCCTTCCATGTTCACTTGTAGCAGACCTTCAGTTATCCCTTCCTTAGTATTACCCATGATCATGATAGACTTTCATTGTCCCGAAAGGAAAATAGTCTGCATTTATGATGAAAATAATCTATTCATTTGAAATTGAAAACTATTGTTTCCAGAAAATCGTCTGTCATATCTAAAATAGCAGCATCTTTCTTAAGACACATGTATTCCTGCTACATTAAAACAGTAACAAAAAGCAGAAATAGGCAAATGGAATCCACGAACACAGGCAAGGCAGAAATAAGCCAAATGACCCTTTATTGTAAGCGCTTTCGGTAAGGAAATTTTCCCCACCTTCCTCAGACAAAAAATGTTACAACCATAAAACAGTAGAGTGCTGTTAAATACTTAATTGGTTGTTGGCCTCATAATTATTCTCCAAAAACTTAAAAGGCTAACACCATTCTTTTTAAAAAACATTACTTAAATACAAAATAAACTTATATTACTAAAATCAATTGAATGAAAGTGTGTATAAATATATATATATATTTAAAAGTTATTCATGTATGTATACCTAGTAGCCAAAAAGTTAATGCACAGCAAGCAAGCAAAAAATGAACTCAAGCTAAGTATAAAATGACAAACAGATTGAACACTCACCTTATATTAAAGGTGCTGATTATTACGAGTTCCCAACTTCAGATTATGTATTATTTTATATTGAATGTTAAACAAATAATGGCAAAATTTAAAACAACTATTGGAAATGACCAGTATTAAAACTAATAATAAAAAAGTTGGAATGAAAAAGTGTGGCACTTGTCATTTTTGCAAACATATTTTAGTCACCCCTACCATCTTTATGGCTGGTAGAAGTTTTGACATACATGGCTCTTTCAATTGTAATTCTAAAGGAGTGGTCTATACGGCACTATATAAAAAGTGTCCAGCTTTTTACATAGGTAAGACCGATAGACCACTAAAGAAAAGGATATACGAACATCTTTATGCTATTGAAAAGAATGATTTGAATAATGCATTAACTAAACATGTTCATTGTAACTTAGATCATAGCTTTGCTTTTGCAGTTATACAACAAGTACAACCACAGGTGAGGGGGGGTCCATGGCAGTTAAAACTCAAACAACAAGAGTTTTTTTGGCAGATTCGTACTGCTGCATATATGGCCCCTGGCTTGAACGAGATAGTGTCCATTAAGTGTTTTTTGAAATTAATGGCACTAAATAGATGAAATTATTTATTTTCATTATATAGTTGAGATCTAGGTGGTTTGATGTTTAACATCTTTTATATCCAAATTCTTTGAGATATATATATATTTGAATAGCTGTCCACTTGTTACATTATATTTTACTTTATATAATTTACATTTTATAAGTTATATTTTATATGTTATTAAGTTCAGCATTATTTGTTTAACATTCAATATAAAATAATACATAATCTGAAGTTGGGAACTTGTAATAATCAGCACCTTTAATATAAGGTGAGTGTTCAATCTGTTTGTCATTTTATACTTAGCTTGAGTTCATTTTTTGCTTGCTTGCTGTGCGTTAACTTTTTGGCTACTAGGTATACATACATGAATAACTTTTAAATATATATATATTTATACACACTTTCATTCAATTGATTTTAGTAATATAAGTTTATTTTGTATTTAAGTAATGTTTTTTAAAAAGAATGGTGTTAGCCTTTTAAGTTTTTGGAGAATAATTATGAGGTCACAACCAATTAAGTATTTAACAGCCCTCTACTGTTTTATGGTTGCAACATTTTTTGTCTGAGGAAGGTGGGGAAAATTTCCTTACCGAAAGCACTTATAATAAAGGGTCATTTGGCTTATTTCTGCCTTGCCTGTGTTTGTGGATTCCATTTGCCTATTTCTGCTTTTTGTTCCAGTTTTTTGGTGTTTTGTGATTCTACATTAAAACAGTAACATTTTGTATGGATTGTATGCATTGATTAGTAGAGTAAGAAAACAATTGTAACAGTCAACAAGTATATTAAGACATGAGACCAAAATCTAAACATTCCAGGACTAGTTACCTTCTTGGCAGGGCTCTGACTTATTCTTCCACTTTACCCACTTTAGCAGAGTAATGTTTTTTTTTTTAACTGCACATGATGGTGCTGCAATGGATGAACACCAGTTTATCTGTTTCTCAGCAGCTGTCTGGGTGTCCCATTCATAAAGCTGTGTGTACGTTTAGCTGAGTATTTTATGAGTATACATAAATCCAAAGTATCTTGCTGGTTTTCCATTCATAAAATTATGTTTACTTTTTACTGAGTATACTGTGGTATATTACATAAAACTGAATTAACCTTGCATTGTTCCATTCATAAAGTTCCGTGTACTTCTAAATGGGAATTCTATGGGATATTGTGCATAGCCTAAGCACGTTCCTAGTATTCCATTCATAAAGTTTTGTGTACTTAACTTAGAATAGTGTGGCAGGTTGCATAAAACTGAAGTAACTTGTTAGAAAAAAGTCTAAGTGGCAGATGTTTTATTACATACTCATTTTCATTTGAGATGTGATATTGTTTTAGCTGAGTCAGTTTTTATTTAATACTAACTGAATTAATCATGGCAAAATGCAAATCTATAACATATTTTTACATTTATGTAGTAAACACAAATAAATAGTGAAAGTGGTGCACGTAATATACTCAGCATAACTCTTCTGACCAAAATGATTGTTGTAATTCTAATGGTGTCCAGATAGCGCAATTAAATTTATGTTATTATTGATATAAGTAAACATTTATCCAAAACAATTGCTAATTTTTCTTTCTGTTTTCTAACATATTAAATATTACAGCAGACTGGATAAATCCAAGATATGATATTAGATTTAAAAAACAAAAAAATAAATTGCAGACACATACATTATACAACATTTGAAACAACATTGTTTGTTTTATACATGCCAAGTGATTAAATGTCTTAAAAGCAAATTACAAATAGTTTTTGAATTACTTCAATGTTATTCTTTCAGCGTTTATGCATTATCAAACTTCAAAGAAATATGCATTTTTTACTCAAAATGTTATTTTTTACTGAGACGGCTATATATTAATTTATTGAACTTCTGCCAATACAAGTTCTATTTGATGCATAAGGATGATAAATGCACTTCATAAATGCATGCTTGTGCATTTAGCTGTAAAATTCTCATTTATAGGCATGTTTGGATGTATTTGTTTATACTATACATGCAATATTTGGATTTGATTATATTATGTCTGTCCAACACACATTTTCTCTTTGGTCTGCTTGCAGTTTTGAATTGTATTTAAAAGAATTCTATTTTGGAACTGTTATAATGTGATGCCTTTTGTGTATATGTATACTCAAATTAAAAACTGTGTGGGCTGGATTCAAAGATGGCCGCCATTCTATAAGCACTGCAGTACTTCAGCTCTCCAAATACCAGAGGAAAAAATCAACCCTGTGGATTTATACTTGGAGCTAATCTACTAATTGGCAGAAATTATTAAACTACTAGAAGTCAGTTTTGTTTCCGAGGAAGAAAAATTGAAAGAAAATACTTGGTGATAACAGGATTGAAACTGATTGTTAGGCTGACTCTGAACAGAGCACCAAACAAAGGACTGAACTACCTCACTTCTGAAACTTTTCCTTGGGAAATAACTTTATCTGCAGCATTGCAAAATGTCAAAAGAAGATAAAAATATGGAAACTACAACTACCAAAACTAAGCTGTCAGCATTACAGTCTCCGGAGAAAGAATCTATAATTAAGAGACAGAAAACATTCAAACAGCAAGAGACTGCAAAAACAGGGGCAACAACAAAACCTGATCAACAGGTCACAATGGAAGAAATTAAAACTGCATTACTACCTATACAGGAAGCCTTAAATGATCTAACATCCCAAACACAAACATTTAGTGACACATGCAACCGGATTCTTGCAAGAATGGAGAAAGCGGAAACCAGAATAGCAGCAAATGAAGACAACATAATAATGCTCACTAAAAGAACTGAGTCCCATGAGGCAGACATTCAAACGATGCAAAACAAAATTCTGGACTTGGAAGCAAGATCGAGACGTAACAACATAATTATCAGAGGGATCCCAGAATCAATTCAATATAATGATCTGACCACTTCCATTACACAAATATTTGAAATACTGCTAAAGGACTCCGAGGCTGTTAAGCAAATTGTCATAGAAAGGGCACATAGAGCATACAGGGACTCTCAAGCTTCAAATACACCCAGACCTGTGTATGTCAAAATATTAAACTACCAAGATGTGAGCAAAATACTTCTAACCATTAAAAAATCTGGTGGATCTATAACATGGCAAATCTATAAAGTTTCCATAGCACAGGACTTACCAACACAAATAAGGCAGTCTAGACAAATGCTGGCTCCATACTGTAAGTTTCTGATTGATAAAAATATTAGATTCCAAATGAAATATCCCAATAGTTTAATTTTTACTGTTGATGGCATTAAGTACTTTGTAAATACGAAAAAAGAAGCAAGACCCACTTTTTTGAAGCTGTTCAAGGCTCTACCATCATCAGAAATGTGAACTGTCCATCTAGGATTTCTTTAACATCAGCGTGAATGGGTTTCTTTATTTACGACGATCTGAGGCTTTGAAATCCTTTGTTTGTTCTGTTTTTTGCAGCAGGCCTGGAAAATCTCTTTTTTATCTCTTCATCTCGTTTTCTCAGCCGAAACACGAAGATTCCACGAAGTTTTATGACTGTAGTGAGCGCTTCTAACCCTCGAGGCATCAGGAAGTCTGTTAGAGGAAGCAGGGGTCCATTTTCAGTGTGGTACAGCCAGGAGGTCCATTCGCGAATTAGTTCCCCCGTCGCGAGCGCAAAGCAAAGAAGTAGGACTGCTTTAACTGATCCAATTGCTGGGAAGTAAGAAGAGCTGCTGGAGAAACAAAACAAAGGTGTTTCTGGACTTAATTAAATGTAAAAAGACTGCAGGATGTTCAATGAAGCCAGAGTGGGTCAGGTAAATGTTGACTGAGTGTCTTGATTGCTAAACAAGGAGATTGTAAGGTATAGTGGCAGATTAAGGTACTGTAGTTTTTTTGTTTCTGTTTCTTTTTCTTTCTTTCTGTCTCTCTATTCTGGTCCTTTTTCTTTCTATTTAATTATTCTTTATTTCTTATATTCCTTCCTTTTAGAGAGAGTTTATAATCTGCAACTAGACATTGATGTAAGCACCCTTAGATTAATAGGGGTAAAAAGTGTGATGACAACAATAAAGAACACAAAATAATATGTTTCTAGATGTGTAAATTACTGCATCTTTCTCTCTTCTTTTCTTTTTTGTGTGTACTCTCTGATTTTTTAAACTCTTTATTTTTCTCTTTTTTATTGATTGTTATATCAAGTGAATGTACAACTATAGTTTTATTTTAACTGCATCGATTTTTTAAATGTCAGCATATAACTTTGTAAGTTTGCTCTGGAGGAATACAGTAGACTATAATAGTCAGATCAGTTAAACAAAAATGTATAACAACTGTGTTCTTATTATGTTAACTAATAGTCTAAATGGTATAGAGCAAGGAAGTATAATACTAGTATGCTAATGTTGAACATAAAGGCTGATAGAAGTGAACTACTTGGAATTTTAAACACAATTAGTTTATATGTATACTGGGGAAAATATGTACAGGGCTGTAGTTTCTTGTAAGCAGTGTTTAGTAGGGAATGTCGGGGTTAGGCTTTGTAGACGTAGACGTAGTTGGTGTAGGTTTTTTACATGACATAGTATTGTTAATTAGTAGATTTAGTAGATTACTTACTCGGAGGGTTCCAAGTAATGTGAAAAGCCTATGTTCATCCTGGTCCGGAGGAAAAGTGGATAGGCACTGGGTAGGGATGGGATGGCAGCTTTGCTTCCAAATAATTTACGATATGCCAACACTTGTTTATCTAAGATGGTCAAAAAAAAAAAACTAGATATCGATGTACATGTTTAAGTAGCTTTGAATGTGGATAATAGAATCTTGGAATGTCAAAGGACTCCACAACATGAAAAAAAGGAAGCTGTTTTTGCATCTATTTTTTAAATCAATAGCAGGTTTTATCTTATTACAAGAAACGCATTTGACTAATGACCAGTGGGAGACAATGAAGGATAAGAAATGGATTAGGAAGATTGTAGCGGTGGAAGGGACATCGAACAGTGCAGGGGTTGCAATCATAATTAAGAATCACTTTCAAGGAGAACTTTTGGATACTAAAACAGATCAAGAAGGCAGATGGTGTTTGGTGGTGCTTAAATCCAACTGTTATGATAAACTTATAGTGCTTATGTGTGTTTATGTCCCTAATGTGAACCAACATCATTTTGTGACGTCAATTTATCCCATCTTACAGTCATATAATAATTGCTATATAGTGATGGGGGGTGACTGGAACTCATACCAAGATCCTAAATTTGATAAGTTAGGGGCTTCTACAGGTTTTAATAAGCAAGCAATGGTAGCGTTGAAAGAACTGAAAACTGATTTCAAATTGTATGACCCTTTTAAACACACACACTTACAAGCAAAGGCAGAGAACTTTGCTTTTTACTCTAGCTGCCATAAAATGTGGTCGAGAATTGACTTTTTTTTAATTTCAGAAGTATTGATTTCAGTTGACCCCAGGGTTTCTAATCAGGCTAGGCAACTCTCAGACCATTCTAAGATAACCTTAACTCTAAACACTAATAATATGAATACTAAAAGACATCATGGATATAATTGGACCTTAAACCCATACTTATTGACCAAAGAGGATATATTAAAAGAAGTTAAGGAGATACTTAAACAGTTATTATACAATATTCCCCGAAATAGTCACCCAATAGATATAGAATGGGCTACAACTAAAATGTTGGTAAGAGGATTATTTATTCAGAAAGCTACATATTATAAAAAATTACAAAATAAGGAACAAATGGATCTGGAAACCAAAATACAACTATTGGACCAAGAGTTGATGAAGAACTATAATAAGCAGACAGAAACTGAGCTATTAAGATGTCAGAAAGAGTTGTTTCTACTACATAATAGGAAATTGACACTGTATGAACTAAGAAGTTTAGTAAAATATGCAAATCACATTCAAACTCCCTCGAAAGCTTTAGCCCGTATTATTAATCAGACGAAATCAGCACGATTAATTACTGAAATAAATCATAACAATACTATATATACTGACAAGGCAGATATAATGAAGACTTTCAAACTAATCTTTAATCAGATTTATGGTGAACAGCAAACACATTTGCAAGATAAAGATAGAAAAGATTTCCTTCAGAAAATCATTTTCCCTACTATTGACAAGGACTGTCATAGAGGGTTAACTAAACCGATTACAGTTGAGGAGGTTTTAGAGTCAATTAAGAAGCTGAAGCCCCATAAAGCCCCAGGGCCTGATGGTCTGACCTCGGAATTTTATAAAACCTCTAGTGAGATTCTGAGTAGTGTACTTTCACAGACTTTTAATTATATTATTCTGAATGGAAGTAAGGATCCTCATTTCAATGCCTCAAGGACAATCTTGATATTGAAGGAGAATAGTGATTCCAAACATCCAGATAACTACAGGCCCATTTCACGTCTGAATATTGACATGACAATCATGACATCCATTCTGGCTAGTAGACTGAAAAAAGTAATACATTTAATAATATCGGAAGAACAGGCGGGGTTTATAGATGGGAGACAGACCACGGACAATATATTAACACTTTATACACTAATTTCTTATGCGAAATATAAAAATATGAACATATATGCCCTAATAGTCGATGCTCAGATAGCATTCAATAGAGTTAATCTGGTTTATCTATTTGATATATTACCATGTTTTAATATACCTCAGGAGTTTATTTCAACATTAAGGAAATTATACAATAATGCATATACAAATTTATCTATAAATCACGAATGCTCTAAAAGGATACAAATCAAAAATGGTACTCGCCAGGGATGCCCACTATCTCCCATTTTATTTAATCTGTATTTGGAGCCCTTATTTCTACACATTAAGCAAAATGTCTTTTATAACTCTCCAGTACTTTTTGGGACAAAGATTAGGATGGCTGCCTTTGCAGATGATTTAAATATATACTGTACCACACCGGTTTCTGATACTGAAAAAATACTAACAGCAATACAAAACTTTGAGAGAATTTCTAATTATAAGCTAAATTTCAAAAAAACCAAAATATTCCCTTTAAAGACACCCACAACTTTTTCAATGCTACCATTGATAGGACAAGTAATGACGGAAGAAAAGACAAAATATCTGGGGATTACATTCTCAACGGAAAACAGAGATTTCTTTATGAATAATATTAAATTAACTGGAGATCAAATAACATTGGATCTAAAAAGATGGAGCAAATTGAAGTTACCAATGATGGCAAGAGCAGCGATTATAAAAATGAATGTTCTTCCCAGAATGCTATATATTTTTAGAGCTGCACAACTCAATATCACAAAATCATTTTTTAAACAGTTTCAGATAGGATTGGGGAGATTTCTTTGGGAACCCAGGAAGACGAGAATATCATATGAGAAATTGATGGCTCCAAAAAATAGGGGGGGTTGGATCTACCGGATTTTGAAATGTACTATTTAGTGATTCAGGCTAATAGGATTTTAAGGGTGGCTTACTTGGACAGTAATATTAGAAAATGGATACCCAAATGGGTGCTTCTAACTTGTAAACACATAAGCAGAGTGGGAATTAACGTTAAAGCGGTACCATTTTTAAATAATCGAACACTGAGCAAATATGATCTAATGGAGCACATTAAGAAGTATGTAATGGGGATTCAAACTCTGTTTGCCTCTCTAAACTTACTAAACTATATGATGGTTTTTCAACCATTTCATGGGAATCCAAACATGACTATTGGTACTCAACTGATAGATTTAAAGAAATTCCCCCTTATTAAGGATTTAACTGTGCTTGATTTATACCCCTTCCTAGGAGTAGCAGTACATGATATCTTAAAAGAGATGAATCTTCCCATTTCTTATTTAATTATAATGAGGCAGCTAAAAGATTTGGCTATAAATTATTTTAGTAACTCTGAAATTAAAGAAGAGGACCTAGTTGTTTCTCGTAATCTGTGGGAAGCCCTGTTACAAGACAGAAAATACATAACCTCCGCTTATAAAGTGATAAAAGAGAGGAAATACAATAATTATACTCTTTTATCGAACTATTGGAAAGAGAAATTGGTATCGATAGATGACAGTAAGATATTGGAGGCGTTTAGCTTAACGTTGAAGTCAGTATCCCTTCAAAAACTGGTCTTTACTCAACTGATGATATTTAATAATGCTTATTATACTCGTCTCACTCTTCATAAATTTGATTCAAAGAACTCACCCAAATGTCCACAGTGTTTAGATCAGACAGCGGATCTACTACACATGTTCTGGATTTGCAAGTGCATCTATAAATTGTGGAACTCATTAAAATTGCAGTTACAAAAAATGGATTACCAAAACTCAACACTCTCCTGGGAATTTATGATTCTCCACATTCCCCCTGAGAATTTAAATAAATCAAAGAGGATCATAATTATGAATATCTGTTTACTAATGAAATTATACATAGCCACAAATTGGTTGAACCCAGCCCAGACATCATGGGATAATTTCAGATTGTTAGCGATAAGGCACATTTTAGTGCATAAGTTATTAATTAGTAACAACAAGAAAAGTATAAACAGTACAAAAATATGGGAGCAAATTTTCAACATTGTGTTGGCCTAGAGGTTCCTATCCACTTTCTCTCAGGATAGATAGTAGGAGAACAAAAATCAATCTTAGATTAGATAGAGGACGTAGAAATATTACAGATTGTTGGCTTTGGTTTGTTACGAATTTTCTCTTTTGTGTTTTTTTTTCCTTTCTTTTTCCCTGATTAGTGCTAGATCTATCGTTAAGACATGATGTTGATACATGTTGTGAAGTTAACCATTGGAAGCAATTTTGTATATAATGTAAATAGTGTGTGATTTGTATTATGATTTTGAAAAACAATAAAAATGATTATCGAAAAAAAAAAAAACTGTGTGGGCTTTTTGCTTATCAGATGTAGACAGGCATTTTGACTTTACTACGGATTTAATGTGATACTACTCATTTACATGCAAAATGAACCTGTATAACAATGTGTTGTATCTTTGCTCATTAAATGTTAAAATGTACTGTGTTACATGCATATTTTGAAGTGAAACTGGTTTGTTTTTGATTTAATAAATGCATTTTGTTCTTTTACACAGACAGTGAAGTTTATTACTGTCTTCAAGTACAGGAGTTTGGTGTAATTTGTCTAAGTTTTCTTCATGCAATGAATTGAACTATTTTGAAATCCTCTGTGCTTTTTTGGTGTTGCAATAGATATACGTGTGTGTGTGTGTGTGTGTGTGTGTGTGTGTGTGTGTGTGTGTGTGTGTGATGTGTGTGGGTGTGTGTGCTTCCCAACACACACATGCATGTGTGCATGGTCTGGGCTCAAGTTCTACCCTTTTGCCCTCTGCTTTATGAGTGCTGGCATGTCTCTTAATAGGCTACAAGATTAAAGCCAGAGCCTTGGCTCTTTTTCAAACATCATCTCAGGCTTGTCCACCGCTACTTTTGGCTTTATCAAGTATTCTCGATCAGAGAAGTTGAGAGATGTGCTCGGAATCTTTCACTTCCTTGCTTACTCACTGAATTTGTCTCTCTCTCGCTCTCACACACACAGGTGCACGTACACACACACACACACACACACACACACACACACACACACACACACACACACACACGTTATTTTTTTCTTTTCTTTTTTATTTTATCCTCTCTAAACAGCATAGGAACAAGGAGCAAGTATAAATAATGTCTGCTATTTGTTTTATTAAGTCCAGGCTTGAAACATCAGACTTTTTTTACCAGGTGATATATTTACATTAATATCCTGTTGGAGAACATTCATGCTCCAGTAGGGTGTCGATGAACAAGTTGCTCATTACATAAGTTATTTTATATAATGTTATGAGCAATAGTTCAGCATTTTAAACACAAGAGTTTTAAATTGTCATTGTAACATAAAGAGTAATACAATCTATTGAAGTCCTAATAAAAATAAAATTCTCAGTATAAGAACAGATTCATAAAGGTGGAAGCTTAGATATTTTGGATACAAATAAACATGAATCAATGTTTTTTTTTAGGGTACTGGAGAGTAATGAGATTTCAGAGAGTAGATGGAGTATTTGAGACTGGTATTATAATATCTTGTTATTTAATAGCATGCTGTCAGAAATCTTGTCGGTCATTTTTTTCTGTCCCACTTACTGTATATGGCAGGTCTTTTATTAATTGCTGAAGATGCAAAATGATTATGTTGACCCTTCCTTATGCCTTATTTTCTAAACCAAGGCTTACATATTTGAAGCAGTCTTGAATTTCTTTGACATCTGCTCATGTCCAAGACAACAGTATTTAATAGAGACAGCAAAAAATTCTTATTGGATTTTCAGTATTAATAGAATTGACCTATAAGAAATGATGGATATACTTTTATTATATGGTCATATTAAATAAAAGATAGTTTAGATCAAAATTAGAGTTATTGGATTTTTAAGCTTTTGCTACAATTGTGTGGCCAAGTTTTAAGTAACACTGCGTTTTTTAAAAAAAAATAAGTGTTTTATTCAGAAAAAAATGTATATCTTGCTCCTGCTTGGCATTTTGAAGACATAATAATATGTTTGCGTTGGGGATTGCTAAGGCCTTACGTCTTATTTTTTGTCAGTTTCTAGATAATGTGCTATTCATGTGGAGTGGAACTGAGACATAACTGATGAAAACAGAAATGGTTAATAATATACTGCAAATAATTTTTTTTTACTTTTAAACTGTAGCAAATTGCTTACTACAATGTAGCAAGCATTTGCTACAATTTAGACCAGCTCTATATTACTTCATCAAAGTTTTATTTCCGCAAATACCTAATCATTGACCTCTTTACATCGAACATCCGTTCATCGAATGTTCACATCAGCAAACGGATTTCATAGGGAAGGGAGTTAGTTGGCCATCATTAGAAATTTGCTTTTTTCCCCACTGCAGTGCAATCTCAGAGTTGGTGTATATGTGTGTATATATATATATATATATATATATATATATATATATATATATATACGTCAATTAATCCAACACTGTCAGAGGTGCAGAAGTGCATTGATAAATGAATGCAGTAAAACAAATTGTTTAAGTGTGGTGTTTATGTTTTCATTATTTTTGCTGGCCTTAAATAAAGAATGATGGACTGGTGGTCTGCTTGACTCTTTATCTCTGCACTTCTGCACTTCTGATTCTTTACTGATTCCTACCTTTTACACACACGCACACACACACACACACACACACACACATATATATATATATATATATATATGTATATGTATGTATATATATATATATATATATATATATATATATATATATATGTATATATATATATATATATATATATATATATATATATATATACGTAGGAGGAATGTGGGACACAGCCCCCAAATTGGGGTTTGTTGGGTGGGTTTGAAATAATATAGTGTGATGATCACTGTGGTGGACAAGTAATTTCCTTCCCTATGAAAACCATTCGCTAATGTAAACATCAGAGGAATGGATGTTCAATGTAAAGGGGTCAATGATTAGGTATTTGCAGAAATAAAACTTCAATGAAGTAATATAGACCCGTTTAGACCATACATGGTGTACGGCAGTGCTCAGGTTTGACCACAAATAGAGTATCAGTTTTAAAAGCTGGTATTGTATTAAAGAGAGATCGGGATCGGTTGCCCCTCTTGCCCAACCCTTGCTACACTACTGACTGCAGTTATTGCGTATGATATGTATATACAGGGAATACGTGTATATAAGCTGACCCACTGCTGTATTCTCCACCTCAGTATATATATATATATATATATATATATATATATATATATATATATGTATACACAAGAACAAATGAACCTTACAGCAGTTTTATGCACATCAGAAATGAACATGTTTTTGTAAATAAATGTTAATGCCACTCATAGGAAAGGGATTTATCATGTATAAACATGTAATAGACAAGCAAGTGTTGTATAGTCATGTAAATGCTAAATGGTAATATAATAACACTCAATATACATATGAGACAAATAACAGCACAGACTGTATGACATTTCATGATTACATGTTTTCCCTTGGTAAGTTGCACACATCTCAGACAACATTATATTGGGCATGCTCATATGAAATTACAGGGAATAGTAATATAATAGCAATTAAACAGTACAAACACATAAAGAAGTGTCATAACAGAGGACCAGTCACACTTTGATGGTCTAGCAGCATGCCATACAGTAAGAGGCATTTTATGGAAGCCCTCATCTACCATTAACCTGTATAGTGTGATGAAAATAATTGCAGCAATAAAGAAATGTTTGGATAAAGACATGCAATACAGAGCATAATTATTCTGGAAGTAATTAATGCCTGTGAACAATGAATGACATAATAAACATTCACATCATGTTATTTTCAAGCACATGCCTGGACAGATATCCCAGAGATGCATAGCAATCACGGACACCACAGAAATATATATATCAGATGTGTCATGAACACAGTGAAGGGCTTACAGCACTTTCCTATCAAAAGGGCTATGAATGCCTACCTTGTAGGGCAATAGGCTGGACATTTGGCCCTCTGACTATGCCATAACTATTGTTTGTGTGTAAACCACTGCTGTCTAACAGTTATCAGACAGATGTTATCAGATTCAAGCCCCTGCCTATGATACTATGTTTTCTACAGACCTCTGTATTAATTGCATGTGCCACAGGAGACAGCAATGGAAGCTATCACAAATAACTGAAATCAATGTGTGCAGTAAGAAAGGAGGTACAATTACAATTTGAACAACCTGATTTAGTCAGAATGCTGAAAAGAAGCTATGCATGCTACTGTCCACACAACAGTGAGGGGTCTATATATCACTTCATTGAAATTTACATACCTCGAATGGCTATTCATTGAACCAACATAATTGAATGGCCCTTTGTTGAATGTTCATATCAGCGAATGCTTTTCTCATGGTAAGAACACACTTGTCACATACAGATGCCACAGTACGTCAAACCCACGAAAGTGGGGGGCTGCAACCTCTACACACCCTACTTATATATACTAACTCTGAGATCATACTACAGTGGGGAAAAGGGCAAATTTCTGTATGTTGGTCAAGAAAAATGTTTGCTGATGTGAACATTCAATGAAGGGCCATTCGATGATGTTGGTTTTATGAATAGTCTCTGCTTTGATAGTCACATCGCCACAGTAGTCAGGAAGTCCTTCTATGTGGCACACCTCATCATAAGAGGGTTCTCATCCAGGAAAAAAGAGGTCATTGTTCCCCTCTACTCGACACTCATTAGACCCATTATAGAGTACAACGCCCCTTTTGGAATGTACCTCACAAGACATCAGCAGCAGCTGGAAAAGCCACAGAAGTACCTCACAAAGAGGATTACTGGCCTCAGACAAATGCCCTACACTGATTGTCTCAAAAACTCCAGCTTTACTCCATAGCATATCACCTATAGATCCGAGGTGATCTCTGCCTAACATATAAAGCTATGTCAAACCCAGAGCTGTTGGACATGCTACACCTAATGAAATCCCAATCTAGGGACCTAAACCTTGTCACCACAATAAACAGGACATGCTGGAGTGATAGATTGCTGTCGCAGAGTCTTCCCATACTCTGGAACAGGCTACCCATCTATGTCAAGCAAAGTTTTTCATTAGCACTCTTCAATAAATATCTTGATGAGTGGATGGGAAATAGGAAATACACCCCAGAGATCACTTCTGTGTCTATGCTCGATAGTGGCACAGGAAAATAACTTTCTTGGGTGGTGTAAGCCAGGGAACCTTTTTGGCTAGGCTTACATAGGCCCTTGGGCCAATAGCCTATTACCTACCTATGAACCTATGAATAGCCATTCAAGGTAAGCAACTTTCAATGAAGTGATAAGACCCACAGTGAGCAGTACATTATAAATGCTTCTTTGACAAGGAAGCTGTTTCCATCACATTGTATGCACACTGTCCCAGAAGTGGACCACATTATTTCTGTGTAGGTATGCTATACAAGCCAGTACTCAATGCACATGCCACAGCAGCACTTACAGGATGATATGCCCAGAATAACCTTTTCATTGCCATGTGATCACAACCTGTGATTATATATTATTGCCCAACATAAAAATGGATATGAAAAACTAGATACAATAGTGTTTGTGTAATGTAAGTACATTCATACATTGTTGCCCTTTTCAGGAATTAAACAACAAGTTATCCATCTCTTCTAAGTAATGACACAGGGATAAAACACTAGCACCACAGCAGAAGTGTTAACCCAAATGAGACACTCCACCTGTGTTAAATTATTACATCATATGTATGTGTCAGAAACAATCTCTTTGAGATAAAAGGAATGGCGGCAGGCCTCTCCCACTGTAAATGTACATATTATAACTGTGGTGGGTGCCATTCATGCACACAATGCTAACAGTTGCTGAATGTGGATGTTTAGCAGCTGAGCATTTGACTATAGAAAATACGTGATATTGCACAGAATGACTGTGCTGTGGCAGAAGTATAACTACAATTGTGAGATATTTTGATATTTCAAGATATTACTTCATGCTATTGCTGCAAGAGATATGTGTGCTTGTAATTGCTGTACTAAGGCAACATACAGAATATTGTCTTATTCCCTCATCCCACAGGACCAAGCTTACTAATCATGTGACAGTATTACTGTGAAAAAAACACTGCTATGTGAGAAAATATCATAGCTTTTTGTAACAAGAATGAACATCTATATGAGTACACACATATGTGTTTTCCAATGGTTTTAGTGACATGTACAGTCACAATGAGACTGACACAAAGTAGTCAAAGCAGTAATGGCTGGATTTGAACTAACTACCTAAGATCACAAGCTACCTATTAGTGTCTGAATCATAATCACCATACAACATGTTGTGATACAGCTGCAACAGTACACAGCTGATTGGATGACATCACTGTTTATTAGCTGGATATTTATGATAAAAAGTTGCTGAAAGGTACAACAAAACTGTACAACTACACATCAGATATGCTTTTGAAGAGTAGTATACACACTATGAGGGTGAAAGGCACACTCACAGATGACCTCAAACATCCTACCTGTGTAGTTACACAATGTACAAAGCACAGTATCAAAGTCACACCCCACAAGAGAAGTCACATTATAGCTGTAAGCTATTGTAGTTATGGTAGCATTATGTAATCATTGTGTTTCCAAAAAGGTATTTATCATGGAGATGCTATGATTTGCTAGTTTAACCATGTGCCACTATAAGTACATCTTATAAATGAAAGTGTAGATAAAGATGGTTGTGAGGTAGCCATCTATATATATCACAGTAATTAAATGCATACTATTTAAGCAAGGATAGACTCAAACCACCTACATATCTAGTTACAGAATGTATACAGTACATTAGCAGCCAATGCCACAGGAGAAACCTGTGTGCAAGTGAGACATACAGCATCCATGAAGGGATGACATCAGCAGCATATTACCAAGGAAATGTGTGTGTGTGGTAAAATTACTTTTACAGACATCTGTGGTTGTAAATGTTACCACTGCAGATGTGTGTAACCCAATCCTGAATTAATTTTCAATCATGCACGCAGTCAAAGAAGTTATTTACTGCTGTACTTGAAACTCAAACATATCTAGATATACATTCTAGAGAACAATATAAGAAACACAAGTGCCACAGAAGAAGTCTGACTTTTAAAGTGTGATGGTGTACTTTAGAAAGAATGACCTCATCAGTATGTTGCACACAAGATGTGTTCATGCAAGGTGGGATAAGGTGATGTCAGATTCATCTAGTAATTTAAAACATTTTCACAGAGAAAAATTTGACTGAGTACAGTTGTTTTGGAGAACATACCCACCTGACTTGAGAACACACATGGTCCCCACATTGAGTATCAAACCTCCTTCTTATCTAGTGAAACAATCAATAGAGTACAATATTAGTTGCAAGTGCCAGAGGAGAAGTATGACTCTTAAAGGAAGAAAGTGCTCTTTTGTCAGGATGACCTCATCATTGTTTGACAGAGAGGATTTTTCTGTTAAAAGTGGGATGAGGGAGCTGTGTATAAATTAAAATGATTGACTCTCAGGGGAAGTGGATAAAGCACAAAGTGTTGCACACACACACACACACACACACACACACACACACACACACACACACACACACACACACACACACACACACACACACACACACACACACACACACACACACACACAGGCACACGTTCCCCACATTAAGCATCAGAGCTGCTATCTACTTACACAATCTATAGAGCACAGCATTAGTTGCAAGTGCCACAGGAGAAGTCTGAATCTTAAAGGGAGAGAGTGCACTTTTGACTGGATGACCTCATCAGCATGGTGCAGAGAGGATGTTACTGTTGAAAGTGGGATAAGGGATCTGTGTGCAAAGTGAAATAATTTCGCCTCAGGGCAGGTGGATACAGCAGCAAGCATTAATTATTCACACACACACACACACACACACACACACACACACACACACACACACACACACACACACACACACACACACAGACACACGTTCCCCACATTAAGCATCAGACCTGCTATCTACTTACACATTCTATAGAGCACAGCATTAGTTGCAAGTGCCATGGGAGAAGTCTGAATCTTAAGGGGAGAGAGTGCACTTTTGACTGGATGACCTCATCAGTATGGTGCAGAGAGGATGTTACTGTTGAAAGTGGGATAAGGGATCTGTGTGCAAAGTGAAATAATTTCCCCTCAGGGCAGATGGATACAGCAGCAAGCACTAATTATTCACACACACACACACACACACACACACACACACACACACACACACACACACACACACACACACACACACACATGTGGGCACACACAAGTTTCCCACATTGAATATTGAATTTCCTACCTATCTATTTAGACAATCTAGATAGCACAGTATTAGAGGCAAGCACCACAGGAGAAGTCTGAATTTAAGAATGTGGAAAAGCACATTTGTACTTGTCGAAAATCCACTGTTTATAAAAGATCTCAGCGTGCATTACAGGTTTTGAACAGCACAGTGATTGTCCCATGTAATTACATACTTCTATACTAAGATTTAGATACTGTCCTCCAATACATTGTTACTGTGAGGAATGTACCTGTTTCACGGTATGGGATGCCAAGGAAATTCACAACTGTAAAAAAGTGGATTAACAATAAAACTTTCCTGCACTTCAGTATGGGATGATTGTACATTTATCTTGTCTCATACTTGCACAATGTGCATTGACAAGACAGACAACTCCTACATAAGACAGTGTGCTGCAGAATAACAGTGATGGATTATGTGAGTCAAGGTTAACCAAAACTGTAACACACTTGCAAGAGTAACCACTGGAGAGCAGATATACATTAACTGACTGAATTAACTGAGTCAACAGCACTCTGAAATCAAGAAGACCTGTTAACAAAATTAATACAGACATATAAAAATTGTGCATCCTAAACAAATAATTATCTGCTTTTCTTTTTTTTTTTCTTTTACTCTCTGCCAGAAGTGCAGTGCTGCCAGCTGAATTGTACCACTGATAGAAAAATATTAGTGCATACATCATGCTACCTTGAAGTGTTGCACTTAGAATGGGAATTAGCAATAGATTATGTTGCTCTTTGCTGATTATCGCAAGAAGCATTATATAAATGCAACCATGTGTGAATCTGATTGAATACAGAAACAACGTGTTGTGGTCATGTGTCAGGTGTCATGATTTACACATTTGTCATGACAGTTGTATATAGTAAATCCTTATGTGTATGCTACAGGTGAATCATGAAACACATAAGGGACCATGCATATTATTACTAGTGGAAACATGGCTTATAAAAACAGTTTTGAATCAAGGAGGTTTATTAGATGAATCAGTATTGGTGGGAAGAGTTGATCAGTTGTTGACAGGAATACACAATACAGACATAATAACACATTAGGCCATGTTTCATTTCTATACATATTTGTGTTGTGTTACCTTTAATGTATCACTATAATTATTCAGACTAGATCTGTACAAGCCAGGCTTCACAATAGGGAGCAGGCAAATGAATATAGTAGCAGGAAAATGCTGTGTTAAGGAAAGGTGTAGCCAACATTTACTGCCAACGGAGTCATACAAAACATTCTAAAACATTTTTTTCATTTATCTGGCTTTAAATGTTAAGAGAAATATATCTGGGTATTATCTAAGCACACCACACAAGAAATCATACTTCAAAAATTTAACATGTAACAGCAGATTTCAGAAAACAAAAATGCATATATTCATCTTTATTAGACCAATAACATGCCTTCTGATGATACATAAACTATACACTGGAACTGATGCTGACAGAGTTTATAGTCATTTAGAAGAAAACTCAATTATGGCAATAGAAGAAAAGGGCAATAAAAGAAAGTTATATGGAACAAAGGAACATTTGTTGTTAAATAAAGTCATAGTGGAGAGCTGTAAAAAGGGGAAGAATTTAAGTATGGCATGGATGGACTACAAAAAAAGCTTTTGATAGTATCCCACATTCATGGATAAAAGAGTGCTTAAAATAAGATACACCCTACACTGATCGACTACATTACAGTGACCATAGGTTCATAGATTCATAGGTAGGTACTAGGCTATTGACCCTAGGGCCTATTTAAGCCTAGCCAAAAAGGTACTGTGGCTTTCGCCACCCCAAAAAAATATTTTCCTGTGCCCCTGTCGAGCAGAGCCACAGAAGTGATCCCTGTGGTGAATTTCCTATTTCCCATCCAATCATCAAGATTTTTCTTGAAGAGTGCTAATGAGGAGCTCTGTTTGACATAGATAGGTAGTCTGTTCCAGAGTATGGTAAGTCTCTGGGACAGGAATCTATCACTCCAGCATGTTCTGTTTATTGTGGTGACAAGGTTTAGGTCCCTACAGTGTGTAGCTCAGAGGGAATGGGATTTCTTTAAGTGGAGCATGTCCAACAGCTCTGGGTTTGACATAGCTTTGTATGTTAGGCAGAGATCCCTTCTGAGTAGGCGATATGCGATGGAGTAAAGCTGGAGTTTTTTGAGAAGGTCTGCATAGGGTATCTGTTTGAGGCCAGTAATCCTCTTTGGGATGTATTTCTGTGGCCTTTCCAGTTGTTGTAGATGTCTTGTGAGGTCCATACCAAAAGGGGTGTTGTACTCTATAATGGGTCTAATGAGTGTTGAGTAGAGGGGAGCAATGACCTCTTTTTTTCTGGATGAGAATCCTTTTGTGATGAGGTGTGCCATGTAGAAACATTTCCTAACCACTGTGGTGATGTGATTATCAAAGGAGAGACTACTGTCGACCTGTGTCACAAGGTCTCTTATCACACTTTCGGTATTAAGTAGACTACCACCTATGTGGTTGTTCATGGGTACAGAGTTTTTACCAAAGGGGATGACAATGCACTTTTTGGCATTGAGCTTCAGGCCATGGCTTTGACACCAGGCATCTGTCTCAGTGAGACCCTTTTGTAGGATGTCCACATCATTAGGACTTTTGATTATGGCTCCTAGTTTGCAGTCATCAAAAACTTTGTTAGCCAAAGACCTTTTGTGTTAGCCTGTAATTCAGAGAAGTAGGTACCAAACAGGAGAGGACTCAGGACTGCACCCTGTGGTACTCCACTTGTCAGTAGTCTGAAGTCGGATTTGGAGTCTGTTACTTTCAGTGTGGGTTCTGGCCGTGAGCCAGTTGGCAACCCATCTTGTGACATAGGGATTTATACCTAGTTTAGTGAGTTTATCTATAATTCCAGAGTGGGGGATGGTGTCGAAAGCCATGGCGAGATCTAGATAGGCTGTGTGAACCACCTTACCCTCATCTATGGTTTTGGTGACTGCTTCAAAAAGTCTATCAGGTTTAGGAGACATGATCTGCCTTTTACAAACCTGAACTGGGTGGGATTGAGAGTTTGGAGATTTCCAATGTCTTTGTTTATGAGTTCCATGATGATACGTTCCATGGCCTTGCAGACCAGGCTCATCAGGCTAATGGGGCAGTAATTCCGGGGTCCGTCATGGCTCCCCCTTTGTGGAGTGGGATAATTGTCAAGGTGCACCTTTCAGTGAGCACAAAGCCTAAGGTGAGGCTATGACTGAACATGGTACTTAGGTGGGGTACCAGTTCATTCTGCAGTTTGTGTAGAATGCAGCTTGGGATATTGTCAGATCCCATGGATGCTGTGTTCTTGGCTTTAGAGAGTGTGTTTTTTTATCTGTGCAGTCATGATTACAGAAACTTTGCATTCTTCCAGTATAGAGATGGGCCCTCTAGGGGGGTGAGAGGGGGGGGAGTTAGAACTGAACCTATCTGCTAGGATGTTGGCAATATCAGTTGGTTCTGTATATTTAGTGCCACTGTGCTGTAACTCAGAGCAGATCTCAGTGTTGCCATTGAGATTCTTGACACAACTATAGAATGCTTTGTGGTTGTCTTTAGAGTCAGTGGCAATTTTGTTTTCGTAACTAGCTTTGGAGGATTTTATGAGGGATCTCAGCTTCTTACTTAGGCTGACCAGGGAGATCCTCCAGTCATGGGATTTTACTCTTTTTGCAACAGTTTTTTTCTTTTGTTGTAGAGTTTGTTTATGATAGAGGGCCACCAGATTGGCTTCCTTTTTTGGAGGATAGCATCTTGGTTCTGTTAGGGATAGCATGATCCATGCACTCGTGTAAGTGCTTATAAAGTGCATTTGTGTAGGATTCAGCAGTCGTACCTCTATTGTCTGTCAGCATGGGTGTCATGACGTTTGCCACTTCTGTCTTAAGAAGTGTGAAATTGGCTTTGGAGAAGTTTTTTACAGTGGTTTCCCTAATTGGGGGTGGGGGCGGGATGTGGATGTCTAGGGTGATTAGCTTGTGGTCAGATCTGACCAACAAGGAATTGACCTCTGGTGTGGAACATCAGTCACCCATGTTGGTAATGACCAGGTCTAGGATATTGCAGCCCCTAGTGAAGGTGTAAATAAGTTGATCCAAGGCATTGGAATTTATGAATTCCAAAAAATGTTGAGCAAAAGAGTTGGTACATGAGTAGTTTTCCCAATTAATGGTGGGGTAGTTGAAATCACCCATTATTAGGGTATTGGGTTGTGCCCTAATATTTTCCAGTGTATCAAGAATGAGGCATGATAATCCTGGGGCATGGTGGGGGGACTGTGGCAAGCTACAATTTGTATTGCAGTCTTGCCCATAGTTAGTTGCACTTGGATAATCTTGGATGCATTATGCTGTGCAACTAGCCTGAAGGTGTGGATATCCTTAATGAATATGGACATGCCTCTGCCTTTAGTGCTACGGTCCAGGTTAGGTGGCCGAAAGAAGTGGTATGAATTATAGCCTGGTAATGCAGGGGTGCTCTCTGGAGCTTTGAACCAGGTGTCTGTCACTGCACAGATGTCAATGTTCTCCTTTTTAAGGAGTGCCTTGATTGAGTGCATTTTGAGGTTTAGACTTCTAGCATTGAGTAGCATTACCCTCAGATTTTGCTTGCTTGTATCTGTTACAGTGGTGAATTTGTCATTTGAACCTTGCCTAAAAAAGGCACTATAGGGGTGGCAAGAGCCTTAGCCAGTATCCGGAATCCCAAGGGTGACAGGTGCAGGCCATCTCTGGCAAAGCATTGTGGTCTGTTGATCATGTCATCCCAGGCAGACAAATACTGGATCCCCTTAGAATGACACCAGAAGCTTAACCAATTGTTAAAGTCAATCATTTTGTCCTTGTACTGTGGTATCATTCTGGGTGATGGCAGGATGCTAATCAAGGCTAGGGTCATACCTGCTTGGGCTACAAGATCGGAGAGCTTCTCCATGTCTCTTTTCATGTAGTCCAGAGAGGTACATCTCAGGTCATTCACACCAGCATGGACAATGACAGAATTATATTTGTACTTGTTGTGGAGTGACCTGAGTGCATGTGTTATGTGGCAGATTCTGGCACCCGACAGGCAGCTGACAGTAACTTTCTCCTTGTTTAGCCTGGTGAGTGGAACATCAGTGTGCCTGACTACAGAGTCACCTATGACTAGAGTGTTGGGTATGTTGTGGTTTTATCTCTATTCCTGCTTGACGACAATATGCTTCGGCTAGAATATATAAATATAGCAGCAAGTATAGAAAACTTCTAGAAGAACCTCTTATCGATCAGGAACAAATGCAGTCATGGTTAAGGACAGGCAAATTCAAATCACAAGATGAAAGGTTAATATCTGTGGCACCAGATAGTAGGCTATGTACACACTGGTTTACAAAATCCATTGAACACACCTTTCGGCCACCTTTCAGCTAGACTAAGCATGAAACAGTGCAGACCACTTTGCAATTAAGCCATGATAAAGGACAAATTATTATTCCAGAGATAAAAATTCAAAGGGGGATATTCCAGGGTGACTCTGTCACCACTGCTATTCTGCCTTGCCTTTAACCCATTAAGCTGTCTACTTAACAGCTTTGGCCATAGCTATAATTTGGCTCCTAGAAAATAAAAATGTGTAAAGACTTCTCATCTTCTCTTTGACGATGATTAAAAACTGTATAGCTTATCAGATGAGGAACTGAAAGCACAGCTGCAATTTGTCAAAACTTTTTCAGATGATATAAGAATGTCATTTGAACTTGATAAATTTGCAAAAGCAACCTTTAGAGCAGGAAAACTGCAGCACCAAGAAAACATCAGTTTGGGACAAGAATGTGATATAAAAGAACTTGAGCAAGAGAGAGTGTATAAATATTTTTTAATTGATGAAGGATCAACAATACAACATGAACAAATGTGAATAAAACTTAGTAAGGAATACTTTAGAAGACTTAAAGTAATCCTGAAAACAGCTTTGATATCTAGGAACAAAATCAAAGTTATAAACCAATTTGCTCTTCCTGTCCTAACTTACAGTTTTGGAGTGATTGACTGGCCCCAAAATGTGTTGGACAGATTAGATAGGAAAACAAGAAGGATGCTTCATGCTCACCAAATGATTTATAAAAATCAGTGCATAACAAGATTATATATTCCCCATTCCAAAGGAAGGATGGGCCTCCTTGAAATTGATTACATGTATAAATCTGCAATCATGGGTCTGCATACATATCTGCTGACCTCACAAGATCTAAACATAGTGAAAGTTCTGAAGCATGAGGAGAATAAATCTAAGATGGCTTCCCTGCTTAGTCTAGCAGAAGCATATCAGCATCAAGCAGGAATGGAAATCAAACCAGAAGTAGATAAAAATCAGGCAGCAATTGAATGTGGCAAAAAATAAAAGAAAGAATATAAGGTGAAGGACCAGATGAGAAGGCAAGATGTGGAAAATGCATAAATATAGTTGCAAGTATAGAAAATTTCTGGAAGAACCTCATGTCAATCAGGAACAAATGCAGAAATGGTTAAGGAGAGGCAAATTCAAATCACGAGATGAAAGGTTAATATCTGTGGCACAAGATAGTGGGCTATGTACACACTGGTTTGCAAAGTCCATTGAACATGTAGGAGAAACAGACAAATGTAGGTTTTGTAAAACAGAATTGGAAGCAGTTGCACACCTCATTGCTGGTTGTGACATACTAATGGCAGAATGACTGTATACTGAAAGGCATAATAATATAGCAAGACTGTTGCACTAGAGATTGTGCAAACATTATGGTACTGAAGCGGCTGAAAAACACTGGAAATATATGCCACAAAGCATCATAGAAAATGATGAAGTCTACATTACATGGGATCATCCATTACCAGCAGTTAAAATGATAGATGCTAGAAAACCAGTTATAGTGGCCCATAAAAAGAAGACAAAAGTAGCATTGATTATTGAAATTGCCACTCCTAGTGACTGCAGTGTCTTGCGTACAGAGAGACACAAAGTCATAAAATATCAGGATATGCAGGCAGAAATGGAAGCAACATGGAAGAAAGATACCCAGCCAGTTCCAATAGTAGTAGGAGCAATGAGTCTTGTTTGTCTTTTTGGCTTTTCCCGGTTAGGGGTCACCACAGCGGAACTCCAGTCTGCTAATGATTGGCAGTTGATTTTTTTATGGTGCTGAGTTACCAGCCCGATGCCCAACCTTCAGCGAAGGCACAACCATTCACGCATGTCTTTCAGAGGCCATTCAACCACGGGGAGGACATGCAGACTCCACACAGAAGGCACTCCAGCCATGAATCGAACAGGAGAACCTCTTGCTGTGAGGCAACAATGTTACCGCTGTACCACTGCAGCTAGTACAAGCAACGGGTCTTATAGAAAAAAAATCTGCAATTGTACTTAGATATGTTACCAACACATAACTCCATGCAAATTGCAGAAGGAGTCATTACTGGGCACATTGCAGGTGCTGTGAAGAGCACTTCTGGCTGACATCAAAGATTGAAACAATGTTCATGAACTTTAATTGTACTTTGACTTCGGAATGGTGTCCATTCTCATTATGGTATTAGAAACCAAAAAGATTTGGAGAAATTAAAAAGAGAGAAATCGTACTTCAGAAATTTAACATGTGACAGCAGATTTCAGAAAACCAGAATGTATATATTCATCTTTATTACACTGTTGGCCACTATAATTTGTATATCCTAGTCTTCAGCTGGTTGAAAATATATTAAACTGAATAACATAGCTAAGCAAACAGGCAAAAGTGCAATGGAGTAATGTGGCTGAAAGCAAAAAAAAAAAAAAAAAATTACAAGATATTGTCATAAGCTGTCAACTTCCATTTAGCCTTAGTCACATTTTCTGACTAGAGTAAAGCATTTAACAAATTTAGAGGTGGAAGAATAATGATATAGAAAGGGGAAGATACACTGACAGGGTGAGATGGAGACAGGGACAAAGACACTTGTGACAGACGAAGGATAATGGTGGCTCAAAATGATATGTTACCAGCAGGTACAAATAAAATAGTGTACTAAAAACAGTGAGTAACACATACCTAATGCCAGGATTAGAACCCTTGAAAGTAGACAAAATTCTGTCCATACATGTGAACATTAGCTCATCATGTCATAAATAAATTATTTCTTCACACCATTTAAATAACACAGCTGAAGCACAATGACAACTCATTGCAGCAGAATGGGTGAAGAGAGAGAGAGAGAGACAGAGACAAATGGAGGGGAATAGCTTCACTATGTTTTGTGGTACATGTAGGAACATCTGTATGTTGTGTTACTCTTGTTAAATCATCATTCATCATTTATCTGTCATGCTCTGTACAATAACGTGCTTGCTATATGGAGAACTAAGGAGTAGGAGAGCGCAACAAACATGAAGACATAAGCAGGATAAGGATGGCTTAATAAGTCTCCCTGTTGGGGGTGCAGTGTTTTTGCAAATGATGTTTAGCTGCACTATACAAATGGTAGGTTACTGACATTTTTTATCTGTAGAGCAATATGGATCTTTGCAGTTAAATATATGATAGGAATATGAAATGTCATGAAATAATAATTTAAACCTACATCTGTAACTGAACACATAACACTATGCAAAAAATATCAGTCTACAAATAGGGTAATTATCTCAACATTCCACATAGGGTCTCCTACTTTATTACATCCAGCAGCCTAGTAACTGTTACATTAACTGTTTCACAGTATAGTCTTTAGTCTGCCTTTACTCTCTATTCCCATAGTACCACAGATTTAAACACAATTGCATGATAATAATCAGACCACTGTGGCTGAAACTGAAGTATTCATCTTTTGCAATAAACAGTTAAACAGCATTAAGCTCATAGATTGGTACTAGGCTATCGGCCTTGGGGCCTATACAAGCCTAGCCATAACAATTCCTGGATATTTCTTCCCACAATATTTACATTCAACATCACTCATCATTATTGATCTATGCCGACCTCTACACAGATGTTGAGGACATAAAGTGAAAGCTATTCAATGGGGCATTTCTGGCCATGAGTGTTGTGCGTGTATGTAGTCTAAGACCTAAAAGAGCAGGGTTCATGCCTTTGGTGCCAATTCCACCAGATACTACTAATAGTTGATGGTATTAATAAATACAACAGGAGAGCAAATTATAAATGTACAACTACTTAAAGCAAGGGTACAGTTATCTGCTGTAGTACAGGAAATTACATGTTTTCAGCAAAATGGAACCATGCCGGTGGGTAACAGGTAATTGTACTGGAACAACTAAAATTGTACATTTTCATAAACACCTACCTGAACGTGGTATATTTCATCATGATTTTACAATTTTACTACCAGCTAAGGGTCAGTTAATACTAAGTTAAACAACAGTACGTCATTTTTCACAAAATGATAAAGATGAGTGTGAAACCAATGTTACGTATTGACAAAATAAAACAAATACAAATTTTATGGCTGTACATAATACAGCTCCTACTATGGGACAAGTAAATGACAGCATTTAATAGCAGTGCTGCCCTGTCAGATGAGTTATATTACATCTGTGGTAAATATGCTTATAAATGGTTTCCAAAGGTATGGGATGGTACCTGTTATATAGGATTAGTAATACCAGCAATGCATCACGTGAAAGAGTTACCACTGATAAATATTAGAAATGCAAGGAAAAAAAGAGACATATTAACTATAATTCAAAGTCTAGAAAATCTAGTAAACACCCTAGATACATCAGGTATTTATCACCAAAATCTTGATTATTTAAAATTAAAAGATATGGATCTAGGAGATGATGTAATTTCCATAGGAGGTACTATCCCATGGTGCAGAGCAGCAAAAGTTATTTGGGAGTTAAGGAAACCATACAAACTAATTGACGTATTGGCAAATGCTACTTTCAATGCAATCTCTGATATAATAGTCGAAATAGAGTCAAACTGCAAACAAACTACTGAAAAACAACAAAAACTAGGCAGGCAACAGTAATTCTTAAACTTTTATGGTTTAGCGCTTTCGTCAAGTATTCTTACACTCAACTTCATCAGACATTAGTTAAAAGAATGGTAGCTATATTTAAAATCAGATTCATGGTCACATGTTCAGTCATCTCACATGACACCATGACACCTGATACAATTCTAATTTCTATAACACATGTAACTAAAAATTGTATAAACAATTGTGTAAAAAATGTATATACACTTTCCTACTGACTTAATACTCAAATTCATATGTACATATATAAAGAATACATAAATATACATGAAAAAGCCAGCTAAAAAATCCAAAAAACAATATTTGTTATTGTGTGCATAAAAATTGTTACGTGTCACTAATCGACCTGAATAAATTTCAGTTGAATGTCATAAATGCATGCACTTGTGCATAAGGGAGGGCAGAGTTTATGTATATATAACAAACACAAAGAGTGCCCCAAATTATATGTCTATTCATCTGAGTATTAGCCTTGTGTTAACATTTTAACCTCCTCAGTTTCAAGACACATGCCAAACAGCATACTTCGTTCAACCCTGGTGTCACATAGGCCCTGGTTCTAAGCTGCCAAATCTGCTCCTTCACCTCAAGTTTTAAGCCTAATGGGCTGCCCCTGATGTCAAATTCAATTTGGTCAATCACCCTGAATGTGAAGGAATGACCAAGGTTTTCTACCACATGTTTTGCGAGAGCGTTGTCTGTTTTGGCTTTCCTAATGTGGTAAATATGCTCATACACTCCTTCCCTTAGTTTATGCTCAGTCTTGCCGATGTATAAACCTGTACAAGACTGGCAGAAAGCGAGGTAAAAAAACATAGTGGAATTGCAATTAAATCTGCCCCTACAAGTGAATTTTTCATCCAAGATGTTAAATCGGTTACCTGTTTGTATAAACCTGCAGTAAGAGCAGGCTTCGTATTTGTACATACCTGGAATACGTATCATCTTTGGGGGTGGCAGTTCCAAGAGGTTTTTGAAATTAATCCCCCTACTGTAAACTACATTTGGTGCAGGTCCAAAATTAATAAATTATTTGTCTATTTGGAAAATATTCCAATTCTTTTGCAAAATCTGTCTAATGTTTTCACCATCTGAACTAAATGTAGTAATGAAGGCGTACCTATAATCGACCCTTAGGTTACTTTCACCTCCAACAGGTACCCTATCATCAATACTCATCCCCTGATTGCTGTTATCTAAAATGGCTTTAACATGGCCATTTGTCCTTTTATTTTGAACTTCCTCAAATAGGTTGCTCAACATGTCTACAGGGTATCCTTTGTTTGTGAACATTTGCAATAACAATCTACACTCCTCCTCAAAGTCAATGACCATAGTACACATTCTTGCAGCCCTGACCAGTTGTCCCTTTACTATGGACCTTTTTAGATGTTGGGCACTACTGTAATGGAGGAAGGAGTTACAATAATTGTCCTTCCGATGTAATTTGGCTAAATACTGTTTGTTGGCATTATCCTTCCTTAATTTAACATCAAGAAAGGCTATTTTTTCAGTATGAAATACATGGGTGAATACCAGAAAATCTGTTGTGCTGTTGCAGTATGTCGTAAATTCCTTAAATGTACTTTCTTCTCCCTTAAAGATCAAAAAAATATCGTCCCAAAATTTGGTATATTAATGAAGCTCACCCTTAAATCTGTTTATGGTGTTATGCACAAATTGGTCCTCCCAAAAGGCCATTACTAGGTTAGTAAAACTGCCCCCCACTGGGGACCACATTGCCACCCCACTGTTCTATAAATAAAACTGGTCATTGAACAAAAAGAAATTGTTGGACAAAATTATGTCTAACTGTTCTGTTATGAGGTCGATTTCAGATACAGGTGCCCCTCTTTTTACTAATAGCAACTCGAGCCATTCAATACCCACATCACGTGGGATGATGATGTACAAATCGTTGACATCAATTATGGCAAAGTTAAATTCAGGGTGAAAGACCTGGCTGTTTATTGCTTCCAAAAAAGACCAGGAGTCCTTGCAAATAAAGGGTTCTCTTGATACGTATTTTTTCAACAAACTGTTCACAAAGTTTGCCAATGGGTATGGAACTGAAAGCCTTCCATCCACAAGTGGGTAATGGGAGGGTCCATCAAGCATTTGTGGATTTCCGGAATCCTGAAAATTAAAGGGGTTTTAGGGGAAACCATAGTTAAGTAATTTACCAAATTTAGATCAATCCTGCTCCCCATGACCAAGTCATTAACAAACACCTTAATACAGTTGTATGCTTGATTCACCTCGTTTAGAGAAACTTGTGTATACGTAGCCAAATTAAGCATATTTTCCATTCTCTGTATGTAGTTTGTATGATCAAACAACACCAAACAACCACCCTTGTCAACCTTAACAATTCTTACATCAGCATTCCTCAAGGTGTCTATCAAAACCCATTCATCCCTTGACATGTCACTCCCTAAGTTATTCACATTATTGAACCTATTCCTTTTGGTGGCCGATAAACACCTAAGGTCACATCCTTTCAAATATATCCAACAATGGATGTAAGGGTGGATTGTAAATGCTGGGTACTTTAAGCTCTGCATTTACACTCAACTCATTATTGAACAACAGGTTTAAATTGCGTTTCTGTAAGTACAACTTTAAGTCAATCAAAACACCACAAATGTCCATTCTTTTAGTTAGTACAAACGTCAAACCTTTGGAAAGGACATTAACTAATTCTGGTTGAACAATATATTCTGAGTAGTTAAAAATCTTAAAGTCACTTCCAGAGTCAACTATTACATGTGGTAAATGTACTAACTCAGGCTGTCCTAAGGTGGGTTTCAAATTACAGTTGGAAACAGGATTTTGAAAATTAGTATTTGCTTCCAACACCATATTAGATGTTACCTTTTGCGGCCTCGATGCTTGTTGTTGGTCTTCCACCCATTGCATCCACTGTTTTGGGTTGCCCGATCTTGCTTCTGTCCCTGGTGAAAATTTGAATAAGCTGCTGACCTCGCATTCATGTTTGCCTGGGAGTGAACAGCTTCAGTTCGATTATGAAGCTGTTTGCTTCTTCTTAGTTCCTGGGTATCCTGTGGGGTTTCTCCACCATTTCCCTCACTTGTACCAACCAAATCCTGTTGGTCTAAGCAGGAGAAGTGGGTGTTTTCTCCTATATTGGACGGTCCATTGTCACTGTTAGCCCAGGTGTTTGGAAAATTGTTATTCACTTCTGCTTGAGCGTTCCATTGCTGTGAGGGGGGAGGCTCCGGATAAGCCAACCCTCTTTTGTACTTGTCCTCATCTTACTTCAATTTTTTGATTTTAAAAGATTTTAGTTTCTCCGTTTGCTTGTCAATACTAGAAAAAAACTTGCTGGTAATCAAATTGTTACTGGGGGAAATCAAGGTCCATATTGGTAGCATTATCCACATCCTTGATCTCCTGCACTAGGGTGTCTGCCATGAATAGGTAGTGCTTAACCAGTACCTCCAGAAATTTGAGCCCTTGTTGATCGAACAGTTTCAAGAGCTCAATGTGGAAGGCTGAATTGGAAATCAGCCCTGTCAGATAACACCAGGTACGAAGCCCTTTTGGCACCTGGTGCTGCTTGATGCCTTCCTTGAAATAGGAGATTTCGAGTTGTAACTTCTTTAGCTTGAAAGACTTATAATCCAAAGTCTTGAGGTTGTCCACAATGCTGATGTTATTGTTGGAAGAGCTGGCACTAACATCAGCTTGGTTAACCTCTTTCTGCAAACCAATGCCTGGTTGCAGCCAGTCACTAAGTATTAAAGATGTTGAATTAGTAACAGTAATCACATTTGAATTCCCAATATTCCCTTGAGGTGACATTGAAACTGTTGAACTATTTGAGGAAGTTCAAAATAAAAGGACAAATTGCCATTTTAAAGTCATTTTAGATAACAGCAATCAGGGGATGAGTATTGATGATAGGGTGCCTGTTGGAGGTGAAAGTAACCTAAGGGTTGATTATAGGTACGCCTTCATTACTACATTTACTTCAGATGGTGAAAACATTAGACAGATTTTGCAAAAGAATTGGAATATTTTCCAAATAGACAAAGATTTTATTAAATTTGAACCTGTGCCAAATGTAGTTTACAGGAGGGGGATTAATTTCAAAAACCTCTTGGAACTGCCACCCCCAAAGATGATATGTATTCCAGGTATGTACACATGCAAAGCCTGCTCTTATTGCAGGTTTATGCAAACAGGTAACCGATTTAACATCTTGCATAAAAAATTCACTTGCAGGGGCAGATTTAATTGCAATTCCACTATGTTTTTTTACCTTGCTTCCTGCCAGTCTTGTATGGATTTTTACATCGGTAAGACTGAGCGTAAACTAAGGGAAAGAGTGTATGAGCATATTTACCACATTAGGAAAGCCAAAACAGATAACGCTCTTGCAAAACATGTGATAGAAAACCCTGGTCATTCCTTCACATTCAGGGTGATAGACCAAATTGAATTTGACATCAGGGGTGGTCCATTAGGCTTAAAACTTGAGGTGAAAGAGCTGATTTGACAGCTTAGAACCAGGGCCTATTTGACACCAGGGTTGAACGATGTATGCTCTTTGGCATGTGTCTTGAAACTGAGGAGTTTAAAATGTTAACACAAGGCTAATACTCAGGTGAATAGACATATAATTTGGGGCAATCTTTGTGTTTGTTATATACACATGAACCCCCCCATGGACAAGTACATGCATTTATGACATTCAATTGAAATGTATTCAGGTTGATTAGTGACATGTAACCGTTTTTATGTACACAATAACAAATATTGTTTTTGGATGTTTTAGCTGGCTTTTTCATGTATATTTATGCATTCTTTGAATATGTACATACACATTTGAGTAATAAGTCAATAGGAAAGTGTATATACATTTTTACACAATTAATTATAAAATTTGTAGGTACATGTGTTATAGAAATGAGAATTGTATCAGGTCACATGGTGTCATGTGAGATGACTGAACATGTGACTATGAATCTGGTTTTAAAAATGGCTACCATTCTTTTAACTAATGTCTGATGAAGTTGAGTGTAAGAATACTTGACGAAAGCGCTAACCATAAAAGTGTTATAATAGTTGAAATGACAGCCATACAAGTTATGGTTTTACAAAACTGAAAGGCATTAGATTACATACTAACATCCCAAGGGGGTACATGTGCCCTAATAGGAGAAGAGTGATGTGCATTTATTCCAGATAAAACAGAGTCTCTAAAAATGCATTTAGAAATTATTGCAGAAATGTCACAATATAGTAGAAAAAAATTGGAATGATGATCGGAACCAGTGGTTTAGTAATTTGTTCACGTGGTGGACAGGATAACTCATCATGTTCTTAATTGCTATTATTGTTATTATTATGCTTGGCTGCACATTATTTATATGTATTAAAGTTTTCTTAATAAAAGTAATTCAGCAAGTTACTGTTGTTAATTGTCATAATAAAAATATTCTACCCAACAATAATGAATTTGTCTCCCTGGTTTAAAATAAAAAGGGGGAACTGTTAGATTGTGCTAAACAGTGGATAAAGGGTTAAAATAAATTCTGATGTAATAAGCTAAGAGTATGCTAAACAGTGAATAAAAGGGTTAAAATAAACTCTGCTGTAAATAAGCTAAATGAAGTCGGCATCCATACTGTGTAGCAAGGAAAAGTATGCACATGTGAGCAAATAGCAAGTTTGTTGTTAAATCCTAACCTAATAAAATAGGAACTTGACCTGAAAAGAAGAAATGTGTGGCAAAAACAATAGAAACTTGACCAGAAAAGAAGAAATGTGTGGCAGAAGCAATAGGAACTTGACCAGAAAATAAGAACTGTGTGGCAAAACAGCTCTTGGGACAAAAGAAACATCTGGTTGCTGGGCCTCAAAAAAAACCCAAAAACAAAATGGTGCTTCTTGTACAAACTGTATAAAAAGACTGTAAAGAACAAGCTGTGTTACAGTATGTAGGAACTCAGGTTTTGAGGTAAATGGAGACTGAAAGGTTATCATATATATCTGTATTGAAAAGCAAACCTTGTACATTAAAGCTGTAGCTGTAACAGTATAGTATGTGTCATCTATTATAAAAATAAGTTATTAGTAACTGCACTTGAGTTAATGTAGTACAGTACTGCAAAGTATAGTTTATTATCAGCGTGCAACCTGCAAGACTCTGTGTCATAACCAGACTTTGGTTCCAGCAGCAGCAGCATACTTTTTTTCAGTAGCCCAAAGTAAACATGGGGAAAGGGTGAATAGGACAGAGGTGAAAATGAGGTTGACAAGCAGAGGGTAGGATACAGAGAAAAGAATATACAAATTTTGTAGGAGGGTAGTGGGAAAGCACTATAGCTATCCACTTCTTCACAACATACATATACAATTGTTTACACAATTTCATGACCTTGGAGAGTCACCATACCAGTGGTGTGTGACAACAATAAAGCAATGTTGTATGACCAATTGGACCAAATCAAGTGCGTCAAAATGGCAGACAGATGAAGTGTAGAGATATGTATGTGGTATAATTTTTTTGTGGGACAGGTGCCCATTTTTTGGGAGGAGGAATGTTGCGGAAGATGCTTAAGAATGAGATGGTGAAATAGGTAGTGTAGGTTAGGAAGCATGTGCAGACATACAGGACATGTAAGACAGACAGGGCTGGTGATGGAAATAAAAAGTTGGGGGACAACATGGCTGAGAATAGGTAGGGGACTTCAAAAGTGAGAATCTAGTCCCCACACTCAGAACTGTCATCACTGTCCCTGTCACCTGTATCAGCTGCCTGGATCAGTGCTGTACATGGCATCATTTTTGTAGTCTGACACAGGACCTTTTCAAGCCTGCTGATGCATGCAACACGGCCCCCTTAATGATATCCTCTTCCAGCCCTATCAGCTCTTGCCTAGTGACAAAATCATCACCTCCACTAATACTGCTCCTTGAGGGTACCACTGCACCAGCAGTTTGCGCAGAGCTACATGATGCAGGTGGATTAAGTAGGGTGAGGTTAAGGAGGCAATGTTGACAGGTTGTGATCCCAAAGTGCTGGGTGCCTGTGTTGCCATCAGTAAAGGTATGGTGGTCTGAGCTTCAGTGGTCAGTCTACCTCTTTGTGCTGTTGGGCACCTTATTTTCTGCAGCAGGGTATGCAAGCAGCAGAATGTTAATAAACTATAAACCCCCAAAACAAATAAATAAATAAGTAAAATGTGAGTGGGAGGGTGGGGGTGGGGAGATAAAAAAATAGATAATTAGATCCATGACATATCACATTAATTTATTTATTCAGTATAGTTTTTTGGCAATACATAAACAGTTATAATACTTCACCTTTGTACACCTTTGCCACATCTGTATATGATGTAAAGTTATTAATATGTCATAAAATAGACAAATCTCACTGCTAGGATATAAGAAAGAGCAGCCTTTATTTCTGTAAGATGGATAGGATATATGCATTCAGATGTAATAATTACAATTATCATATTTGACTTGCTGCTGCCATATTATTGCTGTTAATATTTTAGAAATACTATCATGTAATAGAAACTAATTGCTGCTTCTGAATATTGAGCACACACACACACACACACACACACACACACACACACACACACACACACACACACACACACACACACACACACACACACACACACACATACACTTAAGCTGGTGTTGTCATTGCCAATTGCAAGCAAGAGTTATTGGGGAAGGCATGCATGCATGATTGATATCAAGGTTGAGGTATGCCTGCTCAAGATGCTAGTGGCTAACAGACTGAGAAAAAGTTATCTGGCTTAAATTTGGACCTGAGCCATGCTAGCCATGTGCCTCTATAAGGAGAGTTAATCTCTCCTGTTGTGCCTCACGGTTTACTGTTATCTCCTCTGCAACTGTACAAAAAAGGAAAACATATGTATGAAAGCAAAATGAGTAACTGAATTGGCTGGCTAGATCGTTAATACCATATCATAGACAGGTTATGGGTCAGTATACTTATACAACTGAAGGGTGTTTCCTGTCCTAAATTCAGCCTTCCATTGGCTTAGGCATTGGCTTGCACTTTTTAAGGTCACTATATAGTAGTGACAACATTGCTCCAAAGTGTGTGGAATGCCATTTGTACTGGAGACAGCCTTAGTTAAGCTACTCCAAGCCTCAGCCTTATACTGAGACCTCGTTTTACCCACCTGCAGCAGCTTAAGACTGTAGAGATTAATGAGAAGTGCCACAAAAGTCCTGGACTCCTCAAAACCTTTGTGCTCTAAATTTAGCACCATTCTCTTTCCATCACCAGCCATGTCTGCAGAAGTCAAGTTAACAATATTTGTCTTCACTGGCACCAAATTCAGATCTTGTATGTAAGAGGTTGTGCACAAAAATGCACAGCCTTGCCAACTGCATTTGTGTAATTGAAAGCATAGGGATTCCTTGGCAGACACATTGGCACTACCTACATAAAACAACACTAAAGATGAGAAACATGGCATTGAAATTTGCCATATGTGATGCACAACCTACTGACATATATCTCAATGCTCAACACTGAACTGCTTAATGGCTTGGGTTTTAATCCTTGTTATTTGGAAGGATAAATAGGATAAATTGTGACTGATTTTGATGTGGATCTTACACACTGTTAAAATTTTGTTGTACCAGCTAGAAATTGAACTAATGGGATAAAGAAAGAAAAAACTGAAACTTATTTTATTAATTGCAATTAGAGATATACTACTGTCAGAATGAATGAAGCTATACTTCAGATAAGCCTGTATGTTTCAGACTTTAAGTGGTCCTGGGAATGCATTGCTATGTAAAATGCAATATTTCTGTTAGTAAATATATTTCTGATGAATGAAGGTGCATGAACTGAGTAATACAGGCTGGGGTATTTTACATACATACTTCTCAAGGCATAACTTTTCTAAACACATAGGATATGGGATGAGTCGTAATGACTATAACAAAAGTATTGTGTCCATCATACATCTACAAGAACATTTTAAATTAAATATCATCATTGTCATGTTGAAGAAATTGTATACACATTAGCTTGAGGTTATATGTGAAACATTAGCGTTACATGCTAAATAGAAAAGTTTACTTATGTAACCATTATTGATACACAGCTTGCAGTAAACATCTGTAACATTTTACATTAGTGCCTATCTACTCCAAATCTTTCATAGTAACAAAGTAATCTTGCTATTCCCTCTGTAACTAACTCCATAGCTCAAACGGCCATTCCCAAACAGCCTAGTAAGTCAATCAAACTCATGCCAAACCAGCTACAAAATAAATCAAAATACCAGGTATTCCTTCTTTTGACCTCACTAAATGTATTAATGACAATAGCTATAGTTACCTCTTATCACTCTAACCTTCCCAAACCCCCTTCATCCGAATCCACCTCTAATATCCATCCCATCACTTTCAAGCCAGTTAACATTTACATAAGTAGCTCCATCTTTAATGATACACTCTTTACCCAAATAAAACTAGCACACACACTTGCTATTCAAGCTCAGTTCTACTCTCCTTAAATTATGACAAAAACTACACCAAATACCTCAAACACATCATCCAAACAGTATCTAGACTAACCCTATGTGGATACATATACCCAAACCCAGGACCTAATAGCAAAATCCAACCCCAAAACCTCACCCTGGTCTACAAACAAATGTTAACCTAACATCATTCACTCCTAGTAAAGACAAAACAGATATGCTAATACTGAATATAAACATCAGAAGTATAAATAACAAAATACATGAGGTCCATGTTAACCTAGCTCTCTACTCACCAGACATTGTTCTACTTAAAGAGACCTGGTTAAATCCCAACATCAATAGTAATGTGATATTACTCCCAGGCTATAACATTTTATGAAGTGACAGAATAAATAAAAGAGGTGGTGGTGTAGCACTACTCTATAAAAAACACCTTTCCATAGAAACCCTACCAAGTGAAACCTTAGAACTTAAACATACAGAAATAACATATGCTAAATTAAAAATTAACCCCAATAAAAATATATATATCATTGGTCTCTGCATGCCACCAGGAGATAATATTTCAATGTTAGAAAGCTTACTACACTGGTGCTGCAATAACCTACCACAGGAAACACTTATAATGGGTGATCTTAATACAGACTGGGCAGATTGCAATTCCCCACAGCCCAAAAATCATATTAATCTACATGGTTTCTCACAACTTACCCAGGGTCCAACTAGGGTTAACAAATCTTCAGACAGACACTCCACCCTTGACTGGATGTTAACAAATAGGCCAGCTCTCTACCCCACTCAGGTTGCCTATCAGAGAGCAACAGTGATCATTTCCCCACTTACCTGGTTAGAAAGAAAGCAACACTTACCAAACAGCCCATTCTACTACAAATAGGAAATAAAAATCAACTTAATCCCTTCAGACTTACAGAAATACTGAAACATTGTAACTGGACACCTCTAAAGTTCCTACCCCTACAAGACACAGTAAAATACTTCAACACTACTTTCCTTTCTGTCCTGGACACACAGGTACCAAGTAGACATGTGCATGTTAAATCTAACTATGCCCCATGGTTAAAAAAAGAAACACTAAACCGCATCAGGCTTCAAGATAAAGCTTGATCTTCCTGGAAAACAAATTCCAACCCACATTTCAAACTTATCGGGAACTTAGGAATAAAGCTAAAAACAAATTAGAACAGATAAAATTAACTACTACACTGAAATACAAGCCAGGCATCATAAAAACCCACAAAAACTCTTGACCACAATAAATAATATCCTTCATCCAGGTAAAACAGGAACTTCACCACCACCAATAATTCAAATAGAATAGCTAACCAATTTAACAAATATTTTACAGAAACCATCGTGTGAATTGGCAAAAAATAAAGCACCATCAACAAATAAGCCCTCTTTCCCAACACCTAACATCACATCTACCTTCTCACTTAAACCAGTAGCCACTGATATGATCAAACAACTTCTAAAGAAACTAAAGCCAACTACATTAGCAGCCGATAATCTACCCGCAGAATACTTACAATTAAAGCAGATGGCATAGCATACCCTATATCAATAATAATCAATAGATCAATAACTGAAAACCAGGTTCCTAACATCTGGAAAACCACATATATTATTCCTCTACATAAGGGTGGCCCATCTAGAGATCTTAACAACTATCAACCAATTGCAATATTGTCACCACTCTCTAAAACCTTAGAAAGAGTAATTAAATGAAAACTCCAGCCAAGCTGGAACTTCCAATGAGTGACCTCTCAAAACTCTTCAATAAGAGGCACATGGGATAAATGCAAATGACCCTTATGAACACCAGGTGTGGCCTGAAATTGTCCATTAGAATGACGAAACAAGTCATGGGCATTCAGAATAGCCAGTTAGCTGAAACACCTGGTATTCATAAGGGTCGTTTGCATATATCCCATGTGCCTCTGATTGAAGAGATTTGAGAGGTCACTCTTTGGAAGTTCCAGCTTGGCTGGAGTTTTCATTTAGTTTTTACTGATTGTTTTTTCAGTGTGACCTTCTCACTTATTGTTTTAGAAAGAGTAATTCACAAACAGGTTACAGCCTACCTACTTAACAACAAACTTTGAACCAATACCCAGCATGGTTTCAGGCCTTTCCATAGCACAACTACAGCATTATTGTCATTTACTAACATCATTACTCCCCACGGGAGCATCCACCTTACTATATGAGGCACCCATTCTCACTAATCTTAAAAGGCTGAATTGCAAAAACTTGAAATCTGTTACAATAAAAATAGCAAAATATGCCGCAAACTCACCAGCTAGATCTCATCATTGCTTAGCACTCAAGCAGCTCAATTGGTTAGAACTGCCCCAACTCCTACACTATATACAACTCTCTATGGCCCACAAAATCCTCTCAAAACCTGAAAAAATACTTGCCCTATACACACATCTTAAACCCTATGCTACTTCCAGACCACTCCATTCCACAAACCAAAACCAGATACAAACTCATATTTCCAAAAATTCAGCAAGTGACTCCCTCTTTTCAAACTATATAGGTAAGCTCTGAAACAGCTTACCAACTAAGCTCACCTCCCTATCAACCTTATCAAAATTTAAACCAGCCTTAAAATACTATCTCCTCGGCAAGTGAATCTGCCCTTGTACAAACCCCGGTTGATAAATAACTAATCACTTCTCCTCAATCACCTTTCCATCTGCTGTTCTATACCTACAACTTTTACTTGTTCAATAATGAATCTATTTTAATATGTGATGGCTATTATAACTATCTTTATTAACCCTTCTTCTGTGAGTCTTACTACAAATTATAAAAAATGCTATTAATGACCTGTTGTTCTATAAAATTAGACTGATACTATTATATACGTTTTGTGTGCTTAGCATCACTGATATGTATAAGGTAGATCTATGAAGTTGTTTAGTAACATATGTTTTCTACATATCTATCTATTTTTTATCTCAAGTTTGTAACTTACCATTGTGTCTGGAGCTTTACTCCCCAGGCCTCCACTGAAAAAGGACATGTATCCAGTTGGACTTTCCCAGTAAACAAATGTAAAATAAATAAAAATAAATAAATTTTCATTTGTCTTCTGTTTTACTTTTCTAATCAAAACATTATAAGAAATGAGATTCTGACTGCCTTTGTAAAAGTATCATATAACTGGATCAGAACCCTTAATCACCTGTGTTCTTTATTTAAACTCACTGCTCTTATACCTTGTGCCTTAGAGACAGCTAAGTGACAGGTGGAATTTCTCCACTCAGTAGTTCCCAAAGTGCTGATGAAAGCACACTGTTGTCAGGCATGTTTGCGCTAAAGAAGGCTGCCTAAATTAAATTTTTTATTTTTTACTTAGGCAGTGAACTGTGTTTGTGTTTGTGTGCTGCTGAGTGGAGTACAAATGCAAACTGCACTGGAAAAAAGCATATATGAGAGAGAAGAAGCTGACAGTAAAATTAATTCAGTCAGTGGGTATATCTAGCAATGACCGCAGCAGGAAGTACTTTCAAGTGACACATGCATCCTTCTCACCCCTGCCTGACTATTGCTGATCTCTGTCTGCATTTAATCTTTCCACCCACTCACACAACTGTTGATGTATTCTTAAAGTTGGCGGCTTTTGAGTTTGCCACTCTTACTATTAATCTGATTTTAGACACTTTTCCCAGTCCCATCTCATCAGCTCATTCTACTGAGTATGGAGAGATCATTTGGGAAGGTCCACCCCCTTACTCTCTGAAACTGGAATTATCTTTCATTTCTTCCCTTCTCATTCACTAAAACAAAACTTTATTCAGCTGCTTTTGCTGTATCTTTGCTTCTTCCTACTTTATTGCTTTATTTTGCCTTTTGTTGCCTGTTCTTAGAAATGTTCAGTTGCATTAATTACTGCTTGTTAGTTGTCTGATTTAATTGTAACTGTTATTCTATGCCTCTTAGTTTTGATTTATGCACTTGGGCTTCAAACTAATTATCCTACATATGGAAGGTTTGTGGTTTACACTCTTGTGGCAGGAGTGGTAGCTTACATTCTTCTAAACTGGGAATTCCTGGTTGAAGGCTTACTGTGTCTGGTATTCTAAAAGTGCCTTTGTTCTGGTTTAGACATTTGGGCTTCAGGACAGTTATTTTACAATAAGAAGGTTTGTGATCTACACCTTTAAAGGAGGAGAGGGTAGTCTCTGTTTTTCTGAACTGGGAATTGCTGGTTGAAGGCTTAATGTGCCTATTATTCTAAGTGTCTTTGTTTTTGTTTAATCTCAATTAACTGGAGCTGCTCTGTGTTTGACATCCTTTGCCAGAGGTCCAGAGTGTTTCTGCTTGAATTCAAGCCATCCATAGCTAAGAACAAGAAATTAAATTTATTCTGAGTTTGAGCTGCAATGTTTCATCTGTGTTTTACTGTTTCACTGCATTAATTTGTCCCTTTTTAACTGTTTGTGCCTGCTTATTACCTCGCCGTTCATTCTTACTCTGATGGGTTCAGAGCCGATCCTCAGCTCCGACTCGGATGAATACTTAGCTGAAGATCACAAAATTTGGCTTGTGGCAAGAAGGTATCCCACAATGCAGTGGTGTAATTCCCTAGATCTTGTTTGCTGCTAATACTGAGCAATATGTACACTATATACATATTTACACACATATACATATAGACAATATGTAAGTCCATACCAAGCATACTGGAAGAAGAAACAAGCTGAGACAAGGAGCCGCTCAGGTAGAGAAAATCTACCAGGTCCACAAGAAGTCCATGGCAGGGGGAAGGAGGGAGGGTTCGCAAGAATGAATGGCGAGATGGACAACAAACATGGAACATTATGGTGAATACATAACTTCTTAATGTTATGCTGTCCTATCTCACCTTTGACCTACAATGATGGGACAGCGTCCCTAGCACCTTTATCCTGAGTGGCTCATGGGAGTATACCTTTCAGCACCATGGAACCAAAGGATGCCCTGTCCCTGGAGGCCAAATCCACTTTGTAATTAGTAATAAAAGTACGTGGAGTAGACCACGTAGCTGCTGCACAAATATCATCTACAGGAATTCTGGCTTGGAAAACAGATTATGTAGCCAATGCTCTAGTGGGATGAGCTTTCACTTTGAAAGGTAGAGCCTTGTTATTAGATTTGTAAATAAAGGTAATACAATTTGAAAGCCAATTAGAAAGAGTGGTTTTTGAAACTAATGATCCTTTCTTTTCTTCAGAAAAGGATTCAAATCTAGGATTCCAAGATGGCTACCGTCCTCTAAACGGGGTGAGAACTCAGCTCTGCATAAATCCAACATCTTTAATCATAATATCATGTGAATAAACCATCTTTATCCGGAAATAAATCTACAGATGTTTGGCGATTAACTATCCAAGTTTGTACTTCGACCAGTCTGCATGAAATATTTTTAAAAAATCAGAAGATTACCTTGGATTAGTTCGGGCCTTCTGCAGTCTTGCTTACATGTGCTTCAGGAATCCAGTGTGTGTGGGTGGTGCTTCTTCTCCCTGAAACGAACATTTCAGTAATCAAATATTTTGACAACCTGAGGGAAAAAGCAAAAAGCAAAAAGCATCTGCTATGTCTCAGCATTCAGATTCTATGGACTTGCAAACCACTAAAGCAAAGTTTTCTGCCATCTCATCTCCAGAGAAAGAAGTGATTACTAAAAGGGCCAGAACTGGCAAGCAACAACAACAACAACAAGAAATGTCTAAAGCATCAGTGAACACTGCTAATTCCAAAAATAAAAATGAACCAAATAACTTGGATGATTTAAAAACAGCGCTAAAGCCCATCCAGGAAGCAATACAAAACTTTTCCTCACAGTTTAAGTCATTTGGGGATTCTCTGGACAGATTGCTATCTAGACTGTCTGATACTGAAATGAGGGTCACAAATAATGAACTCAAAATTGAACAACTACAAAAAGACCTCGACTCCAGCAAATCTACAAATGAAGAAATGCAAGAGAAATTGTTAGATCTAGAGGCAAGATCAAGGCGCAATAACGTCATTATAAGAGGAATGCCGGAGAGTATCCCCCACAGGTCTCTACCAGAAAGCATCAGAGAAATTCTCTCCATCCTGCTTGGTAATTCAGAGCAGGTTTCTCAGATTACGATAGAGAGGGCTCATAGAGCCTTAAGGCAAGTCCCTGATAATTCCAACATGCATCCCAGAAATGTATATGTGAAAATCTTAAACTACCAGCACACCATCTCAATTTTGTATGCAGCTAGATCTAAGAAATCTATTACATGGAAGGATTCTAAAATTACCTTTTCACCTGATTTATCAGCCCCGATTAAACATGAGAGAAGAAAGCTATCACCATACTGTGGATACCTCATAAAGTACAACATCAGATTCCAAATGAGATTTCCTAACACGTTAGTGTTTAATTATCAAGGCTCCAGCCATGAAGCAAAAACCAACAAAGATACCAAAGTATTGTTCATTAAATTGTTCAAGGAATGTCCTGAAAACTGAAAACTTGATATTCTCTTACTTTAATGTCATGGGTGAGTTCCGACGATGATCCAACGGTGTTCCGCTTCTTGCTGGGGCCTCGATCCCTGATCTGCAAGCTGGAGGGCAAGGTAAATAGTTCACTTTAACTCCTGGTTGCTGGCCTGTGGGAGCGTGGTTGTCCAGTGGCTGAGTACTCCATTTCTCAGCAGCCACTCGGGCGACGACGTCTCGTAACACTCCGCGTCATCGCGTATCACCTATTTTATTGGACGAGCAGCCCTAGAGGATTTCCAGCTCTTAAAAGGGCAATACCTCTCAACAAGCTGAAAAATTAGAGTGAGACTATGACGAGGGGATTGCCCCTTTTAAGGACAGGACGCTCGCAGTTATAGGATGCTGTTATTTTGGTTTGTAATGTATTTATCTCCCCAGTTTGGAGTTGAAAGGATGAAAAATCCTGGAAGAAGAGGTTTGAGGAGCGAGAGGAGGGTTCGACATTCTACAGGATGTTCTTTGGGAATATACCAATCTAGGCTCTTGGTATTTTTCTCTTTTAAACTGTCATGTTGAAGTTAAAAAAAAAAAAAAAAAAAGTTGTATTTTGTTATTTTAGCAACACAGGAGGTTCGAGCTGTCTAGCCTTTAATACGTGGAGTCAATTATGGCTCTGTAATAATATGGGCTGATATTGGATTAGATAATTAATCATCTATGTGACTAAACTGGTCTTCGGATGGCTATACGATGGGGGCCGTTTAGGGTGCCTGTTTTGTTAGATGTTTTTAGTATCTGCATTCTGCCCTATATAGCGTTCCCTAATTTCACTACCCACCTAGTGGCAGTCAGTTACAGCTCACTTAAGTTCTCTGATTTGTAGCTCAAGCATTCTATGCTTGGGGCTTACAGGTACCTTACTTGATTGTATTATTCTCCACCTGGTAGTGTACTTTTCTTGGTTATTATATTCCTGCAGGGGTACTATAACTAGCTATGATGCATAGTTTATTTTTATCAAGGAATTATATGGTAGACACATGCTAGTCATATATTATACAGATGGCTCTTATATATACCACCTGAAAATTTTATTGTAAATGCTTAAACATATGTCTCGGTGCATGGTATATGAAGTCGTCTTGATTTTCCTTTTGACTAATATGTCGACTGAAGCATTGGATGTATATATATAATCTGTTTTCCGGGATTTTTGTTAAACATGTTTTAGCAGATTGTTAATGTTAATGTTATAATGCTATTACATAGAAGCTGAAGTTATTAACAGTACTCACTGGTATTACCCGAATGTTATTTCTGACTGATAGTTGCTCCGTTTGAGTCACATCACAATCTTATTCATGCAGAGCTGGGTTCAGGTTCCTAACCCTGATTGGGAGGATTGGCGACCTGGATCCGGTGGTGTTTAGGGGGCTTATTGGGGGCCTAGTTCTCTTCCCTGGGAGGGGGTACATGTTGACCTTCCCCTTTGATAAGTATAGTTTGTTACTCTCCCCAGTAATCCCATTTCCTTCTGGGCCTAAGGAGAGAGGGTTAAGCTCGGTTGTTAGGCAGGAAGGGTCTTGTATTATAATGTTTATAGCCCGAATTTCCCTACTAGTATTCTCCAAGTTTCAGGGATGCGTTTTGTTATTCAAATCTCAAATCTCCCCCTTTTACACCAGTAACTCACATTTCTCCCCCCCATCTATTAGGTAGTTAAATGGTATTTATTGATTCATGGAATATTAAGGGATTACAACTGGTGAAAAAGAGGAAACTGTTTATGCACTTGCTGCATAAATCAAAATCAGATATTTTACTAGTCCAGGAAACACATCTACTCAGCCACCAGTGGGATCAGGAAAGAAGGAGACCATGGGTGAAAAGGATTATAGATTCTGGAACTAGCTCGAATAGCGCAGGTGTTGCCATAATAGTAAAGAAAAAGTTTCCGTGTGATATTATTAAGTATGACTCGGATAAGGAGGGCAGATGGTGTCTAATTATCTTTAAGCTAGTTCAAATTGACAAGCCCATCTTGTTGCTGAATATTTATTCCCCATGCAATTACCAACAAAATTTTTATATGAATATATATAACATTCTTTCTTCTTTCCCCAATCATTTATATATTATAGGCGGAGATTGGAACTCCGTGCAAAACCCTCTTACTGATAGGTCGAACCCAAATACAAGGTATAATAAATATGCCGTATCTGTGATAGCCGAACTTAAAGATGACTTCAGTCTGTTTGACCCATTCTTATCACATAGAACCCCCTCTAACAAGGTAAATTATACTTTCTTTTCCAATTGCCATAAGGGATGGTCCAGAATTGACTTCTTCCTCCTCTCCCTTGACCTGGCTAGCTGCCAAATTGAATTACACACTGATAACAGAAATCTTTCCGATCATTCCAAGGTATCTCTTGTCTTGGACTGTAAGCAAGGGGTTAGCAACAAAAATAGACCATTGTGGTGGAGACTTAACCCTATGCTTCTTCAAAGGGAAGGGATCGCTGAAATTATAGAGGAAAAATTGGACCAGTTTATTCAATCAGCTAAGAGGCAAGAGGTACCTATTGACATATTATGGGCCTCCACGAAAACCGTGATTAGGGGAACTCTTATTAATAAAGCTTCATATTTTAAGAAATTATACTACAAAAGAGAAACTGACCTGATTAAAAAGATAGTGGTCTGGGAAAATAAACTACAAGCAAAGTATGATAGGGAAATAGAAGCCCATTTAATGGGGTTGCAAAAAGAGTATCTATCTCTGCAGGCAGATAACTTATCAGTTCATGAAATTAAAATGTTGGCTAAGTACTCAGATTGGGCGCAATGTCCCTCCAGATTCTTAGCCAGACTAATAAACCAAAATAAGACTTTGCATTATATTTCTCAATTGTCGTATCAAGACAAGGTTTATCATAAAATCCAGGATATTATAGAAATTTTTCAAAATATATACTCCGAACTATATAGCTCTCGGAATGATCCCTTAACCTCGGATGAACTTGCAGATACCCTTAAAGAGCTGTCCTTTCCTAAATTAAGTGAGGATCAATACTACACTTTGGACAGAAAAATCACTTCACAAGAAATCTTAGAAGTGATCAAGAATTTAAAACTAAATAAAGCTCCAGGTCCTGACGGGTTTACCGCAGAATTTTATAAGTCCTCTCCCCACAAGATGTCACAAGCACTATACTTGACCTATAACCAGATCCTCCAACATGGTATAAGAGACCCACATTTCAATGCTTCTAGGACTATACTTATCCCTAAAAGTAAAACTGACTCTACCAAACCGGAGAACTATAGACCCATCTCCGTTATTAATGTAGACTTAAAGATTTTAGTTCAACTTTTTGCCAATAGACTCAAATTAATGCTACCTAGCATAATCTCCAAAGAACAATCGGGATTTATTGGAAATAGACAGACATCCGATCATACATTAGCCCTAGAAGCTATGATAACTCTCTCTTCTCTTTCTAATTACCCTTTATATACGTTAGCAATAGACGCCTCAAAGGCCTTCGATAGGATGAGTATGAACTTACTACTAACCATCTTACCCTTTTTTAATATACCTGCCTCATTTGTGAAACTTATTGAAACTATTTATTATAAAGCTTATACAATGCTTCAAATAAATAATGCGGTTACTGATAGAATCTTCATAGTTAATGGGACCAGACAGGGATGCCCCCTCTCTCCTTTGCTATTCAATCTTTATATAGAACCTCTGTTTCTTCTTATTAAACAGAAAACCCATCACTCTATCCCCAGGCTCTTTAGAACTAATACTCCTTTTTCGGTGTTTGCTGATGATCTAAATATCTACCTCTCTTTACCGAACTCTGATTTAGGAAAGATTATGAGTTCCATTAATATCTTTTCTAAGTTTGCCAATTATAAGGTTAACAAAGAGAAATCCCAAATTTTTCTGGTAAATATTATCTCACCTTATCCCTTTAACCATTCGGTTGAAGAGATTCCAATTAAACAAAATCTTCATTACCTGTGGGTCTCCTTTTCAGTTGATCAAACCATATCCTACCAGGAAAACATCTCTCAGCTGTGGACAGAGGTGCAAGGGGACCTAAAGAGATGGTCACAACTTAAGCTCCCTTTTTTGGCGAGGACAACTATAATTAAGATGAATATTCTGCCCAGGTTCCTTTATATTTTTAACACTACTAACTCCATTATCCCTGTGAAATTCTTCAATAAACTGCACTCAACTTTCTCGAAATTTGTGTGGTCTCCAAAATCTGAGAGAATATCCTACTCTAAACTCGTATTCCCGAAGGATCTAGGAGGTATCTCTCTACCTGACTTCAAATTATACTATGACATCATTCAGAGCAGTAGAATTCTGAATATAGCGAACTATAAAATCAACTCTGAAGTTTGGTCCCCTAAATGGGTAGAGCTATATATGAATTACATTAGATCCCTTAAAATTAACCCATCTGCCCTTCCTTTTCTGAGCAAGGATAGTCTAGACAAGCATAAAATCATTTATGGTCTCAAATCTAATGTTATGACACTTCATAAATTATTAACGTCTCTAAAGCTTTTTCATGCTTTCACCTCTCTCCAACCCATACATTTAAACCCGAATTTAACATTGAGCGGTAATATGTTAAATCTAAACAACTTTCCCCTTATTAAAGACAAGTGCATTGCGGATTTTTTCATAGTTAAACACCTGAAGATCTCTGAAATTAGGCAAACTTTTAATGTATCTAACAAATACACCTTAATACTCAGACATATTTTAGATCTAGTTAAGCCCTATATCGAGGTTCCAGAATTAACCAGGGAGGACATTGAGATCTCCAAAGTTATTTTGAAACTACTTCTGCTTAAGAAAAAGATGATCTCCAATGTATACAAACTCCTGGTCTCGGTCAGAACTAATAACACTCCAATATTTTCCAAGTTCTGGGTGGATAAGGACCCGGGTATATCCGCTGCAGTTATGCAAGAATCTTTTAAGTTAAGTGCTAAATATATCCCCTTCAAAAAACTGGCCTATACGCAACTTATGATTGTAAATAATGCATATTTAACCCCAGCAATTATTAATAAATTTCAACCTAACTCATCATCTTCATGCACATTTTGTAAGGCACAGGTAGCTGACATTTACCATATCTTCTGGAGTTGTAAATGTGTGTACAGACTGTGGTGCGCCCTTAGAGTTATTCTGGGAAAGATGGGATATGAGAAATCAACTCTCTCATGGCAATATGCGCTACTACATATACCTCCAGATGATATTGCTAAATCACAGCACAAGGTGTTGATATCCGTATTCATGTTTATTAAATATTATATTTCTCTCCATTGGAAGAATCAAGCAATGCTATCCTGGGAACGTTTAAAAGAATTGATTTTTAGACATATAAAGGCGCAGAAATTCCTCTTTTATAAAGGGAATCATAAATACCATTCTGAAAACTTTTGGAGTTCATTTTTTGCACATTTAATAACCTGAAATGTTATGTCTTAATGTTTCTATTTATCATACATTTTCTTTTTCACCATTGCATCTGTAACAGTTATTGAAATTTGGGCTTTGTACAGTTGTATATAATTGTTTTCTTCGTTAGATAGAGATGTGTTGTTTTGTATGTGGATTTGTTTGTAATGTTTGTTGCGGAAAAAGAAATAAAATAAAAAGAATTTAAAAAAAAAAGAAAAGGATACAAATAATTGGTTAGATTTTCTGAAGTCTTTGGTTCTATGTGAATAGAATCTGAGTTGTCTGTGCACACCCAGTTAGTGTAATTTGTACTCTGCCTTGTTGCTATCTTGAGGAAAAAATAGTGGGAGTTCTATGGATTGATTTATATTGTTTGGAGAAGCAACTTTAGGTAAAAAGAAAGTGTTAGTACATAAGGATACCCTATTCTTATGAAAAATCAAATATGGTGGTTTAACAGAAAGGGCTTGCAGTTTTGACACCCTTCTAACAGAAGTTATAGCCACTAGAAATAAGGTCTTCCATGAAAGGAACTTAAGGTCTGAAGACAAAGAAGGCTCAAAGGGAGGTAAAGTGAGATGAACAAGACAACATTTAGATCCCAGGGAGAAAGGGCTTCCTTAAAGGGAGGTCTCAGTAAAGAAGCACCTTTTAAGAAGGCTCTGCACAACCTGTGTGACATTAAGTTAGAAGAAGTATTGCCAATATGAAAATCTGAAATTGCAGCAAGTTGAACTTTGATGGTAGCTGCAGTTGAGCTTTGTTGGAACAGTTCCGCCAGAAATTCCAAAATGGAGTGAACAGGTGCAGAGAAAGGGTCAATGTTCTTATTTTGCGCCCATAGGGAAAACCTCTTCCATTTGCTAGAATAAAGCTTTCTAGTGGAAGCTTTATGGGAGGACATTAAGATATGTCTGACAGTGGGAGTGAAATTGTGAAGCCTGACTAAATTGGAAAGTGGAGCAGCCAAGCTGTCAGTTTGAGGGTGTGGAGAGACGGATGAAGCTCCCCTGACATATGAATCAGCAGATCTGGTACTAGGTCCAGAATCCAAGGCTTCTCCTAAAGGTGGGGCCAATGGAAGGGGAACCAAACTTGGTGAGGCCAGTAAGGGACAATGAGAATTATCCTGCTTCCCGAGCTTTGTGCTTTCTGAGTTACTCTGAGTAAGAGAGGAAATGGAGGAAAGGCATACAGAGGTCCCGAGGGCCAATCATTGGCAAGAACATCAGTCGGTGTCTCCTCCAGAGGGGGGGGGGGGACTAGGGAAAAGTAGTTGCTGCACTTGACATTCATGGGATTGGAAAAGAGATCGCAGCAAGGCTGTCCCCATGTCTGGAAAATCATTTCTGCTGCATTGTGATTGAGAGACCACTCATGCGGCATAAGGATTGCTCTGCTCAGCTTGTCCAATATCACGATAGACTTCCCCGGAATGTGCATTGCAATCAGAAAGCACTTGGAAGAAATTGCCCATTGCCAAACTCTTAGGGCTTCTCAACAAAGGGGGTAAGATCTGGTTCCCCCCTGCTTGTTTATGTCCCAAACCACTAACATATTGTCTGAGTGGATCACAATAGTCCCTAAAGGAAGAGAGTCCTGAAGTGCTTGCAACGCAAGAAGCACTGCTCTCATCTCTAGAACATTTATATGCAAGTGAGCCTTATGATCTTGCCATGTACCTTGGGCTGTTCTTCCTAGATAATGCCCCCACCCTATCTGGGAAGCGTCCGTGGTCACTGTAGCTATTGGTTGAGGTGGAACAAAGGATCTGCCTATTGTCACATGAGTGGAATGCATCCACCATCTCAAGTCATTCTTGCAAGATTCCATTATCCTGATCAAGTGAGATATTGGAAGTTCTTGAAGAGACCATTGGGAGAATAATTGGGAGAATAATAGCCATTGAAGTATTCTCATGTGCATTCTGGCAAGAGGAACTAGAGTAATCATGGAGGCCATTGCACCTAATATGCTGAGAATTACTTTTGCTTTCACTTTGTTCAAGGGAAGAATGTGAAGAATTTGATGTCTGAGAGCTATGACCCTTTCTGCTGGAAGATGTGCTATCATCAATGAGGTGTCTAGATCTGTGCCTATGAATGCAATAAGTTGAGAGAGCAACAAGGCAGATTTTTGAAATTTTACTGTAATGCCTAATTGGTTGCAGATGTCCAATGTTAGATCCCTGGCTTGCAGGAGTAGATGCTTGGTGGTGGCAGACAGGAGCCAGTCGTCTAGATAGGGAAACACATGGAATCCTAGATGTCTCAGGTGAGCCGTGACTACTGCCATACATTTGGTGAACACTCTGGGGGCTGTAGTGAGACCAAAGGGCAGAGCTCTGAACTGGTAATGGCTGGCTTCTAGCTGGAAGTACCTTCTCGATGTCCTGTCCATTTTTATGTGGTAGTAAGCATCTTGAAGGCTATCGAGCACATCCAATTGTCTTTCCCTAAAAAGAGAAGTATAGACTGCAAAGTCACCATTCAGAACTTTGACTTTTTTTGACAGATTCATTTAACTTGCTTTGATCCAATATGGGACTCCAGTTCCCTGTTCTTTTTGGCACTAAAAGGAATCTTGAGTAAGTTCTGAATCCTATTTGGTCTGCGGGGACTTCTTGGATGACTCTTTTTAGAGCAACTTTTGGACCTCTATAGTTGCTTGTTCCCTTAGATTGGGTGGAACATCTGGCAGTGTTTTTGTCTTTGGGACAGGTAAGCAAAAGGGGATGGTGTACCCTCTGGATATTATGTTTAGTACCCATTTGTCATTGGTGATATTTAGCCATGCTTCTGGGTACATTGACAAATGCCCCCGACTGCCTCCAGAGTAGAACAGCCAGGCCTCCTTTCAGGAGAGTTGATAAGGCCATCCACGAAATAAACCACGGTCACCTTGGTTTTGCAGACCCCCTCTGTCTCTGGGGTGGCATCTACCATTCTTACCTCCCCCTCTGCCCTTGTTGAAGTTATTAGCCCATGCATCCTGGAAAAATCTCTGGGATCTTTTGAACCACATCTTTCCGCCCTTCTGACTTTTGGGATAAGGTCTTGAAGGTACAGAAAAATGTACTGCAATGGCAGAGAGAGTTTTCCCTTCCTGCTCACATTGGGTTAGAGTGTCTTTTACTTTAGGTCCAAAGAGTGAGGAACCATCAAAGGGTGCATTGGTAAAGGAAGACTTGAAGGGCTCTGCAAAATTACACAAGCGCATCCAGGAGTGTCGCCTAAGGGAAACTCCGGAACCCGCTGCCCTGCTTGCTCCATCTGCTATGTAAGATATAAACCTCATGGAGGAGTTGATAATAGAATTTAAGGTGGACACTGGGAGGAGACATTCTCATTCACCTCTGCAGCTACTGATCCTTGTAGAGTATCTCCTACCTCTTTCAGGAGATCTCTTTGTAGCCTCGTAGAATGGGATAAGTAATTCAGTGATCACAGAGAAAAAGTTGCTGAAGAAAAGATACGCTTCCTGTATCTGTCCATTGTCTTCGAATCTTTCAAATCTGTCTCTGCAAGTTCCTCTTTGGTGGCTGCTGCCACCACCATAGTATCTACAGGTACTCCCTTTGTTAAGAATTCTTTGCCCAGAGGAGCTGACAAAAACTTGTCCTCTGAGGGGCCGGTTCCAAAGCATCAGGTGACTCTCACACTTTTCGACTAACCAGATCCATTAGTTCGTCAAAAGGCCGGGACACCCAGGAGGCTGAAGGTTGAGACCCGAAAGCCTTCAGGTACACTGACTCCTCATCAGAAGGGGTAGTGGTCTGCCAGCTGCCTCTTTGCTTAAGGCTGACACAGACATCCTCCAAAAGAGTCTCACTGAGACAGATACCTGGTGTCAAAACCATGGCCTCAAGCTAAATGCCAAAAAGTGCATAGTCATCCCCTTTGGAAAAAAAACAAAGTACCCACAAATTACCACATAGGTGGTAGCCCCCTAAATATGGAAGATGAAATAAGGGATCTGGGGACCCAAGTAGATAGTAATCTCCCCTTTGATAATCACATTGCCAAAGTGGTTAGAAAATCCTTCTATGTGACCCAGCTAATCACAAAAGGGTTTGCTTCTAGATCAAAAGAGGTCATTGTGCCCCTCTACGCATCACTCATCAGACCCATCATAGAGTATAATGCCCGATTTGGGATGTACCTTACAAGATACCTGCAACAGCTGGAAAGACCACAGAAGTACCTCACCAAGGGGATCACTGGCCTCAAACAGATGCCCTATGCAGCTCGACTGAAGAAACTCCAGCTGTACTCAGTCGCATACCGCCTACTCAGAGGTGATCTCTGCCTGACATACAAGGCCATGTCCAACCCAGAATTGATGGACATGCTCCACCTAAAGGAAACCATATCCCCCTCGAGCCACATGCTCTAGGGATCTAAACTTCACCACAGCAATAAATAGGATGTACTGGAGGGATAGATTCCTGCCCCAGAGTCTTCCCATGCTCTGGAACAAGATTCCAATCTACATTAGGCAGAGCTCCTCACTAACACTCTTCAAAAGAAACCTTGATGAGTGGATGGAAGTTTATCCAGGGGATCACTTCAGTGGCTCTGCTGGACAGAGGCACAGGGAACTAATCTAAGGGGGTGGCAAAAGCCAACACATTCCGGCTAGGCTTATAAATGCCTTTGGGCAGATAACCTAGTACCTACCTATGAACCCATGAACCTATATCTGCGAATGAGATATCATCAGAGGATGACTTTGGGGACCCTTCTGACTCATTGAGGTCAGTGTCTGAAGTAATGGACTCATCTGGAGAGTCAACATGCTTCCTCTTGCAGGTTCTCTTCTGAGGTGGCTCCTAAGAAGGATATTCTGGGGAGGCCTCAGATGAGAGGGGTTCATCCAAAGGGGGATCCTGAGGCTTTGGGTCTCTGCTGTCTTGAGGAATGGGTGGTGCTGAGACAGTAGCCAGTGCCTTGGGGAAAGAGTACTGGTAACCCTCTGTGGTGCTGAATGGGAAGACAACACACTCCTCATTAGCTCAAAAGCAGATCCCGCCAGCTCCGAAGATCCCCCTGGCTCCAAGGAGAAAGAGGGAGGCAATGGAGCCAATGAGACTGGACTTGAGGCTGACGTAGGAGCTGAGCTAACCCGAGCCAATGCTCCAAGGAGTAAGCTTGGCACTAAAGAAGATTGGGGCTGAGAATCCTACCCAGGGCCGACCAGGGAATCCCAGCTCCCAGACTCACTGGACGGCAGAGAGAGTTGGAGCAGAAGTTGGCTCAGAGGAGACCAAAGGGAGTTCCACAACTGACAAATCCACAGAAGATGGCACCGAGCATTACAGCTCCAAAGGACAAGCTTGGCTCATTGGCGGAAGAATAGTGGGCACAGTGGGCTCTGAAACCAAATGGGTTGGAGCCGAGAACAATTTAGTCAGCACCGGTGACTTAAGGAGTCTATGTACCACCTGTTCCACGTCATCATCAGATAAACTTCTTGTAGACCTGAAAGATAATGAAGGAGATCGAGACCTATGGAGGATAGGCGATCTTAAGGTCGGAGAAAGTGGGGAAATTTGAATGGACTGGCTCCAAGAAGAGGTATCTTGTGGCTCCAAAGGCTTTGGAGCCAAAGAACCAAGCCTGTCAATCATAATGACTTCCAACAGCTCCAAGGACTGTGGAACCGAGGAAGTAGTAGCCTTAGTCGTTTTAAGTAGCTTAACTGACAGCTCTGAATGAGCCGATGCAGATGGAGATTGTCTTTTATGTGATTTACCTTTTTTTGAAGGAGATGAAGAAGAAGAGGAAGAGCTATGAATAGCCTCTTCAAAGGAGGGTTTTAAAAGCCCTCTAAGAATCAACTTGTTTCTTCTCTCCTGAAGATATCTGGCACTAAACGAATGACAGAAGGTGCAGTCCTCCGATGGAGATGGATAGCACCAAGACAATAAACACAAACAATATGCCTATCAGTGATGGACATCTTTTGCGAACATTTCTGACATTTTTTTAAACCTGAAGGCTTATGTTCTCTTTCTTTCTGTTCTTTAGACATATTGATACCAACAAGGGAAGTTTATTTAACAAGTTAATATATCTAAAGACTAACGCTATAAAAACAATGCCAATAAGAAAAAACTAGGGAAGAAAATTAAACCTCTAACTTAAACTGCTCTGATTTTCAGACACAAAATATGAAACAGGATAATCCCTCTAACTAAAACAGGGTATAGCTCCCTAATTTAAATGAGCTATAAGGACACAGAAACTACAACAAGCTCTCTAATTTAAATGAGCTATAAGACACAACAAACTACAACAAACAAATAACAATTACCACTACAGGGATACCAAAGCCTATAAAGCAATGGCAAAAGCCGTGCCTGAGAAAAAAAATATCTCTAAATTGGTAGAAACAGCAAAGAGAAGCCAACAAATACAATATATTGTTGAAATAACTATATATCAGCAAAATTATTAAGTTTTTGACAAGAAATATAAGAAAAAGTTTCACAACTTAGCCACGGCCAAGATGAGCACATCCAACCTCATAAAGCGGCAAACGAGATCTGGAGAATTGCACCAGTGCTTTGTGGGATACCTTCTTGCCACAAGCCAAGTTTGAGATCTTCAGCTAAGTATTCGGCCGAGTCAGAGCCGAGGATTGGCTATGAACCCATCAGTGTAAGAATGAAGGCGAGATAGGACAACATAACATCTAGAATTACTCCTCTCACGTAACAATAAAAAATACATCAGGCAGGTTGTCTGCACACACACCTCTCCACTTACACAAGATAAGGTCAAGACACATAAACCCACATACATGGAAGTACTCACTAAGAGCCTACCAAAAGACCAGAGACCTCCCAAGTGCAAACTACCTACATATACTGCTACATGAACAGAATCCACAACTACACATAACACACATATCAGTAGCTCAACAATTAAAGCCATAAGGCAAAACACCTCAAAACCTAATGTCTTAGTCATAAGTGATGAAATGGTGAGACACACAGATGTCTCCCTCACCAGGTTGGACAAGGAGAAGGTCACAGTCAGCTGTGTCTCAGGCACCAGGATCCATCAAATCACACATGTACTCAAGTCATTCAGTAACAATTACAGTTATGACTCTGTTATAGTAAATGTTGGAGTGAATGACTTGATATGTACATCTCTGGACTATAAGAAAAAAGACATGACTGAATTCTCAGATCATGTGTCCCAGGCTGGTATATCCCTAGCCCTAAGCAGCATTCTATCTTCACCTAGGATGATGCCACAATGCAGACAAAAAATTATTGATTTCAGTAATTGGCATAGTGTCTGGTGTCACTTCAGGGGGATCCAGCATCTGATAGCCTGGGTAGACATGGTCAGCAGACCATGATTCTTTGCCAGAGATGGCCTTCACCTGTCTCCTCAAGGGTTTTGAATACTGGCAAAGATGCTTGCTTCCCTCATAGTGTTTTTTTTAGGCAATGTCAAAACTACAAAACTTCCAATGTAAAGAAATCCATTAGAGTCAAACTAAAGGTCATGCTGCTTAATGCTAGGAGCCTAAACAGTAAAATGCACTCCCTGGAAGCACTCCACAACTTTGAAGATGCTGACATCTGTGTTGTCACTGAAACTTAGTTCAAGGCTGCAGAAAGCACAGTGGCTGTACAATGCTATAATATCTTTCACACGTTCAGACCTCAAAGTGAAAGAACAAAAGGTGGAGGTGTATCCATCTTCACCAAATCCAAATGCACCTCAAGACTGGTAAAGCAGTATGACCCTCTTGTGCTACTCCAGGTCCAAATAACTATAGACAAAATACCCTATTGCATCAATCCTAGCTACAGGTCCCCGCCATGAACCAAGAGAAGCAGACTGCTTACCTGGACTTGTTAGAGCCATTCAGTATACAGCCAAACACCTTGGTTATGGAAGATTTCAACTATCCTTCCATTGATTGGGTGACTTACATGAGCAAAAACATGATCACTTTGAGGTTCTTGGATTTTGTTAATTCAAATGCCCTGGAACAGTTGGCCTGCATCCCCACAAGGGGTTCAAATGTCCTAGAACTAGTGCTCACCAACATGGTGGATCACTGCAATATTCTCTGTGTGTTGTCCTCCCTGGTAAGGTCAGACCATAAACCAGTCTCACTTGAAGTAAAGATCAGACCTGACACCCCCAGAGGAACAAAAAAAAAAACTGAAAATTTTCTCCAAAGGAAACTATAGCCTACTAAGCGATGGTATAAAAAGTTTCAAAGCCCCTGCTAACACAGCCAACTATGACTCCTAAGTAGAAGAGTACACAAATGTCCTATATAGCCATTTAAACAAATGTATTAACTCAGCTGTACCTGACAGGACTAAAACTAGTTCTTCCCAAAAACAACAAGCCACCCTGCTGGACTGTAAGTATAAATAAGTTATATAACAAAAGGGAGAAACTGATATCTAAGAACAAGAGGAAACTTACTCAACAAAGGAAGGATACTCTCTAAATACCCTCTACAGCTTGAAAAAGCAAATCAGATATCATGTAAAGTCCTCTAAGGCTAGTTATGACACTAAATTAGCATCCCTAACTAAAGACAACCATAAGACATGCTTTAGCTATGTCCAAAACCTAAAAGGAAATGCCCAGCTGTGTGCCGAATTTATAGTGGATAGTACCACTCACACTGAACCTGAGGAAGTTGTCAGCCTGCTAGCTGACAGATTTGACAATAACTTCTTCCCCCATCCCCACCAACCATACCCCAAAGCATTTCTGACACCAGTCCACTACCAAGTATCTCCAAAGAACAGATCATGCAAACACTCTCCAAGGCCAAAACATGGCCTCTTTGGGATCAGATAACATCCCAGATTGCTTACTAACCAATCTAAAATAAGACCTTGCAGAACCACTTGGCACTCTAACCATAGCCTGAGCACTGGCTTTGTTCTAGCAGAGTGAAGAACAGCAACAGTAATCCCTTTGCACCAAGGGGTCCATCAACCAACCCAGGAAAGTATTGACCCATAAGCTTAAACAGCCTTATCTGCAAGGCCATGAAAAGCGTCATCATGGACCTTATCAACAAGGACACAGATGACCTTCAAACTCCTAATCTGACCCACTTTGGTTTTGTCAAGGGTAGATCTTGTTTATTAAACTTGGTGGACTTCTTTGAAAATGTTACCAAATGCTTGGATGAGGGCAAAGCTATACATATCACCTATCTTGATTAAGCCCAAGATTTTGACACAATCCCCAACTCAGGTATCTTTGAGAAACTCTCTCAGCTGAGGATTAACCCATATAACACTAGATGTGTAGCTAACTTGCTCACTGACAGAAAGCACACTGTCAAAGTTGGGGAGTCCACCTCCTCCAGTATATTAGTTGCCAGTGGGGTACCACAAGGATCTGTGCTGGGACCTCTACTGTTTGGAATTTATTTCTCTGATGTCCAGGTGAAAGTAGATGGATGGTGGCTTATGAAGTCTGTAGATGATTGCAAACTGGGCACAATCATCGAGTCTCCCAATGATGTAAACATATTACAGAAGGGGCTGACTCAGACAAATTACTGTGCCAAAGTCACAGACTAAAACTAAATGCAAAAAAAATGCCTCATTATCCCTTTTGGCAAAGAAGTAGCCCTTGCTAATTATGATATAGATAGCACCCCTTCATGTCCAAACCCAGTGGTGTGAGACTTATGAACATAGGTTGATGGCAATCTAAACTTCGATCACCATGTGTCCATAGTGGTAAGGAAAGCCTTATATCTTGCACATCTCACAAATGAGGGCATTGCATCCAAGACTAAGGAGTTATAACTCTGCTGTACTCAACCTAATCAGACCACTAATTGAGTAAAATGCTCCCTTCTTTATGTATCTCACCAGACACCTGCAGCAACTGGAGAGACCACAGAAGTTTCTAACCAAGAGAATCCAAGGCCTCCAAAACATGACAAATGAAAATACTAAAATGCCTGTCACTGTATTCTGTATCATACAGGCTGCTGAGCAGGTGACCTGTGCCTGGCCTACAGAGCAGTCTCTGACTGCCATAATGGAAATGCTGCGCATCTGCAAGTCAAATGGGACAAGAGTCACTTTCTCCAGGGATCTCACCCTAGCTTGTGACATTAACAAAACATGTTGGAGAGACAGCTATATCTCCCAGAGACTGTCATTCCTCTGGAATAAGCTCCCACTTCACGTGAAGCAGAACTCCTCAATGACCCTATTTAAGCACAACCTTGATAATTGGATGGATGACCAGAAATTCACCCTGAGGGTGGCACCTATGTCCCTCATGGACAGGGGTATTTGGTGCTGATCATAGAATTGCTCTTCTAACAAGGGCTGTCTAAACATGTTCAATTAGGGTACATGGGTTTTTACACAGCTAGGCTTGTAAATGCCCTAGGACTATTAGCCTTGTAACCGCCTATGAACCTATAATCTGCACTTTAATTTCTGGCAAACATTATCAGGACTGTAGGTACGAGCATATAATGTTAAAGGGGACATGCAACAGCTCACATGTTGTTAGCAATACTGGGGATAGTTGATTTTCAGACAGCAACACAATATCACAAAATGTGTGCAAATATGTAATCAAGCCTCCTCACTTCAATGGATTTCAAGCTGCCATCAGCTGTTTTTTTTTCTGTAAGCTCATTGCCCTTACACCTTGAGCCACAGAGAAAGTTGCCTGACGGGTGAATTTTCTTCACTGACTACTATCCAGAATGTTAACTGCTACAGAAAGCTACTATGCTTGTTTGCACTACATAAGGCAGCCTAAACTTTTAGTTATGTACTCACCATAACTTCAGATGTTTGGGATCCATCTCGCCTACATTCTGAATGATGGGTTCGGAGCCGATCCCTCGGCTCCGACTCGGCACGCTTATGCCAAAGAGCGAAGTCTCTTATTGGCTGAGCTTACTATATCCCAGGATGCACCACTACCAGTCCCCCAGATCTAGTTTGTCCGCATACATGCACACACGCATACCCTGTTTATATAACATCGTCAGATGAAACAAGATAAAAACAGTTGAACTCAAACCGTTCAATCTCTTCTGATCTGCAAGGCAGGGGGAAGGAGGGTGGGTATCAGGAATGTGGCGAGATGGATCCCAAACATCTGAAGTTATGGTGAGTACATAACTAAAAGATGTTATGTGATCCTATCTCGCCTACATTCTGAATGATGGGACAGCGTCCCTAGCACCTGAATCCTGGGTGGCTCACTGGAAAACACTCCTGAGTACCGTGGAACCAAATGATGCTCGTCCTTTAGATGCCACATCCAATTTGTAGTGGGAAATGAAAGTGTGCGGGTTGGACCAAGTAGCCGCAGCACAAATTTCCGATATAGCGAGCTTGGAATGAAAAGCTATAGAAGTAGCCATAGCTCTGGTAGAATGAGCTTTGATAGATGATGTAAGATGTTTATTCGAAGAAGAATAGGCCTGAGTTATGCAATCTCTGATCCATTTTGAGATTGTAGCTTTTGTGATGGTTTGGCCCAATTTATTATCTGAGAAGGACACAAACAACTGGTCTGACTTACGAAGTTGCTGAGTCCTGTCTAAATAGAAGCGTAATTGCCTGTGAACATCCAATTTATGGAGAGTGTATTCTGCTTCATTAGAGAATTTTGGAAAGAAAACTGGTAGTTCTAGAGATTGTTGAAGACAGAAACTAGAACAGACCTTTGGGACAAAGGATGGATTAGGCCTAAGTGATACTCTATCCTTGTGGAAAATCAAGTACGGTGGTTTAATAGACAGGGCTTGAAGCTCTGAGACTCTTCTTGCAGAAGTAATAGCCACTAAGAATGCCGTTTTCCAAGACAGATATTTTAATTCGCATGTAGCAGCCGGTTCAAAAGGGGGAGATGTTAATGCTGAAGCACCAAATCAAGATCCCACGGAGGTGCAGGATGAAAAACTGGTGGTCTTAACAGACTCGCACCTTTAATGAACGTTTTGCATAGTCTGCTGCTCATCAAAGGAGGATCCGTGGATTCATGGAATTTAGAAATAGCAGCTAGTTGGACTTTAATAGTTGAGACAGAAGATCCCTGATTAAACAGGGATGTTAAGAATTTCAAAACCTCCGGGACAGGAGCAGTGATAGGATCTAAGCCCTTGAGTTGAGCCCAGATAGCAAACCTCTTCCACTTACTGAGGTACAATTTGTTAGTGGTGGGTTTGTGGGCCGAAGATAAAATGTGAACAACTTCCGGGTCTAGTGTGTGACTTCTAACTAAGGTTGGAAGTGGAGGAGCCAAGCTGTCAATTTCAGAGATTGAAGGGACTGATGCCAATGTCCCGACTGATGGATTAGCAAATCCGGGATCAGTTCTAAGGTCCACGGATCGTCCACTGCATGCTTTTTCAGGTAAGGAAACCATATCTGACGAGGCCAGTATGGGGCAATCAGAATCATTGAAGACCCCAGTTGAGAAGCTTTTTGAATAACTTTGGGAAGGAGTGGAATTGGAGGAAAGGCATAAAGAAGCCCTGTTGACCAAGGTTGTGCTAGAGCATCCATGGCTGGTACTTCCTGATGTGGAATCAAGGAGAAGAACCTTTGGCACTTGGTGTTTTGTGGAGTTGCAAATAGGTCGCAGCACGGCGTCCCCCATCTCTTGAAAACCTGGGCTGCTACTGTGCGGTTTAGAGACCATTCGTGAGGAGAGAGAATTGTCCTGCTTAATTTGTCCGCCAATACATTTGACTTTCCCGGGATGTGGGTCGCTACCAAGAAGCAGTTGGTAGCTACAGCCCATTCCCACACTCTCATGGCCTCTCTGCAAAGGGGATACGATCTGGTCCCTCCTTGTTTGTTCAGATACCAAACCACCGACATGTTGTCTGAGTGGATGGCGATGATGCCTTGAGGAAGAAACTTGTGTAAGGCCTGTAGGGATAGAAGTACAGCCCTCATCTCCAACACGTTGATGTGGAGAAGAGCTTCGTCCGGAAGCCAGGAGCCCTGAACTAGCCTGCCCAGACAATGCCCCCCCCACCCTATCTGGGAGGCATCTGTCGTCAGGGTAACCACTGGAGGAGGGAGAACAAAGGGTTTTCCCTGATCCAAGTTGGATGTCTGAAGCCACCAGCGAAGGTCCCTTTTGCATATTTTCGTAATCATGATGTGATGATTGAGGGGAAGATCCTGAAAGGACCATTGAGTTGACAAGAGCCACTGAAGAATCCTCATGTGTAATCTTGCTAGAGGAACTAAAAGAACCGTGGCAGACATTGAGCCTAAAACCTGTAGGACCATCCTGGCTGGGGCTTTGGATCTCGAGATCAGAGCTTGAACTTGGCCCTGTAAAGTTCGGATCCTTTCGGCAGGAAGAAAGACGCATCAATCTTGAGTCTATCTCTGCTCCTATAAACTTTATGCGTTGAGAGGGCAGCAAGACAGACTTTGACCAATTGAATGTAATCCCTAGGGAAACACCCAGGAGATGGTGGCTTTGAGGTTGTCCATTAGTAGATGCCTGGTGGTGGCAGTCAGGAGCCAGTCGTCGAGATAGGGAAACACTTGGAATCCAAGACTTCTCAGGTGAGCCGTCACTACTGCCAAACACTTGGTGAACACCCTGGGGCTGTGGTGAGACCAAAGGGCAGAGCACAAAATTGGTAATGACTGACTCCCAGGCTGAAGCGCAGATACCTTCTGGACGCCTGATGTATCGGTATGTGATAATAGGCATCCTTGAGGTCTATGGAGCACATCCAAACATCCTTCTCCAACAACGGGAGAATGGATTGTAACGTGACCATTCGAATTTGGATTTCGTGACGGATTGGTTCAGTCTGCTGAGATCCAATATTGGTCTCAGGTCCCCTGTCTTTTTGGCACTAAAAAGAACCTGGAGTAATTTCCTGATCCGATCTGGTCTGTGGGGACCGGTTGGATGACTCCTTTTTCTAGCAGCTTTAAAGCTTCTGCGGCTGCTATTTCCCTTTGACTGGGTGGTGGGTCCGGGATTCTCTTGGACGGTGGGGTTGAGTATTTGAATGGGATGGTGTAACCTCCGGCAATGATCCGAAGCACCCATCTGTCCTGAGTGATTGACTCCCAGGCTTTTAGGTGCTTGGCAAAACGACACCCGACTGGCTCCGGAGCAGCACAGCCGGGCAATCCCTCATGTCGTGTGGGAGGCTGAAGAGCCACGAAAGGACTCGCGGTCTCCAGAATTGCGGGGCCCTCTGCCGCCTCTGGGACGGCGTCTCCCTGAAAAGTTTCCCCGCCCTCTGCCTCTGGACGGGGAATCTTCCTGCTGTTGGGAGAAAAACTTGCGAGATTTTCGGAACCACATTTTCCCCCCTCCTTTGGCCTTGGGGTAAGGCCGAAAGGGAGTGGAATAACGGGCACCTACGGCAGATAACGTTTTTCCCTCTTGCTCACAGCGGGTAAGGGTGTCTTTCACCTTGGGTCCAAACAATGAGGACCCATCAAAGGGAGCGTCGGCGAAGGAAGACTTGAAGGCCTCCGCAAACTGACACAAGCGGAGCCAGGCTTGTCTACGTAGAGCCACGCCTGTGCCTGCCGCTCTACCCGCCCCTTCGGCCGCATAGGAAATGAGCCTCATGGACGAGTTAGAAATTGGCGTAAGGATAGCCAACTGAGAGCTAACCGACTGGGCTAGCTGCTCAGGTAGGTTACCCGAGAGGGAATCTGACAACTCCTTGACCAGATCCCTCTGAAGCCTGGTAAAATGTGCCAAATAATTCAGAGACCTTAAGGTAAAGGCCGCTGAAGTCAGGGTGCGCTTCCCGTACCTATCCATACTCCTAGACTCCTTATTAGGAGGATGGATGGACGTTGAAGCCTCTGCCACGTCCTGTTGTGTAGCAGATGCCACCACCATGGCATCTACAGCCACGCCTTTAGTAAGGAACTCCTTCTCGGGGGGGGCAGATAAAAATTTATTCGGACGAGAAGGGACTGGTTCCACGGTATCTGGATGTTCCCACGCCCTTCGACAAACTAAATCCAGAAGCTCGTCGAAGGGCGGAGACACCCAGGAGGCGGAGGGCTGAGCCCCAAAGGCCTTGAGGAGCACTGACTCGTCAGCAGAGGGGGGTTTGGATATCCAGCCGCCTCGTTGTTTGAGGATCTCTAAGATGTCTGCAAATGAGACATCATCCGAGGACGACTTCGGGGACCCCTCTGCATCATCCATATCAGTGTCCGATGTAATAGACTCGGGGGAGTCCACGTGCTTCCTCTTGCACGATCTCTTCCTTGGGGGTTCCTCTGAAGACAACTCCGAAGAACCCTCAGGAGGAGGGGAACCCCACTGGGGGTAACCTCAGGCCTCGGGGCTCCGCTGGCTACGGACAGGGGAACTGCCAAAGACCCAGTCTCCACGCCCAGGGAAGGTGCTGGTAAAACCGGAGAAATGGCGAAGAGGACTTGGCCAAGGCACTCCTCATGGCCCTGAAAGCCGGACCCCAGAATCCTGGGAGTGTCCGGACTCGAGCCGTGATAGCCGATGGAAGTCCCAGCCGAAGCACCGAGGGAGGCTCGGAACCGAAAGCATAGGTCCCGAAACATCACCCCCGGGTCCAGCCGAAGAAGTCCGCGTACCAAACTCGGACCCGAAGGCCCGGGTTGGAGTAAGGGTCGGAGCCGACCCTGAGATCTCCACCGGCTCCAACAGCACCTGCTCCGACGGAGCGAAGCAGTCGGAGGAGGAATGGCAATGGGGTGGGCCAAGGTCATCGGCTCCGAAACCAGCTGGGTCGGAACCAAAACAAATTTTTGGAAGACTGGGGACTGGAACAGTCTTTGGAGCACCCTGTCTATATCAGAATCCGACATCCTCGAAGACCGAGAGGAAACAGAACGGGTTCGAGAAGGCCTCTCCATCGGCCCCAAAGGGCTAGGGGACCGGCTCCGAGACGACTCGATGAGTATCGGCGCCGAGGGAATACTCACAGCAGATTCCATCGGTGCCGAGGTAGACTTCGGCGCCGAGGAGGAAGTGTCTGAGCGGGCGACCCTTGTCGGCTCCGAGAGCAGCGGAGCCGACGAAGGTGACCCGCCTCTCGATGCCCCAGCCATCGGCTCCGAAGCCAGAGGAGTCGATACTGGTGGCATCGAGGCAGACCGTTCCAACCTCGGCTCCGAAGTCTTTGGAGCCGAAGGAGAGGCCTGCCTAAGTTTCTTGGCAGTCAGATCCGACGGAATGGTCGGAACCAAAGCCCTTTTCTTTTTGGCCGGAGCAGGAGGGGATGCCAAGGCTTCTTCAAAGGAAGGTTTAACTAACCCCTTAAGAATCAATTTATTTTTCCTCTCCTGGAGGACCCTTGAGGAAAAAGCGTGACATACACTGCATGACTCCTGCAAGTGCTTTGCCCCGAGACAATATACACAGAGCGAATGATCGTCTGTGATAGACATTTTAAACCTGCATTTCGAACATTTTTTAAAACCCGAAGGCCTAGGGGTTTGAGACATGATGTTACACAATTCTAGTCACTTTGACAGGAAAGTAAACCACTAAATTCTTACTGCTAATAAATCTAAGCTTACAGTAACAGCTTAATGCAAACACTTCCTGTAAAAAAGAACAGGGAACTCTAAACCAATTATAGAATTACTAGAGACCCTGTAAAGTATTAAAGGTTGACAGTCCGGGAAGGCCCTGGATGGAGGAGGGCCGAAAACAAACTCAACCCAATCACACACAACAATTTAACAATCCAATCGTACACAAAGTTAGCGATAGCCGTTAAAACAGCTTTTGTGAGCAAAAACAGCAAAAAACTGACAGAAAAGTTAGTTAATAAAACTACTCAGCCCAGCCAGCTCGAGACCACGTCTTCGCAGGGAAGCGGCAAACGAGATCTGGGGGACTGGTAGTGGTGCATCCTGGGATATAGTAAGCTCAGCCAATAAGAGACTTCGCTCTTTGGCATAAGCGTGCCGAGTCGGAGCCGAGGGATCGGCTCCGAACCCATCATTCAGAATGTAGGCGAGATAGGATCACATAACATCTAAAGTTTTCACTTTTTTTCCTTAGGCAGTAAACCTTATTTGTTTACTGTAGAGCAGACGGCAAATGCAAAAGGCATTAGAAATAAATATATGAGAGAGAATAAAGCTGACAGTGAAATTAGTTCAATCAATTGTTGTATATGTAAAAATGACGACAGCAGGAAGTTCATTCAAGTGTTACACTCATCCTTCTCACATCTCCTTGCAATATCAGACATGTAATTTGTGGAACAGATTATCAGATTTGTAGTGAATGACAAATGTGAAAGTGGACAGACAGCAGCTCACATGCTGTTAACAATAGTGGGAATAGTGGAGTTTTACACAAGACAGTAATACAAAGAAAAGTGTATAGATATGTATTCATATCATCATCTGTAAAATTAATAATTAACAGTATTCAGTCCCTGCCTCACATCTCTTGTTTGCATCAGTTCACTTCAATTACACATTTTGCCACAGGGATAGTTACCTGAAATGTGAAATTTAGTCACTCAGTAATGATAAGATTTCCAACAAAAGTGCACCATTGCACAGCTTATTTGTGGTATATAAGGCAGTCTAACTAAATTTTTCACTTTTCTTTAGGCAGTGAATCCTCTTCGCGTGCTGCCAAGCAGTGTGCAAATGCAGATTAAAGAATATACATGGAGAATAATTGCAATGTGATCTCCAAACAGGATTAGAACAGTGCATCATGTGACTTATTTCTCTCAATTCACTTCATTTCCACCTTGTGCCACAGAGCTGGACATCTGTCAGGTGCATTCTCTGTAGTCACTACTATCCAGTGTATTGAGCCATGCACAAATGCCAGGCTTATTTGCACTGTTGACAGCAAGCCAGATTAAATTTTTCACTTTTTTCCTTAAGCCGTAAAACTTGATTGAGTACTGCCAAGTGGTGAGCAAATGCAGAAGGCAATATTTAGTAAAAACATTTACAAAAATTACTTTGGATAGTAATTTAAAAGAACATGTAATAAATGAAAGTGTATATCTTTATTTTATTTTATTTATTTTATTTTACATTTGTTAACCGGGCTAGTCTGGCTGGATGCATGTCCATTTTCAGCAGAGGCCCGAGGAGAAAAGCTCCATTAACATACTAATAGCTAACAGTGAGACAACAATCAAAAATTTAGACAAAAAAAAAATGTATACAATCAGACACAAATGCAAGAAGCAAACAGCAAATAAACCATATGTAAAAAAACAAGTAAGCAGATTAGGAACAGTTATTATGTAGTTTAGAAGAATTCAGAGGTAGTGGGAACAGAGATAACAGTGAAGAGGCAGTATTACAATGAATTAGTTGCTAGGGAGAGACTGTCAAGGAATGAGGAGGACTGAGAAAAATAATTGTAACATATCGAGAGTCAGTAACAAATTCACTGATTACAAGTTAGAATAGTACAAGTTAATCCAGGGTACTAGTATTAGGAAAGAGAATAGCATTGAAGTGAAACTGAAAGTATGAATTTGGGAAAAAATGACAAGATGTGGTGTTACAGCATACAGAAGGAAGAAGTAGGAAGAGAAAAAGAGAAGAAGGAAGGAAGGAATCTTGCAAAGAGTAGAGCTACTATTGCATTTCACTGACACATTCTACCTTTTCACATCTCCTTTCCACATCACTATTATCATTTATGTCTCATGGTATCAGAACTTTAGGTAATGCAAAAGTAATGGAAAAGCGGACAGGGAACCGCAGAACTGCTTTCATTTTTTACGCAGCACACACAATTAACATTGATATAATTTCAAATGACATATCTGTCACTTTTAGTCAATATATTTTTTTAAAACCTATGGTGGCATAAAATCATGTACCTTCTTACTCATTGTTTACCTTCCCTGAGTTCACTGCAGATTGTGCTGCTTAAGAATGCTAATGATTTAACAACTCATTTGCATGCTCACAGTACTCACAGGGATGAATCTGCACTGTATAAAGCTAGTTGTGTAGCTAATGCAGTTGCATTGTATGGGGAAACTGCTTGGATCTAAAGAGCTCAATACTGCTAAATGCACACAACATTTTCAGATTTCTATACTTCCTACACTGCTTTCTTGTCAAGGTATTTTGCTATTTCTTACATAATGCTTTTAGTGTAACTAGTGTCACACCAAGGATTAACCGCCATGCCCAATACAACAATTTTTTTTTGTTATAGATATTTCTGTTTTTCTTTATCCTTTACTTTTGGCATAGCCCCTGTATATCAGTTATTTGTCTGCATTACAAAGTTTGGTACAGAATGTTTCCTGCCATATGTTTTCTAGATTTTATTTTCTTGGAATTTGAACAGTTATTGCATAACTTTGTAGCAAGGTTATCACAAAGAATTAAATAAGTCTGTGTTATATACCTGGCTGCCCTTTACAATAGTGGAGATGTCACTATAATAGTTTTCTACATTTCTGTTTGCACATTGTGAATTAGTATTGTTAATGTTGTGCTGTATTACACAGGTACACAACCTGTTTTCTGCATTATAAAAGTGTTATATTTGTTATTTTATATATCCATGTCTCTCTCTCTCTCTCTCTATATATATATATATATATGTGTGTGTGTGTGTGTGTGTGTGTGTGTATAATATATATTGAGGGTGGTTGCCATTGCTTTTTAAACTGTTGTTTGCATGATGGATGTACAAATTCATATATAACTGAGTTCACAGCCTTCATGTCTGTGTATTGTAAATGTAAATTTGTGTCTGTTTTCTGTTTCATCTCATACAGGGATATGGCACCCAAGAAGAAATTTGTAAAAGCCACCACACACTGATGCAGAAAATAGGGTCATTATCTAGGCCTTACATCACTATGGAGCTTTTATCCTATGGAGAAGTAGAGGTGACCAAGCTGCCCAAGACAGGATATGACAGCAGGTGATCAATGATGTTAATGCTTCTAGACAGCATGGGAAAATTACTCTCAGATGCTACACAGAGAAGTGATATGATAACCTCTGCCTACTGTCAGGTGGCTCCAATTACCCAGGAACAGGTTGCCATGTGAGGTGATCCTGCTATTGAACCACCACTAGCTGAAACAGAGGAGTTCCTGTCCACTGTTAGAGACCTAAATAGCTTGACAGAGAGTTCACACAGAATCCTTGATGTTGTTGATGATGTGGACGACAGAGCCAAAGTGCCTCAATCAGACCTTCCAGGTATGCAAAATAAAAATAATTGTAAGTGTCATTTTTACATGCATATATTTTACATGTTTGATATAGCTAGATCCAGCAAGTTGACTGGAGAGAAAGTTCAAGGACTTACTTGGGGCTCTAGTACCCTAAGAAGAGGAGGAAATACATGGAGTTGAAGAAGAATGACAGTGCCTCAAAACATCATGTGTGAGGACTACATACCAGATTTGTGGCCAAGCCAGGTATGGCATTAAGGTACATAAGAAAAGCTAGTGGTAAAATGCAGAAGTCCAGGAAGCCATCAAAAGAAAGAAGGACTGCAGGAAAAAGTGGGAGATAGAAAAGACGGACCAGGCTAGGAAGGAATGCTGGTTAGCTAACAAAGAGGTTAAGATGGGAGTTTAAATAGCAAAGGGCAGGGCATCAGAGACACTCTACCAGCTTCTGGTTAGTGACTCAGTAAGTGGCACAAAATCTATATCAGGTTGCAAGGCAAAGACAGAAAGATAAAGAAGTTACTCAGACACCCTTCATAAGGGATGCCAGCAACAACCTGTTCACCATTTCACAGGACATCAAAGGCAAATGGAAGGAGTACTTCCAGAAGTTTCTGAATGAAGAAATCCCACAGAAGCTGTTCTACTCCAGACACAGCCTATGATAAGAGAAGAAGAGAAGCCCTCCCTAGAAGAAGTAAGAATAGCACTAAAGAAAATAAAGTCAGGGAAAGCAGCAGGCTCAGATGAGATCACAGCAGATATGAAAAAGATGCTGGGTGATAGGGGAGAAATGTCTCCTGATGGTACTCATAGCAGTGTGGAAAGGAAGGCGTATCCCAGATTACTGTAGAATTAGCATACGTGTGCCAGTGTATAAGAACAAAGGGGGCATTACAGAGCTATCAAAGTCCTGTCACATTGCATGAAATTTCTGGAGAGGGTGATTGATAAACAGATATGCAGAGTTGTAGAAAGTAAGATGGTAGATGTGCAGTTTGGTTTCACATCAGGATACAGTACAACTGACCTGATGTTTGCAGTGAGACAAATAGTTGAGAACAAGCTATAGATGAGGAAAGAGTCCAACTAGGCATTCCTAAACTTAGAGGAAACATAAGGCACAGTCCCAAGAAAGCTGATTTGGGCAGTACTCCAGGGGTTCAAAATCCCAAAACATAGGATCATAGGAGGCTACTAGGCTAATGGCCCTGAGCCCTTACAAGCGTAGCCAAGAGTTTGTCCCCCAAAGGAAACCTCATTCATCACCTGTCACCCCTATTAATAAGGGGCACAGGTGGAACCCCTGGGACAAATTTGTGATTTCCCATCCACTCATCAAGGTTATTCTTGAAACGGGTCAACGAGGTGCTCTGTTTGACATGTATGGGAAGTCTATTCAAGACACGGGGCAACCTCTGGGAGACAAATCTGTCTCTCAATCAGGTTTTGTTAATGTCACATATTAGGTTCAGGCCTTTTGAGCAGGTAGTGTGTGAGGAGTTAGACTTACGGATATGGAGCATCTCTAGTAGGGTAGGGTTTGAGATTGCTTTGTAGGCGAGATACAGATCACCCCTGAGCAATCTGTATGATACCGAGTAGAGTAATAGTGATTTGAGCCTGTCCACATAGGACAGTTGCTGGAGGCCATACATTCTCTTTGTGAGGTATTTCAGTGGCCTTTAGAGTTGGTGCAGATGTTTGGAGAGGTACATCCCAAACAGGGCATTATACTCAATTATTGGTCTAATGAGGGAGGAGTACAGAGAAGTAACAACTTCCTTTTTCTGGATGCAGTCTCTTTACGTATGAGCTGAACTAAATAAAAGGCATTTCTGATCTCTGCTGCTACATGATGGTTGAATGTGAGTTTTTTTATCAACCTGAGTGCCCAGGTCTCTCACCACAGGTTGTGTGCTTAGGAGGTTGCCGTTGATGTGGTAATCAGTTGGGGTCGTGTTTTTGCCAAATGGTATGATGATACATTTTTTTGCATTTAGCTCGAGGCCATGACTTTGGCACCAGTCATTAGTTGCTGTGCGACCCTCTTGCAGTATGTTAACATCATTTGGGGAGCCAATGACAGCACCCAACTTACAGTCGTAGGCAAACTTGGTCAGCCACAGGCCTTTTGTCTTTGCCTGTATCTTTGAGAAATAGATGCCAAACAGTAGGGGTCCCAGGACAGATCCCTGGGGAACACAACTAGTGACAGGTCTGCTATCAGAGGTGGAGGTGTTTATTTTGACTCTGAGGGTCCTGTTGGTGAGCCAGTTGGCCACCCACCTGATGAGACAGAGATTTATGCCAAGTTGCGTTAGCTTTTCGATAATGCCTGAGTGGGGGATTGTGTCAAAGGCTTTGGCCAAGTCAAGGTAAGCTGCTTGTGTTAACTTTCCCCATGCACATAGCCACATTAGTGCAGACTATGTACAAGGACCCAATGACAGTGTTCGGTTTCACAGATGGATTTCCAGTGGGAATGTGTGTGCACCAGGGTTCATCTCTCACTCCACTGCTGTTCAAACTGGTGATGGACTACATTAGCAAACTGGTCAGAGGAGACAGAAATAAAATTGCTATATGCAGACAATGTGGCATTACAGGCAGACACTGAGCAAGAACTTCAGCAAAGAATAGGGTACTGGAATGGAATGCAAAACTGACGGCACATTGGGTGAAACTAAGTACATATAAAACAGTGGTAATGACATCATAGGTTTATAGGTTCATAGGTAGGTACTAGGCTATCAGCCCTGGGGCCTATATAAGCCTAGCTAAAAAGATTCCCTGGCTTTCACCACCCAAGAAAATTATTTCCCTGTGCCCCTGTCGAGCAGTGCCACAGAAGTGATCCCTGGGGTGAATTTTCTATTTCCCATCCAGTTGTCAAGATTTTTCTTAAAGAGGGCCAATGAGAAGATTTGCTTGACATGAATGGGGAGTGGACTGGGGAATCAGAACTGAGATAGATGGAAATATAGTGGAACAGGTTACCAGCTTCAAGTATCTGAGAGGGGACATTGACGAGAAAAGAAGTCTGAATGAAGAGGTAACAGCTAGAATCAGAGGGGCTGCAGCCAATTGGCATAGAGTGTCAGGTGTAGTGTATGGCAGAAGAATACCAAAGAAGCTGAAAAGTAATGTGTACAAAACAGTTGTGCTACAGTACTACTGTATGGTACAGAAACCTAGGCAGTAAAGACTGAGTAGCTGAGAAAGCTAGAGGTGATGAAAATGACATGCTTGAGAAGGGTGGTAAGATGCACACTGTCGGACAGATGATGAAATAAGGTCATAAGAGCAGAAACCAAAGTAGCTCCTGTAGATCAGTGTTTGGATATACCTTTCAGAAGCTTTCCAGTGAAGCACCACATGCATATAAGTACTGAGCATGTGCAAGCAAGAGTGCCATTTTGACTGAGCAGCCAGAGAGTGAGCATGTAAGTATGTAGTCAGTCAGTTAGTTAGATAGTTAATTTAAGTTTAATGTTCCTGCCATCCATCCTGATGTATTTGTACACAATAGACTACTTTAACGAACACCCAAGCCTCGACATCTTCTTAATGCACATAAGAAGAGTGGCATGGTGTCAGAATGAGATCCAGAGTCATAGCCATGAGGCAACTGGTTAGATTTGGAGGATATACAGGAGTGGATCATCCCCAGAGGGGCAACACGGCGGCGATTGTGCACTTCCTGGCAGAAGGCAGAGGGCTGCCTGGAGAGTGCAAATTTGAAAGTCCTTCCCACAGGTTGCCACGAACCACTGCTCAAATGACTTGCAAAGCTGGTCAGAAACAATTTCAGGTACTAAAACTTACTTAAATGATTTTGTTCACTAAAATATAAAACAAAACACTCCAAACGCTCAGAATGAATTTCTTATCAAACGAAATATCCAAAACTGCAACATATTTATAAAAATAAAGCAAAAAAGTAGCAAAGGTCTGGCTTTAAACTGTCCAACAGGCATAAATATCCAGGCAGAATCCAATAATATTGAGCAGCTCTATTTTATTCAGCACAAGAGCTTTCACAATAACTTCATCAGGTGCATACTGATAAATGAATAAATAAAATGCACACCTTATATAGTCATTACAATCACATGACATCAATTAACATTTAAAATGAAACAGCATACTAAAAACTTGCCACAAAATACAATACATATAATCATATAAAACACTGTTATGTGCATAGTTAAAATACACAAATAGATCATTTATGTAAACATCTCTTTTGTAAAATGGGTTTTAACGGTATATACTCATTGAGGCCATGTCCATAGTTGGCTCTAAGCCTTACTATCCATTGTGTCTCTATTTCTTCAGTTCTTGCTCTAATATTACCTCCCCTAATGCTAGTAAAATTCCTTCCTAATACAGTAAACTTAAATGTATGATGTGTATCAGTGTTTCTCACATGTTCAGCCAGAGCATTCGTAATATTGAATTTCTTTATGTGGTATAAATGCTCTCTAATTCTTTCCCTAAGACTACGATCTGTTTTACCCACATAAAATTTGCTGCATACACAACAAGAAGCTAAGTATATAACATGTGTAGTATCACAAGAAGCTGAAACCCTGATGTTAAAAATTTCTCCTGTATCGGGATGTTGAAACATAGTTTCGCTTGAAATATAGATGCAATATTTACATTGACCACATGGTTTTGTACCATCTACTAGTTGCAGGGAATTATCTTGTTTATTTGTACATAACCTATTCTTCAATGATTTTTTGTTTTTAAATGAAAATTGAGGTTTGATACCTATAACATCTCTAATATCTGTATCAGTCATTAAAATGTCCCAATGTTCATTAATAATACTTGTATAATAAGAGACATCTCTAGTATAGCTAAGTGACATTCTAAGTTTATTATAATTTCTATGTTTGATTCTATGTGACGGACCTGAATAATACGGCCTTGCTGTAGTATCTCTCAAGTTCCTAACCATTGCTGAATTCCTATCAATCAAACTTCTCTCATATCCTCTTTCTATTAAATTAATTTCAGTTGCCTGCATTTGTCTCTCATAGTCATTCCTATTCTCATTTAGCCTAGAAGGCCTAACAAATTGTTTTTTGGCTACATTACTAAAAATAAACACTGGGTGCATACTCTCCCTTCTAAGCAATTGATTGGCATGACATTCCTTTCTGTGCAACTTAGTAGAAATTTTACTTTGTTCATCTTTGTAAACGTATACATCTAAAAAATTTATGCCACTCTCTGAAACATTTAATGTAAATTTTAAAAAGTTGCTTGAACTGTTAACATATATTTTAAAGTCGTCCAGTTGTTTTATTGACCCTTTCCAAAGTTTAAAGAGGTCATCAACAAACCTCCTATAAAATAAAATTAATTGACTAAAAGGACCTGATAATAAATATTCTGTTTCCCATATTGACATAACAGCATTAGCATAGCTATTAGAGCAAGAACTACCCATAGCCACCCCATGCTTTTGCCTAAAAATCTTATCTCTAAAAGTAAAAATATTATTATTAAGAACTAAATTCAATAGTGTCATAATCAAACTAATATTTGTTTCTGTGAATTCACTATTACTACTAAGTAGTTTGGTTACATATTCTAAACCAATTTCATTAGGTATCACCGTAAATAAGGAAACTACGTCTAACGTAACAAACAAGAATTTTCCACTATAATTATTAATATTCATTTCACACAATAAATTACATAAAAAGTGCTCAGTATCTCTCAAGATTACTGGAGAAGTACTAATTAATTTCCTAAGTTGTTTCTCCAAAAAAATAGAAAGGGCTTCAGTACTCCAATTATGTCCCGCAACTATAGGTCTTAGAGGAGGTTTAGTAGGGTGTTTATGTATTTTTGGACACCCGTATATAACTGGTATAGATGGAAATGTTATATTAAAATACTTCGTTAAATCATTAGAAATAAGACACACCATTTCTAGATATTTAATAGTGTTTGCTATGTTGTTTATCATAATATGTACTTGTGATTGAGTAATAACCTCATAAAACATGGTGTCACTTAACATTTCACACATTGTACTATTATATACATCTTTATCCATTACCACAATTTGTCCGCCTTTATCTGCTGGTTTAATGACCAGCTGATCATTTTGTTCAAGCGCTTGTAAAGCATTAAACTCATTTCTAGTTAAGTTGTGCCATTCATTATATTTCTTAATTTTCCTTCTTTGATCATATACTCTGTAAATATCTGCAATACACATTTGTTCAAATGCATTAATCAGTGGATTTTGTTTTGGTATAAAAGTACTAGGTCTCTTAAAACAAGTTTCAGATGAAATTTGACTGTCTTTAAACATCGTTTTTAAAGTTAAATTCCTAGTAAACATTTTTACATTAAAAATAGCATCAGTAATAGACATATTAGTGGCCGGTATAAATGTTAATCCTTTTTCCAAAACCTTGTGTTCATATTCAGACAATTTATATTTAGATAAATTAAACACTAATGTCTTACTTGTTGTATCTGTTGAAATGCTCTTTTGATGGTATACTGATTGTCCATCTCTTCGTTCATTTTCCGTTTGTTGCGTGTCATACTTCTGCCCCTTAGTTGAGTTTTTGGTTGTTTCCCTCTCCTGTTGCTCAGCGATCTTTCCCTCATGGGTAAAGGGAACTGCAGACCTATATTGTTCAAATCCCTTAAAAAGGGTTATCAGCATCAAGATATGGCGCAATACCTTCCGGTGTTTTATGAACATCAGCTGTAACTAGTAAAGTTTTTCTTTTTGCTCCCAAAGCAGCATCTCTTAAATTAGATGAAGTATTCTGAGTTTCAGGGATCTCTTGTGTTAATCCTGCTTTTTTGCTTGATTTATATTTCATTGTGTTATAGCGAAGGTATCCAGTGTGTTATAGGTATCATTTTGTTGTTTCTTGCTGTCAATATTTATAAAAAATATTTTAAATAATTACAAAAATGTTTGAAACAATATCTGAATCGCATAAAATGCACAAAAAAGGAAAAATGACTGTATTTTTTTTGCTATGTGCTACTTTTTTCTATTAACTAAAGGTATTCAAAATATCCGAAGTGTGTAAAGTGTTTGTATGTGTGTGCAATATTACAGTGCCATTATTTCACAAAGTAAAGTTGTTTCATAGATGTGTACTAGGCTAATGGCCCTGGGGCCTTTACAAGCCTAGCTCATAGGATTACCTTGGCATCATCCCATCTGACCTTAGTTCCCAGTGCAAATAATCAGTCCTGCCAAGTCTCAAACCCAGGACCCTGTACACTTTAATCAGAGCAATGTACTACTACACCATTTGAGCTGTTTCAAAGAATATTTCACAGCGCACAGTGTTTCAAAGAGTTTATTGTACACTTGATTATTATTACAAGTACCTAGTGTGTGTAAATGTTTGTACATAATTACAAGGGCCAATTTTGCATTGATTTTACTATAATCTGTGGGCATGGCAGAAAGATTTTGCATACCTGCACCGCTTGTGTTTGATAACAGTATTGCAGAAAATTGGAGAGTATTTGAGCAGGAATATGATATTTTCATACAGGCTACTTTTTCTGATACAGACACATGTACAAATGCATTTATTCTGTTTACTTTAGCTGGTTCAGAGAACATTGAAAGAGAGCTTTCATTTGTTTATGCACCAGCAATGTTTGCAGAGGAGGGGGAATACCACCACATAGTGGTACAAGCTGAAACAAGGGAAGACCCTGAATGCTTAAAACATACATTTAGAGAAATGTGTAACCCACAAACAAATGCTACTAGGGAAAGACACTTATTTTACACAAGGGTTCAAAAGCCTGGTGAAACATTTGCAGCATATATAACTGACTTGAGAAACAAGGCTAAAACATGCATGTTTAGTGATTTGAGAAATGAGTTGATAAAAGACTGGCTTGTGTGTGGCTTTAATAATGACACAGTGAGAAAGATTTTGCTTCGAGAGAGTGATTTGACATTGAATCAGGCCATTGAAATTTGTCAGATATACAAGCTTACAAAAAAGCACACAAATAAGCTTACAAATGAGAATAGCTGAAGTAGGCACAGTGACAAAGCTCATGTTGATAGTATGCAGTAAGTGATTAAAAGAAACAGGCCCAAGCTCATGGCAGCTACTGCAGGTCCTGTAACCATCTCTGGGAAACCAGAGACTTTGCAGCAAATTCCAGATCATGCTCAGTGAAGGATAAGAATGAATCAGTAAAGTCAAAATATGTGTCTCCACCTAACTTCATAGTCAATTGTTGTAATTGTGGTGGTAATCACAAACCCAAAAGAGAGAGTGCTTAGTTTTTGGTCAGCCGTGTTATTCTTGCCATAAGTGGAATCATTTCAAAAGATTTTGTAAATCAAATAAGGTACATTTTTTATTAAAAAAGGGCATTCCAAGAGGCAAGTTGATCAATTAGAAAGCTGCGACCCTACTTTTTATGTTGATGGTTTGTCTGTGCTTGGTGAAACAGTCAATGCAGTAGGTTTGTGGGCAAAGAATGAAATCTTTTAAGCTGTCTGGATAAATGGGAGTCCTATACAGGTCAAAGTAGATAGTGGCTCAAAGTGCAATGTTATGTCAGTAGAAACATTTGCTAGAGTAAAATCTGCAGAACAACTGAATTTGACAAAGTGTGTGAAGCTTGTTGCTTATGGTGGTGAAAAGATTCAAACCAAAGGCTCAGTAGTGCTTTCATGTTACTCTGCTGAGAACAGCTATGACTTGCAATAGAGACACATGCAGTTATTATTAGGCCTCAGAGACAATTTGAAAATGGGACTGCTTTCACTTAATAAAGAAGTTCACTATGTAAGCCTGAATGACATCTCAAATTTTGCCCAAACTATTTTTTCTGAGTATGATAATATTTTTGCAGAAAAACTAGGCAAACCAGCAGCTGTGTACTCTATGAAGATAGACCCAGAGGTCAGCCCAGCTATCAGACCAGCACGGAAAGCTTCAGTAGCTATGCAGAACAGAGTCAAAGCTGAGCTAGACAGAATGGTGCAGTTAGGAGTAATTAGTCCAGTAGAAGAACCTACTGAATGTGTATCTTCCATGGTAGTAGCTCATAAGAAAAGCTCAATTGATATAAGAATATGTATTGATCCCAAGGGATCTGGACAAAACTTTAAAAAGGCCTCATCATCCAATGCACACATTCAAAGAAGTTACTGTCCTCATGCTAAATGCCACTACTTTTTCTGTCTTAGATGCAAAGAGTTCATTTTGGCAAATTTTGCTTGACCAAAAATCTTCATTGTTAACCACATTCAGTACTCCATTTGCAAGATACAGATTTCTGAGATTGCCATTTGGGATAAATTCAGCCAGTGAAGTCTTTCAGCTTGCAATGGAGCAATTTTTTTCAGACTATCCTTGTGCTATTATAGTAGATGATATTCTAGTAGGAGGCAATGGTGAAGTTGTATATATCAGAAGCCTCAAGAAAGTTGTGGAAAGAGAACATGAAGTGAATCTTAAACTGAATCCTCAGAAGTGCAGTTCAGGCTATGAGAAGTTACTTATGTTGGTCACTTGTTTACAAGTTCAGGCTTATGACCAGATCCTTCCAAACAAACAGCAATTTTTGAGATGCGAGCTCCAATGTTCAAGCCCTTCAATGTTTTCTTGGCATGGTCAACTATCTAGGCAAGTTCATTCCAGATTTAAGCCAACATTCAGCACAGCTAAGAGAGCTGACATGCAAAGATGTAATTTGGTCATGGTCAGAACAGCACCAAAGAATATTTGTTGTCCTGAAATATAAAATTGCTAACCCCCCCCATCTCTCAGATACCATGATGTTCACAAACCAGTTACTCTTTCCTGTGATGCTTCTAAGTTTGGTCTAGGTGCAGTCATTCTTCAAGAGGGTAGACCAGTAGCCTATGCATTGAGAACTCTTACCCAGACTGAGAAAGAGCTTTTGGCAATTATGTTTGCATGTTCAAAGTTCCATGATTATATTTATGGTCGACCTATCCACATCAAAACTGCTCACCAACCTCTTGTTACCATTTTGAGAAAGCCTATGCATTTAGCTCCAGCTAGGCTGCAATGTATGATGCTCAGATTGCAAAAGTACAATTTCAGTCTTATTTACACCAAAGGCAAACTTCTTTATGTTGCTGATACTTTATCCAGATCACCCAGAAAAAACACAGAACAGCATAACAATGAGCAACTTGATTTTGAGGTCATGGAAGTAAGAAATTTTTCTTCCACACATTTTGATGAGCTCAGAATTCACACAGCTTCAGATACAATTCTCCAGAAGCTCAATCACTTTATCAGTTGAGGATGGCCTTCAAAGTAATCTTGTTTACCAGTGGAAGTGCAACCATATTTTCCATACAGAGATAGATTTTGTCAGACAATGATATCAACATGAAAGGTCCTAAGATGATTGTTCCAAAGTCCTTGCAACAAGAGTACATTCAGATTTTGCATTGTGGCCACGCAGGAACTGATTCTATCAAAAGAAGGGTGACAGATCTAGTATTTTGGCCTTCTATGTCAAGAGATATTCAGAAACTACTTTCATCTTGTTCAGTATGTAATAGTATAAAGCCGCATCAACAGAAAGAACCACTTCAGTTAATCCAGATTTCTGAACTACCTTGGTCAACAGTAGCCACAGATATCTTTGAGTGGAATGGTGAACATTATTCAGTGTTAGTAGACTATTATTCAAATTGGTTCGAGACTGACCTACTTCCCAACCTAACTTCCAGTACTGCCATTACTAAGCTGAAGTGACATTTTTCTGTCCATGGTAGTCCGCACTGAGTTATTTCTGACAATGCTGCACAGTTTACTAGTCAGCAGTTCAAAAGATTTGCAGAAGACTGGGACTATGTTCATATTACAAGTAGTTCTCAATATCCTCAGTCAAATGGCTTGGCTGAATGTGCAGTTCAAAGTGCAAAACAGCTGTTAGAGAAATCCAGATGTGACAAAACTGATGTTTTTCTCAACTTGCTAAATCTCAGAAACATTCCTTGTGATAAACATCTTGGTTCACCTGCCCACAGACTTATGTCGAGAAGAAACAATTAGCAGACATTAATTGGTTTCATGTGCTAAGAACAACAAAGCCATGAAAGCCTAACTGTTGAAGAAGTGTTTGTCCTAGAAATCTTACTATTATAAAACCAGCAAACCATTGAAAAAAAGGGGAGATAGTGAGGATGTAGATGTCAAAAGGTTTTGATCACATCTGATCTCTGAAAATTTTGTGTGAAGAGCCGAGATTGTACATTGTGGAATTACAAGGAGTGGAATTCAGATGAAATTGGAGGTATTTGTTACTTGTATCCAAACCAGAGTTATAGCACCTTGCCTGTGACAAAGACTCTAGTTCTCAGAGTGATTTGTCCAACTTTCCTGTTACAGACAACATTCCATCAGCATACCCCATTTCTGAAAAAATCCCTGAAGCTCCTCAAACAGAACATTATTCAGTGACTGTCCTTCTTACTAAACGCAGTCCTAACTATTATGTCATGAGATCAGGTTGCATCTCAAAACCTAGTTCCAGGCAACTTGGACATGACTGCTGTTTTTCTTTATTAGTGTCTGTATAATTGCACGCCTATTGAAATGCCATTGTTTATATGAGACAGCTCAGTAAAGAGGAAGGATGTGGATCTGTGTGTGTGATATACCTTTAAGAAGCTTTCCATTGAGTCAGCACATGCATATAAGTACTGCACACATGCAAGCAAGAGTGCCAGTTTGAGTGAGCAGCCAGATTGTGAGCATGCAAGTATGTAGTCAGTCAGGTCAGTTAGATAGATCATTTAAGTTTAATGTTCATTCATGCTGATGTATTGTATACAATAAACTACTTAAATGAATACCCGAGCCTCAATGTCTCCTTAATGGACATAAGAAGAGTCAGAAGTATTAGTAGAACGTCAAGTCTTTATTTGGCAACACCACAACAAAATCCACAATAGATCAAGTGCTTTCGCTCTGTTAATACCTAGCTTTCTCAAGATGAAAAGCAAGTAAAAAAAACACTCATTAAATATATGATAGTGAGTTATATGACTCATTAATTAACATAATTAATTAGAATTCGTCATACTGGATGTAGAAATGTCACTGAAAAAATATTTTTAAAAACCACTGCTGTTTGAAAACAACTTGATAGTTGCTACTACAGATTACTAACATGGTTTAACAGTCACAATTGTTGTTATTTATGATAAGAACATTAAAAACATTAAAAATTATTATGGATGTGCAACTAGCCATCCCCTTGACTTGCAAAATGCTAAACAACAATAGCATAACACTTTGAATCTGCTATAACATTTGAATGCGCATGGGAGTATAAATTCAGTGCAAGTCAGACAAAGTCCTAATAACCAAAGTGCCATAATAAAAAATGTGTTAAAAATAATTTCACAATAGTTTAGTTTTAAAAATATATATATGAAAGATGTGATATTTATCACATCTTGATAAAAAATAATTTATAAATTAAATAATGACAATATAAAATGAATCATGAAGACTTGCATAACCCAATAGTTCACACTGTTCATAGTCTAGCCATCCTCAACTTTAAAACACTACTAATATTACTGTTCTCGTTAAGACCTGGAGGTTTACCAGTGTCTAATCAGAGCTGCCAGAGGAGTTCCTTGTACTCCAGTCTGGTCTCCCAGTCACCACCCATGGTCTCTGGTGTCATTTGTTCTAAAACTGTAAATTTGAGTTCCATACTGGGACAAAAAGTGGAATGTTTATAAAAGGCATTAGTCTCTTTACTTTTGGAGATATCATATAAGTGCTCATAAATCCTTCTTCTCAGGGATCTTTCTGTTTTCCCTATGTAAAAACTAAAACAACTTGTGCATATGCCTAAATAGACCACGCCTTTCATTCCACAGTTCGAGTATCTGTCAGCATGAAAAAGAAACTTCCTAGATGGAATGTATAATGTACTGTCATTGAGAATGGCTGAACATTGTTTACAAGCCCCACTCTTGTGAGTCCCTAATCTAAAATTCCCTGATGGTACCTTTGGAAACTGCTTCCTTTCAAATAATTCTTTTATAATAACATCCATTGTTCTAATAAATCTGGGATGCTCTTGAACTAAATTTTTTAGTTCATCATGTAAAGTGAGGACTGACCAGTGCCTCGAAATCACATCTTCAATTTCAAGGGAACTGTTAGAATAAGTATAAATAAAATTGCTATGTAAATCTACTTGTTGATCTATTCTGTTAATTTCTACTGAAGTGTTACCTATTCCTAGCAATGGGGGATATTTAAATTCTCTATTTTCTGTGACTTCTTGGACCAAGGTGTTAACTAGTGAAGTGGGATAACCCCTTTCAAAAAACAACTTTTTCGAAAAATTAACTTCTTCCAGAAAATAATTGAAAGTACTGGACATTCTGGATGCCCGAATGAGTTGCCCTTTAACAATGCCTTTCTTTTGATAAAAAGGGTGCCCACTTTCAAAATGTAAGTATGAATTAGAGAATGCATCCTTCCTGTAAAGTTTAGACAAAAACTTCTGGTTAATGTAATCCTTAGAAAGGGTAACATCAAGATAATTCAACTTATCATGGCTAACATTATAAGTGAAGGATAAAAATTGCGTAGTGGAATTAATGTAATTAATGAAATCATGAAAATTGTCAAAAGTTCCATTCCATAATAAGCAAGTATCATCAAGGTACCTCCTATAATGTGTTATGTGTTGGACCCAACTTGTTGAAAAAATGAATGTCTGCTCCCATTTATGGAGCACAATGTTCGCATATAGAGAGGCACAGGGGGCACCCATTGCCACCCCTTTCTTCTGTCTATAAATCTCTCCATTAAAATAAATAAAGTTGTTTTCCAACACAATTTCCATGAACTCTACTAACAAGTTGGTGACCCTACTACCTAACTCACCTCTGTTACTAGTACTTCGTTAAACCACTCTAAGCCTGTAGAGTGGGGAATACTAGGAAATAACTCGACTATATCAATGGTAATCATCAAAAGGTCAGTTTGAAATAAGTGAGACTCAATGCCTTTTCAGTGATATTTCTACATCCAATATGACGAATTCTAATTAATTATGTTAATTAATGAGTCATATGACTCACTATCATATATTTAATGAGTGTTTTTTTCACTTGCTTTTCATCTTGAGAAAGCTCGGTATTAACCGAGCGAAAGCACTTGATCTATTGTGGATTTTGTTGTGGTGTGGCCAAATAAAGACTTGACATTCTACTAATACTTCTGGTTTTCTTTGCCTGTGGATATTTCATTTTTCCTGGTTTTGCTACTGTTTTCTGTGGTTCCTAGTTATATATATATCCATGGTGGAGGAAGTGGAATAAGTTGACTATGCAGATACTCCTCAACTGTTGAAAGATACTGGTGATGATGGGCCGGTTACTCGTTCTGAGTCTAAACAAGTTCTGGTATTGTTAATGCAACTAACCAATGTTTTGAGCACAAGTAAGGGTAATATTTGCCCTACATTGCCAGGAAATCAACAACAAGGCCTGGAGCAAAGGCGAAAGTGCATCTTTAAGGCGACACAGGGACTAACGACATTCAGAATGAGTTTTCGGATGAAACGCCATCGAGTAGTGCCATTAATCACGAGCAGACTAGTAGAACACAGTCGCAATACACTAATAAGCTGGATGGTCGATGTAAGGATTTTAACTTTAATGCTTGGACAGGACAGCAGTTTCGTTTTAAACAAGGTACTGTGTTCGCTAATGACAAAGTGGACATTGAACAAGATTTTAATGATCTAAAATCTAAACTTTATGCATACAAGAGTAATCAATTAGAAATTGATTACCTTAAAGAATGTGTGAGTGTCAAACGGGTCCCGAAAGGTCTCCGCTGTTATAAGTTCCCTAATAATGTTCAACTGGGAACTTCTTACTACGATAAACTTTGTGCTATTTTTAATAGTGCTGGTTTGGAAGTTTTGGAGGTTATGATAGCAGAATATGAGGTGAAAGCCGATATTCTACTAAAGGAATTGAATGTTTTAAATGAAACTCTTGTCAAGGATGTTAATTTTTTAAGTGTAAAGAAAAATTATGATAATGTTTTTTATGAAGTGGATCAGCATTGCTTGAAAATTCTTAACCGTAAAATGAATAAGCTAGAAAGGGACCTCACTGAATACAGAGAGGGAATAGCCTACCCATCTCCTGTTAAAGGTAGATGGATTAACAATCAGGCTAATAATGGGATTAATCAAGTAAACGCTTCAAATAACTATCCCAGACCACCTGTAGAACCACTGAGAAGAAGTGAGAGACTGGCAGAAAAGGGGAGAAAAAAATTCTCACCAGGATTTTCAGTATCCCCCCGGCAGATCCGGGATGAGGGGAATGAGATTACAACAACAGGGATGGAGCAATGGACACAAGTAGAACAGGGGGACACATTAGTAGACAATGGTTCTCTGGATGTCTTTACACAAGTTTTTAGTAACAAATGTATGGTCAGCAAGAAGAACAATTTTGTTATTTACAATTTCACTGAAATTGAATTAACACAAGATCTTTTTGATTTTTTTACCAGAGGTTTTCATTTTGTACCCCTGCGCCCTTTCAACTTGGGTAATGCCCTAGTGGACTTGAAACTATTTGTCAGACACCTTAACCTTGCATTGCATTTTAAGGGGCAATCATATAACAGAGAGGGACTTTCGAGAACCAGTATTTTAACCGCCCCACGCACCCTTCCCTCAAAATTTTTGAGGAGCTTGTAGAGAAAGACATCAGGATGTTAAATACCAAGAAACCACACACACTTCCTCTCAACCTTAAAATGGAAGAATTTAAGTTAATTGACTATCTCAAGAGTGAAGGCTGCAGAGTTATGAAACCGGATAAGGGGGGAGGAGTGGTTTTAATGTACACTACTGATTATGACACTTATCTCCACAGGACACAGACCAATACAACTTAATCTCTAGGAATGAGATGAATTTTGCCTATTCTAAGATTAAATTCCTATTGACTGATCATCTGTTACAAGGAGTCATTAATGAGTGATTATTCAACTATTTACATGTTGACAAACCCAGGACCTCAGTTATTTCTGGGATCCCCAAAACACACAAAGGTTTAGATCCACTTAGGTTTAGACCCATAGTATCAGGTGCGGGGGGTATAATTGAACATTTAGGTAAATTTATTGATTATGTTTTGAAAAAACAATTTTCTTCTTTAAAACACGTATGTAAAGACTCATGGGACTTTTTAAAAGGCATTGAGTCTCACTTATTTCAAACTGACCTTTTGATGATTACCATTGATATAGTTGAGTTATTTCCTAGTATTCCCCACTCTACAGGCTTAGAGTGGTTTAATGAAGTACTAGTAACAGAGGCTGAGTTAGGTAGTAGGGTCACCAACTTGTTAGTAGAGTTCATGGAAATTGTGTTGGAAAACAACTTTATTTATTTTAATGGAGAGATTTATAGACAGAAGAAAGGGGTGGCAATGGGTGCCCCCTGTGCCTCTCTATATGTGAACATTGTGCTCCATAAATGGGAGAAGACATTCATTTTTTCAACAAGTTGGGTCTAACACATAACACATTATAGGAGGTACCTTGATGATATTTGCTTATTATGGAATGGAACTGCTGACAATTTTCATGATTTAATTAATTACATTAATTCCACTATGCATTTTTTATCCTTCACTTATAATGTTAGCCATGATAAGTTGAATTATCTTGATGTTACCCTTTCTAAGGATTACATTAACCAGAAGTTTTTGTCATAAAAATTACTGGAAGGTTACATTTTCTAATTCATACTTACATTTTGAAAGTGGGCACCCTTTTTATCAAAAGAAAGGCATTGTTAAAGGGCAACTCATTCGGGCATCCAGGATGTCCAGTACTTTCAATTATTTTCTGGAAGAAGTCAATTTTTTGAAAAAGTTGTTTTTTGAAAGGGGTTATCCCACTTCACTAGTTAACACCTTGGTCCAAGAAGTCACAGAGAATAGAGAATTTAAATATCCCCCATTGCTAGGAACGAGTAACACTTCAGTAGAAATTAACAGAATAGATCAGCAAGTAGATTTACATAGCAATTTTATTTATACTTATTCTAACAGTTCCCTTGAAATTGAAGATGGGATTTCGAGGCACTGGTCAGTCCTCACTTTACATGATAAACTAAAAAATTTAGTTCAAGAGCATCCCAGATTTATTAGAAAAAGGGATGTTAATATAAAATAATTATTTGAAAGGAAGCAGTTTCCAAAGGTATCATCAGGGAATTTTAGATTAGGGACTCACAAGTGTGGGGCTTGTAAACAATGTTCAGCCATTCTCCATGACAGTACATTATACATTCCATCTAGGAAGTTTCTTTTTCATACTGACAGATACTCGAACTGTGGAACGAAAGGCGTGGTCTATTTAGGCATATGCACAAGTTGTTTTAGTTTTTACATAGGGAAAACAGAAAGATCCCTGAGAAGAAGGATTTATGAGCACTTATACAATATCTCCAAAAGTAAAGAAACTAATGCCTTTTATAAACATTCAACTTTTTGTCCCAATATGGAACTCAAATTTACAGTTTTAGAACAAGTGACACCAGAGGCCAGTGGTGGTGACTGGGAGACCAGACTGGAGTACAAGGAACTCCTCTGGCAGCTCCGATTAGATGCTGGTAAACCTCCAGGTCTTAACGAGAACATTAATATTGGTAGTGTTTTAAAGGTGAGGATGGCTAGACTATGAACAGTGTGAACTATTGGGTTATGAAAGCCTACACAATTCATTTTATATTGTCATTATTTAATTTATAAATTATTTTTTATCAAGATGTGATACATATCACATCTATCATATATATATTTTTAAAACTAAACTATTTTGAAATTATTTTTAACACATTTTTTATTATGGCACTTTGGTTATTAGGACTTTGTCTGACTTGCACTGAATTTATACTCCCATGTGCATTCAAATGTTATAGCAGATTCAAAGTGTTATGCTATTGTTGTTTAGCATTTTACAAGTCAAGGGGATGGCTAGTTGCACATCCATAATAATTTTTAATGTTTTTAATGTTCTTATTATAAATAACAACAATTGTGACTGTTACACCATGCTAGTAATCTGTATTAGCAAGTATCAAGTTGTTTTCAAACAGCATTGATTTTTAAAAAATATTTTTTCAGTGACATTTCTACATCCAATATGACAAATTCTAATTAATTATGTTAATTAATAAGTCATATGACTCACTATCATATATTTAATGAGTGTTTTTTTCACTTGCTTTTCATCTTGAGAAAGCTCGGTATTAACTGAGTGAAAGCCCTTGATCTATTGTGGATTTTGTTGTGGTGTGGCCAAATAAAGACTTGACGTTCTACTAATACTTCTGGTTTCCTTTGCCTGTGGATATTTCATTTTTTCCTGGTTTTGCTACTGTTTTCTGTGGCACATAAGAAGAGTGACAGCTCCAGTTGCAGAAAAGGTCAAAGAGAACTGATTACGGTGGTTTGGGCACATATGCAGGAAAGCAGAAAACAATCTGGTTAAGAAGATTTGGGACAGATAGGAAGAAGGTAAGAGGAAACGAGGGAGTACAGTAAAGAGGTAGATGGATTGTGTGACAGAAGATCTGTGACAGACAGAAATGATTGTCGAAGAAGGCAGGAGTTTGGCATTGAATTGAGGGAGATGGCGAAAGTTAACACTACACCCCTACCCCATGTAGAAAATTTGGGAAAAAGGATGATGATGATGATATATAGAGCCAGCAATAACTGAGAATCAGACAATACAGTAATAGAGAGATAGAGAAGGGTGTTGAGGAGGATTCAACTAGTCAGCAAAGTTTTGTATGAGAGCATTTTTAATCTGTCCATATGAAGGGGACTGTTATCCATTTCTTGTTTCATTTGCATTGTGATACTTTTCAGCCTTCTTTCCATTCCCTTCCTAACATACAGAGACATCTAGATTTTATGTTGGAAGACCACCTGCTCATGGTAAGCACACATTTAGTTATTGCTATTACAGTATATAGGGTAGATTCAGTTTTAAATGAGAATAATATTTGTATTTCTTTAGCAGATATTGTAGTTTAACATAGCTTTCATATAAGAAAAGTTTTTCATCATTTTTATTCCATTTGTTTGTTGTGTTTATTATTTGTTATCATATGTGATCCTGGCAGTGGCATTGTGGGACTCCTAACACCTGATGTCAGAGTATTGGTAGCCTCTGATGATGATGTTGGTGATGAAATGACACAGTCTGGGAGTGCAGAGGGTCAGTTTGACACTCAGATTGTGTCTGTCACATCCCCTGCCCATATTTTGAACACAGGTGGTGTGCCTGCATATATGCATGACATGAACACCTCTAATATAGGACAAGTTGAAGGTGACACAGTTAATCAGGGTAGTGTGATTACTCTGGTTGCAGAGCTGGTTGCTTGACCCTGTAACCATCATGACATCAAGGTGCCACACAGCAGGGTTGGTAGAGTTGCTTGGAGAAGACCTGCTATCCAGTATTCTCCTGATGTGAGTGTGTCATTAGGTGCCATCATATGTATGTGTAGGACCATTCTGGAGGTACAGGCATGTTCCACCAGAGCCTTGGAAGAGATAATGTAAGTACTAAAAGTCATTCATTCTGATGTCTATGACTCTCTGAAATGTGTGGGTGACTTCCTGGAGAGGATGAATGACACACTGGATTGAGAGTGTCTGTGATGGAACATCTGATGGAAGAGGATGAGCATCCCTGTGGCCTGAGAACCACTACATCTACAGTAGACATGGCTGTGCAAGATCCCTCTTCCTTAGTGACGGTACTTCCACTGCTTCATCAGTGATTGCAGTGTCCACACCCAGACATGGTGGGCCATAGGGTCATGGTCCAGGATGTAGTCATGGGGAGAGCTTGTTCAGCAGGTGGGGAGAGCTTTTTGAGCAGGCATCATTCACATTCAGGTAGCCCCCCCCCCCCAACATCTAGCCAGGGCCATGGAAGTAGTGCATCTCCTGGCAGAAGTGGTTCTCATGGTCAGGGTTTTTTTTTTTTTTGATGATGATGCTGAACTGACTGCTCTACTATACAAGGCTCACACCTTTCTGAGATGCCAGGATACAGTGCTAGCACAGTGCTTGATCGTGTTCATGCAGGCTGATATATATACACAGACCCACACACACACACACACACACACACACACACACACACACACACACACACACACACACACACACACACACACTGAAAAACAATTCACTTGCCCATACCATGCTAAATTGTACTGTTGAGAGCTATACATCTGTTTTTACTGGCCGTCACCTCTGTATACACTGATAAATACATGTGTTTCTTACTCGCACAAACTTGCTTCTCTGGCGTCAGTCTTGTCCACCAGCAACTCCCCCCCCCCAAATGACCTTTGCAAATGATGATGACTGTGCCCTGACCTTTGCTCATGTCTTTGTGACTTAGGCTTGCATTTATATCTGATGCACACAGTGGATAACTAATAGTGGGTTATTTACAAGCTTTCATTTAATAATATGCATTGCAGAGACAAAGTTTTTGATTTGTTGTTCCTACTCATTTGTGAATGATTGCTTATATGATTGTTGTGCCTGACTGTATTGTAAACAAAGCAGTGGTGCCAGTAGGTACTTCAATCTTGCTTCTTAGTATATTTGTGCAAATGACAGTATAATTGACCTGTTCCATGTTTTATAGATAGTGGGCAATTGAAAATCTTGATGCACAGTATTGGTTAGAATATGTAACTGTATCCTATAAACATCAGACATTTATTTATTTTATTTATTTATTTAACATTTGTTGACTGGGAAAGTCAAACTAGGTTCCACAGAGCCTGTTTTCAGTGGAGGCCTGGAGAGAAATGCTCCAGATGCATGTCTTTGGAATGTGGGAGGAAACCGGAGTACCCAGAGGAAACCCACGCAAACACAGGGAGAACATGCAAAATACATATGAGTTATTACAGACAAAAATGTACACGTCAGGCAAATGGTCTGCTTAGGGGCATATACATATTTCCATATGACTGTATTTTGTCATGTAACCTCCTTATTTTTATTACAGGTTCCACACTTACCTTGTCATTACTGCAGATACAAATCGTGTCCTTTGGCGGTTTTCCCTGTCTGATGCTATCAGACCACAGCAATTACATAGTTAAGTAAAGGTTGCAGAGTTTAACAGGCAATAGTATGTCTACTTGCATGTGTATGGGATCTTAGGCTTTGACCTAGGTAGAGATTGTGTGTGCTGTCTTTTGCCTATTAGCAACAGCCAGGGCATACTGCAGCTGGTGGTTCTCCCTCAGGCTCCTCATCTGTATCTGCTGCTTCTGGCCCTGCCTGCAATCCTTAAAACTATGGTCCTGCCCCTTGCTCTCCTTTTTGAAGCTATTTCCTAACCAATTATATTGTGTAACATGGCACAGACTGTCATTATTTTCTCAGAGGTGCCTAGATCATACTGCTGTTCACCTCCTGATGTGTCTAGACACCAGAAACTTAATTTGAGCAATCCAAACACACATGCTATGGTATTCCTAGATTTAGCATGGGCCTCAATGTGTCCTTTTTCGGTGGGGTTGTGCAGATATCTCATGGGTATCATGAGCCAGGACACCAGTGCATAATCCACATCCCCTACTAGATGTCCTTGAAAAATGTCACCCCTAACAAACCTTGTGTGCTGCTCACAGATGTGAATTGTGTGAATCATGGAAATTGCCTGGGTTATTTGCAGTGGGCTTTCTTGCTGTCTCCTTTGGGCTGCATAGGAAACAGATGTAATCCCTTGCATGTGTTAGCATTGCATTTAAAAATTGATGCAATATTCTAGAGGCCAATGCATGTCCTAATATATCCCAGTGGGTCTCTGGAAAGTACACATACTGCACTTATTTTTTCACTTTTCCTTAGTGTAAATAGGTATTTTGTAGATGTTATTTTTTGGGACACAGGAGCTCAGCATTTATTCATAATGATTAGCATAACTTGTTTTGTGCCTGCTCATTCAGTAATGAAAAAGAAGGTGAAAGAAAAGTTTGGTGTTCAGTCTTTGCAAAAAGTATATATTTTCTTGATATTTCCATCTGGGTTGCAAATATTCTTTAAGTATTTCAGCATAAACTTTCGGGATTGAGTTAGTCCTGAGATTATTTTCTAAATGAAATAAATGAACGTAGACTTTTTTCTGAATGTATTTTTAACCAGCATACTTAACTTTATTTAAATGTTTTATTTTGTAAATTTTTTTATTTACTTTATAACAGCTCATATATATTTATTTCATTTCTTTCACAGTGCATGAGGTGGATTAAAAAAAGAAGTTATGTACTCACCATAGCTTTCCATCTGAGTAGTTATACTTCATTTTCTGCAACCTGTGGGTATTCGGATCCATATCGGATTCGAGCCGGCAACATTTTTCAAGCATCTGCTCCAAACTCCTCCCCTTACCCATAATCCCTCACATCTCCTACCTTCCCTCAGATCGAGTTTGCCACTATTCAAACTATTAGCAACTCAATAACAGCACTAACCTAGAACAGGTTCGGGGGAAGGAGGGTGGGACGGTTGCAGAAGTATAACTACTCAGATGGGACATTATGGTGAGTACATAACTTCTTTATCTGAAGGAGTTAACTTCATTTATCTGCAACCTGTGGGACAGAGTCCCCAGCTACCAAAACTCCTGGGAGGCCCTCATGGAAGGATATTCCTGAGCACCACAGAGCCAAAGGATGCTCTCCCTCTAGAGATCAAATCCAACTTATAATGAGAAATAAATGTATGTGACCTTGCCCAGGTTGCTGCTGCACAGATATCATCCAGTGAAACCCTAGATCAAATGGCAGCAGAAGTTGCCACAGATCTGGTAGAATGAGCTTTAATAGGACCAGGTGGCGACATACCTTTATCCTTATAGAATTGCAGTATACATTGTGTAATCCATCTAGCTAAGGAGACCTTGGAAATGGCCTTGCCCAAAAAGGGTCTGGAAAAGGACACGAATAACTGGTCAGACTTACGAAATTGTTTAGTCCTGTGTAAATAGAAATGAAGCTGTCTATGAACATCTAGCAAATGCAGCTTATATTCACCCTTGTTCTAAAAATTTGGAAAGAAAACAGGCAGATTAATTATCTGGTTAATATTTGATTCAGAAGCAACTTTTGGTAAGAAAGAAGGGTTAGTGTGGAGCGAAACCCTGTCTTTATGAAAGATCAAGTAAGGGGGCATGGCAGACAAAGCTTGAATCTCAGAAACCCTTCTGGCTGAAGTAATGGCCACTAGAAAAGCCATCTTCCAGGACAGGAATTTCAAATCTACTGATGCTGCTGGTTCAAATGGGGGCACCACCAATGCCTGCAGAACTACGGTAAGGTCCCAAGGACGGACGGAATCCTTAACCGGGGGACATAAAAGAAAAGTACCTTTCAGAAAAGCTTTACACAATCTTAATGAGTATGCACACCAAAAATACAGACTCAGCTGAAGGAAACACACTTTTTCAAATGAATGACTCCACAATCCTTTATTATACAACAGATTTAGCACTTTCATCCACTAATATACGTGGACTTCATCAGAATAACTACAGTCATTTACACATCCCTTATATAAACCAATTTGGTGCCAAAAATCTACTTTAAAATTACTTTGGTGTTAAAGAAATATCATCTTCTTTCAACTGTTCCCATTAGGGGTCGCCACAGCAGATCATCTGTTTCCATTTCTTCCTGTCCTCTGCATCATGCTCTTTCACACCAACCGCCTGCATGTCCTCTCTCACCACATCCATAAACCTTATCTTAGGCCTTCCTCTTTTCCTCTTACCTGGCAGCTCCATCCTTAGTATCCTTTTCCCAGTATACCCAACATCCCTCCTCAGCACATGTCCAAACCAACACAATCCCATCTCTCTTGCTTTGTCTCCAAACTGTCCAACCTGAGCTGACCCTCTAATATACTGATTCCTAATCCTGTACATCCTAGTCACACCCAGTGCAAATCTTAACATCTTTAACTCTGCCACATCCAGCTCTGACTCCTGCCTTTTCATCAATGCTACCATCTACAACCCATATAACATAGCTGGTCTCACTATCCTCTTGTAGACCTTCCGTTTCACTCTTATTGGTACCCCTCTGTCACAAATTACTCCTAACACTCTTCTCCACCCATTCCAACCTGCCTGTACTCTCTCCTTCACCTCTCTTCCACACTCATCATTACTCTGAACTGTTGATCCCAACTTAAACTCATCCACTTTTACCAACTCTACTCCCTGCATCCTCACCATTCCTCTACCCTCCCTCTCATTTACACACATATATTCTGTTTTAGCCCTGCTGACCTTTATTCCTCTCCTCTCTAATGCATATCTCCACCTCTCCAGGGTCTCCTCAACCTGGTCCCTACTCTCACTACATATCTCAATGTCATCTGCAAATAAGAAAGGGCTCAGAGCTGATCCTTGATGTAATCCCACCTCCACCTTAAATGTATGTCACTCCCACCGCAGTCCTCACCAATGTCACACTACCCTTGTACATATCCTGTACCACTCTTACATACTTCTCTGCCACTCCCAACTTCCTCATACAATACCACAACTCCTCTCTAGGCACCCTGTCATATGCTTTCTCTAAGTCCACAAAGACACATTGCAACTCCTTCTGACCTCTGTATTTCTCCAACAACACTCTCAGAGCAAATATCGCATCTGTAGTGCTCTTTCCTAGCATGAAACCATACTGCTGATCACTAATCATCACCTCCCTTCTTAACCTAGCTTCCACTACTCTTTCCCATAACTTCAAGCTGTGACTGATCAATTGTATCCCTCTGTAGTTACTGCAGCTCTGCACATCACCCTTATTCTTAAAGATAGGTACCAAAACACTTTTTTTCCACTCCTCAGGCAACCTCTGACTTTCCAAAATTTCATTAAGCAATCTGGTTAAAAATTCCACTGCCATTTCTCCTAAGCACCTCCATGCTTCCACTGGTATGTCATCTGGGCCAGCAGCCTTTCCATTCTTCATCCTCTTCATAGCTGTCCTTACTTCCTCCTTGCTAATCTGCTTCACTTCCTGATTCACTATCCCCACATCATCCAACCTTCTCTGTCTCTCATCCTCTTCATTCATCAGCCCTTCAAAGTACTCTTTCCATCTACTCAACACGCACTCCTCACTTGTGAGTACGTTTCTCTCACTGTCCTTTATCACCCTTACCTGCTGCACATCTTTCCCAGCTCTGTCCCTCTGTCTAGCCAATCGGTATAGGTCCTTTTCTCCCTCTTTAGTGTCCAATCTCTTATACAACTCTCTATATGCCTTATCCTTAGCCTTCGCCACCTCTCTCTTTGCCATGCGTCTCATCTCCTTATACTCATGTTTACTTTCTTCATCTCTTTGACAATCCCACTTCTTCTTCGCCAGCCTCTTCCTCTGTATACTCTCCTGTAGTTCCTCATTCCACCACAATGTCTCCTTGTCCTCCTTCCTCTGTCCAGATGTCACATCAAGCACCTTCCTAGCAGTCTCCCTTACTAGCTCTGCTGTAGTTACCCAGCTATTCGGTAACTCTTCATTGCCTCCCAGTGCCTATCTTAACTCTTCCCTGAACTCCACCTCACAATCATCCTTTTTTAACTTCCACCATTTAATCCTTGGCACTGCTTTCACATTCCTCCTCCACTTCTTGATCACCAACATCATCCTGCAGACCACCATTCTATGCTGCTTAACTACACTTTCCCCAGTCACCACTTTACAGTCTCCAATCTCCTTCAGACTGGCCCTCCTACATAGGATATAATCCACCTGTGTGCATCTTCCTCCACTCTTGTACATCACCCTATGCTCCTCCCTCTTCTTAAAATACGTATTCACCACAGCCATGTCCATCCTTTTTGCAAAATCCACAATCATCTGACCTTCTGCATTCCTCTCCTTAACACCATACCTACACATCACTTCCTCATCCCCTCTGTTCACTTCACCAACATGCCCATTGAAGTCCGCTCCAATCACAAGTCTCTCGCCCTTGGGTACACTCACCACCACTTCATCCAACTCACTCCAAAAATTTTCTTTCTCATCCATCGCACACACAACTTGTGGAGCATATGCACTAACAACATTCATCATTACACCATCAATTTCAAGCTTCATAAACATCACTCTATAAGACACTCTCTTCACCTCCAAAACACTCTTGACATACTGTTCCATTAGGATAACACCTACCCCATTTCTTCTGCCATCCACACCATGATAGAACAATTTGAAACCACCTCCTATACACTTGGCCTTACTTCCCTTCCATCTGGTCTCTTGCACGCACAGTATATCAACCTTCCTTCTCTCCATCATATCAGCTAGCTTTCTCCCTATACCAGTCATACTGCCAACATTCAAAGTTCCTGCCCTTAGTACTACACTCCTAACCTTCCTCCTCTCTTCCTGCCTTTGGGCATGCCTTCCCCCTCCTCTTCTTCGGCCAACAGTAGCCCAATTTCCGCCAGCACCCTGTTGGCTAACAGTACTGGTGGCGGTTGTTGTTAACTCGGGCCTCGACCGATCCGGTATGTAATTATGAAATGTTCTCCGCATCAGTAATTTGGCAGAGGTTTTATGCCGGATGCCCTTCCTGATGCAACCCTCCCCATTTATCCAAGCTTGGGACCGGCACAAAGAAATGCACTGGTTTGTGCATCCCCAGTGGCTGGGTTATATACACCAATAAATTAAAAACTAAATTATGACATTTACACATTCATAAAACAACATTCACATATACATAAAATATATAAAAAGTCAGTATCAAAGACATAATGAATAAAAAATGTTTTCTATTTTATTACATTTGATCGCATTTGCAAAATAGATTTAATGGTTATGTAATCATTGAGACCAGGAAGATTTAAAGCATCAGTAAGTAATTGCCATTTGTTCTCCTTATACCCTAATAATGTCTTAAAATTACCTCCTCTTGGACCTAATTTAATCTGTTTGAAAATGGCAAATTTAAATGTATGATTATCCCCTTTCGCCTCAGTATGCCTAAACCATGCATTTGTCTTATTTTTCTTAGTGATGTTATATAAATGATCATAAATCCTGTTCCTCAGGCATCTCTCCATTTTCCCAATGTAATAACATGAGCAGACCATACATTTAGCCATATAAACAACACACTTGGAATTGCAGTTCCCATTTGCAAAAATGACCCTGGTGTTATTAACATTTTCTAACACTAGCCCTTCATCCTCTAAAATAGCAGGACATTGTCTGCAACTCCCACACTTCCTGTCTGTTGTTGTGTATAGTAACAGCCCTATTGTGTTCCAAAACCCTCTTTAGATTACTACCCATTTTATATACAAAAGAGGGTGCTGCTCCAACAACTTTATTTATTTCACTGTCTGCCATCAATATATTCCAATTTCTTCCCCATAATTTGTTTGACCCTGTTCACATATGGTGAATATTCCAAAGCACAAGCTCTGTTATAATTCATGTCATCCTTTCTCACTTCCGAGGGAATAGTTTTCACAAAATGGGGGGGAGGGGTATTTCATTCCCCATTTACTTGTGACATACCTTTTCACATCTTCTAATACTGAAGTGGGGTATCCTCTCAACTTGAAATAATTCTCTATGGTGTCCATTTCCCTCAACAGATCATCATATTGTGATGTCATCCGGGCAGCTCGTATACATTGCCCCTTAAAAATATTTCTCATACGTTTCCTAGGGTGATTACTACTAAATTCAAGATAACTATTTGAGAAGGTGTCTTTTCTATATATTTTGGACCTGAATCCAGAAGTTGTATTGGAAATGTACATATCCAGAAATGCTATACCATTAGTACTACATGTGTATGTAAATCTTAAAAATGTGGTGGTATTATTGATGTAGGTCATGAATTCCTCATAAATATTGTACAGGCCTTCCCACAAAATGAAAATGTCATCCAAAAATCTTGAGTAGTATCTAATGTGCTTATAAAATCTACTCTGAAACAGATATTGGGTTTTACAATCTAGCATAACCAGGTTGGCAAACATGGGGGCGCACACTGCCCCCATCACCACACCTCTGGTCTGCCTATAATACTTACCCTCAATGCAGATAAAATTGTTGTCAAGCACAATGGACATAAACTCCAGTATAAGGGAAACAGTGTCCCAGTTTAAGTTACTGTGTTGTCTAATACTATTGCAAAATCCATCCAGGCCTGCTTCCTTGGGGATGCATGAAAAAAGGTCATTAACGTCAATGGTAATGTAATACAATCCTTGCTTCCAAATTTCAAGGGTAAGGCTACTAAGAAAGGCCCATGAATCTTTAACCATATGAGGGATAGTGCCATAGATATGTTTAAGCCAATGATCAATGGCTACACCTATGGGAAATGTTTTGGAATAACTCCCTGATATAATGGGACAGAAGGGTGGGTTAATAATACTCATGTATTTTCGGTATGCCAACTATAGTGGCCAATACCGGATGTTCTACTTTTAAAAATGTATAAACCTCATTGTTAATACAGTTGTCAATCCAAAATTCCTCAATATACATATCAATTTGTCTATATGCAACTGGTATCTTGTTAACAGAAACTGTGTCATAGTTACCAGAGGTTTGTATGATCTCAAAAATGTTTTCTACGTATTCAGAATTATCATATAGCACCACCCCTCCACCCTTGTCAGGTTTCATAACTCTGATGTTGTAATCATTCTTAAGTTGTCCAAATATCTCTGCTTCTTCATGTGATAGGTTATACTTCCTATTCATATGTTTTATATTATTCTGCATACTATAAATATCCTTCATAACCATTCTCTCATATACTGCAACACTGGGGTGTGTCACAGGAACGTATGTTGATTTCCTCTTTAAAATATCATTTTGAATGTGTCTATGGTCATTTTGATACTGAATAGCTAGATTTACTTTTCTCAATTCTTCCAAGCAATCTACAATATGAAAACCTGTGTTGGGGATAAATTTCATTCCCCTAGCAAATAGTTGAAAATGTTCCTTTTTCAAAACTAATTCCGTGTAATTATAGATTTTCAAATCATCTAAACTACTTACAATTCCATCATGTACCAATAGTTGCTGAACATTCTTATCACCCTTATCCATTAATGTCACCACTGGCCGTTCCCCCATTGGTGATACATCTGTTCCTTTTGCCCCCAATATGATCTCTCCTGCTTCCATTTCCAGTCTCTCCTCCAATTTTTGTGTTGTTTCTGCTTCCACCCCCCGAAAACTTTGATTATTGTTATTATATTAATTATAATTAGTCTTCACTGTGTCCCTACCATAGTCCCCATCTCTATCCATTTTATCATTAGGACCATTGTTTTCTTTCCTCAATTTCCACAGATACACAGTGTCTTTCTTAAAATGCTCAACATCTCTCATAATTTTCCTACACTTCTTATTGTATATAATATATGCCTTTTTCTCTGCAACTTCATACTGCTTAATATACAGTTTCTCCAATTGACCGTACAATAAATCATTCGTAATAATATTATTTAATCTTTCCACCTCATTCATTATTGTACATAATCGTTCGGCATTTTTCTTAATTAAAAGTTTCATAAAATCGAAGCCAAAATTGGAATATATTGATGACGGACAGTGAAATAAATAAAGTTGTTGGAGCAGCTCCCTCTTTTGTATATAAAATGGGTAGTAATCTAAAGAGGGTTTTGGAACACAATAGGGCTGTTATTAAACACAACAACAGACACACTAGGAAGTGTGGGAGTTGCAGACAATGTCCTGCTATTTTAGAGGATGAAGGGCTAGTGTTAGAAAATGTTAATAACACCAGGGTCACTTTTGCAAATGGGAACTGCAATTCCAAATGTGTTGTTTATATGGCTAAATGTATGGTCTGCCCATGTTATTACACTGGGAAAAGAGAGAGATGCCTGAGGAACAGGATTTATGATCTTTTATATAACATCACTAAGAAAGATAAGACAAATGCATTGCTTAGGCATATTGAGGCAAACGGGGATGATCATACATTTAAATTTGCCATTCTCGAACAGATTAAATTAGGTCCAAGAGGAGGTAAATTTAAGACTTTATTAGGGTATAAGGAGACCAAATGGCAATTACTTACTGATGCTTTAAATCTTCATGGTCTCAGTGATAACATAGCCATTAAACCTATTTCACAAATGCGATCAAATGTAATAAAATAGAAAAAAAATGTTATTCATTTTGTCTTTGATACTGATGTTTTATATATTTTATGTATATGTGAATGTTGTTTTATGAATGTGTAAATGTTATAATTTAGTTTTTAATTTATTGGTGTATATTTCTTTAACACCAAAGTAATTTTAAAGTAGATTTTTGGCTCCAAATTGGTTTATATAAGGGATGTGTATATGACTGTAGTTATTCTGATGAAGTCCACGTATATTAATGGATGAAAGTGCTAAATCTGCTGTATAATAAAGGACTCTGGAGCCACATTCATTTGAGAAAGTGTGTTTCCTTCAGATGAGTCTGTATTTTTGGCGTGCATACTGTTGTGGATCTTGTTTTGTCGCTGTTATGCCAATTGTGTTTTAATTCATTGGTACAATCTCAAAGAGGCCAGAGCATTCAGATTTTTGTCAACATGAAAATTAGATATGGCTGCCAGTTGTACTTTTACCGCTGAGGAACTAGCCCCTTGTTGGAAAATATAGGACAAAAACTCCAACACTGTAGGAACCGGGACTGTAAAGGGATCTAGGTTCCTCTGAGAAGCCCAGATAGAGAAGCGTTTCCATTTGCTGCGATAAACCTTCCTACTGGAAGCTTTGTGGGATAATACCAAAATATTCTTTACTGAAGATGACAGACCAGGAGTCCTAGCAATCAAGGGAACTGGAGCAACCAAGCCGTCAGCTTGAGGCTTCCCAGATCGGGTGGACTGATTCCGTAAGGACGAAAGATGAGATCTGGGCAGGGATCCAGAATCCGAGGAGGAGTAGAACATGAGACCAGAGGAAGGGGAACCACACCTGATGAGGCCAGAATGGGGCAATGAGGATCACTTTGCACCCCAGTCGGCAAGTTTTCTGAAGAAACTTCAGAATGAGAGGTAATGGGGGATAAGCATAACGTAACCCGGGAGGCCAAGCATGGATGAGTTTGTCTCTGGGGGAGTCCCCTGGTGAGGGGATCAGAGCGAAGAACTCGCTGCACTTTGCATTGGAAGGAGATGTGAAGAGATCGCAGGAAGGCTGACCCCACGCAAGGAAGATCTCCTCCACTATTGACTGTTTCAGAGACCACTCGTATGGCATTAGAATAGCCCGACTCATTCTGTCCACTAAAATGTTGGAGCGTCCCGGGATGTGCATTGCAATCAGAAACTGACTGGTGGAGATCGCCCACTCCTACACTCCCATGGCCTCATGACAGAGAGGGTAAAATCTGGTTCTTCTTTGTTTGTTGATGTTGTTGTCTGACTGAACTGCAATCATTCCTGGGGGGAGAACAGCATGAAAGGCTTACAACGCTAAAAGCACTGCCCTCATCTCCAGAACATTGATATGCAATTTGGTCTTGGTCTGAGACCACGTGCCTTGGACCGTCCTCCCCAAATAGTCCCCCCCCCCACCCAAGCTAGGAGGCATCCGTGGTCACTGTGGCTTGGGCTGTGGGTGTTATGAAGGGATGACCTGCCAAGATTTCCGGCGATTGGAGCCACCAGAGAAGAGAAATCTTGCAGGCTCTGCTGATTCGTATTTGATAGTCCATGGGGAGGTCTAACCAAGACCACTGAACTGTCAGTGTCCACTGAAGCACCCGCATGTGAAGGTGCGCACAGGGAAGGCTAGAGATTGCTGTGGCCATGGAGCCTAGGGCTCGGAGAACATCACTTGCCATTGGCCTCCTGGGGCTGAGGATCACTGACACATGAGCCTGCAGGTTCTGGACCCTGTCCAGAGTGAGAAAAACTTGCAATAGTAGAGTGTCCAGCCATGCCCCTATGAATTCCAAGGTCTGTGTCGGGTTCAAGTGGGACTTGGAGATGTTGATGGTAATCCCTAAGTTGACTGCAAGATGCAGGAAGGAGTCTCTTGCCATGCAAAGTAGACACTTGGTGGCAGCAGCGAGGAACAAATCGTCTAGGTAAGGAAACACCTGAATTCCCTGAAGCCTCAGGTGAGCCGCTATGACTGCCATAACCTTGGTAAACACCCTGGGGGCTGTGGTGAGACTGAAGGGTCGGGCTCTGAACTGAAAATAATTGGCTCCCAGCAGGAAGCAAAGGAATCTCCTGGAGCTTCTGCAAATTTTGACATGGTAGTAAGCGTCCTGGAGGTCTATCGAGCACATCGAGTCACATTCTTGGAGGTAAGGTAGAATGGACTGCAAGGTGACCATCCGGAATTTTTGCTTGGCTAAAATCACAGGTCCAATATGGGCCTGAGGCCCCCCGACTTTTTTGGCACTAAAAAGAACCGGGAGTAAACACCTAATCAAGACTGATCTGGGGGGACCAGTTCGATGGCCCGATTGCGAAACAGCTTTGAAATTTCTTGCACTGACACCTCCCTTTGAGAGGGTAGAACAACCGGGAAGCACTTTGGTTGGACAGGTGAGGCAAGGAACAGGATGGAGTAGCCTCTGGATTTTATTTGGAGCACCCAACAGTCCCTCGTAATGGACTCCCAAGCTGTTAGGTGCAATGACAATCCTCCCCGACTGTAGAACAGTCGGGCAATACCTCAGGGTTGCTGCACGGGTCTATCCGAGAAGGTCTCCCTAAACCCAAAATTCCTTGGGCCCCCTCTGCCTCTGGGGTGGCATCTGTCTTGTCCCCCTCTGCCTCTAGGGGATGAATTGCCCTGAGAGTTCTGGGAAAACTGAGATTTTCAGAACCACATCTTCTTTTGCCCTCTCTGATTCCTAGAAAAGGATCTTTGAGGGCTAGAGAAGTGGACTCCGATGGCAGACAAAGTTTTCCCATCCTTCTCACTCTGGACCGGGTGTCACGAACTGTCTTCCTGAATGGGGAGGAACCATCAAAGGGAGCATTTGTGAATGATGCCTTGAAGGGGTCCACGAATTGACAAAGTCTGAGCCAAGCGTGCCACCTCATAGCTACGCCAGTCCCAGCCATCCTAGCTGCTCCTTCTGTGGCATGGGAAAGAAGATGCATGGACGTGTTCGAAACAGATCTCAGAGTTGACATCTTCGCCAAGAACAGCCACTTGGTGACACAGCAAATTCCGTGACTAGGTCTCACTGAAGTCGAATGACATGTGCCAAATAATTCAGCGCTCATATAGAAAATGTCGCTGAAGAAAAGACTCGCTTCCCAAACCGATCCACCGTCCTAGACTCCTTGTCCAGAGGGTGGACCGAAGAACTTTCCTGTACCAGTTCTCTCTTGGTGGCAGCTACAACCACCATAGCATCCACCGGGTATCCCTTGTATCAGGCCTGTCTGTCTGTGGGAGGAGAAAGGATCCTGTCTGGGCATTTGGGTATTGGCTCTATGGTGTCAGGCTCCTGCCATGCCTGCATGGTAATGAGATCCACTAAGAGGTCTGCAGGAGGGGACACCCAGGATGTAGATGGGCCCATGCCAAATGCCTCCAGGAATACTGACTCATATGTAGAGGGTTTTGGGGCTGACCAACCTGCCCTCTGGTGGAGGATTTCCACGATGTCTCCAAAGGAGACATCCTCAGGAGGTGACCTGAGGGAACCCTCACCTTCATCCAAGTCAGTATCTTCTGTGAGGGACTCGGGGGATTCCATGTACCTCATCTTACATGAATGAGCCTCCTCAGTGGGACTCTCTGAAGAGGGCTCGTAAGTCACGGGGGGTTCCATGACAGGATCCACCTGGGGGTCTCTATCTAGCATGGGCTGTCCTTTGGACAAGCTGATGGGATAAGTGACCAAATCCATGGAAGCCTGGGCAGAGTCCAAGACAATGGGCTGGGGTCTCAATCCTTGGGAGATAACCCTCTCCACCATGTCAAAGGCCGAAGGAAAGTGCACCTCCTTAGCCACTGACAAGGAAGAAGCTCTGCCCGGCTACATCATGAAGATTGGGGCCAAGGCCAAGGTAGCCAGGGTTCTGAAGGAATGTCTTGGATCTGACAAAGTCAGAGCAGAAGACACCTCCATTCCCTTGGATCCGACTCCCCATTCTCGGCCACAAGAGTTGCTCGGATCTGAACAAGTCTGATCCGAGGAACTCAAGGATAATCCTCAGAGTTGAGGTTGGAGGAACCATCTGCGCTGAACCCCCAGCTCTGAGGATCCTCAGATACATAAACCCCGAAACCACAGGTCAGATCGGGGAAGAAGAGATTGGATGGAAAAAGGGCATAGAGGTCCCCTCTCTAGTTGGAGAGGGGCCTGGCAAGACTCCCATTTGGATTTGGGTCCGAATAAACCTCCGCATCATCCTGTCCTTGTCAAGCTTTAACAGACTCTGGGTTGACCGCGAGGAGGTGACTGACTCGGATCTGGCTGGTCTGTGAGACAACCTTGAAGAAAGCCTCTGGTCTGAGGGCTCAGTCGGCTCTGGGGAGAACCTCGGGGAGTGGAGCCAAAGAGAGGTGATCCTGACAACTTTAGTAGGCAAGCTGGGAAATGGCTCCCTGCTCTGGAGACCATTTGCAGTGCCTTTCCCATCTTTTATCCTTGTCTCTCTTATCTTTGTCTTTGTCCTTTGATTTTGTCCCCATCTCAGAAGGCTTAGAAGGAGGTTGAGTCCCAGCCTGATGGGGGGGGGGGGTTGGTCGGCTACTGGAGCTGATGTTGAGGTCGAGTCCAATGCAGAAACTGATAGCAGGCCCTTAGCTACTAGTTTTGCCTTCCTTTCTTTCAATGCCCTAGGGTTGAACACTGCACGCACACTACAAGGCAAAGATAGGTGTGGAACACCCAGGCAAATAACACACAGAGTGTGGCCATCAGCCGGTGAAAGCTTGTGGCCACACTGTGCATTTTTTCAAAGTTGGTTTTGGCTGCTTAGCCATTACCACACACCACTCAGCCAAAGCTAAACCAACAAACATACACAGACACTAAGGATGGTTAGTCCTACACTACCTCACAAATCCTAACTTTTTAAACTACTTTTTTTTTTTTTGACAGAAAACTGATGAACAACAAAGGGGAGAAAAGGGATGACCAAAAAACGACTACACTCAATCACTAAATATATATCAAAAAGTACCACTTACTACACCCAACTTGGAGCTATAGAGACCATGATGCTTACACATGAAGTGGCAAACGAGATCTGAGGGAAGATAGGAGATGTGAGGAATTATGGGTAAGGGGAGGAGCTTGGAGCTTGGAGCAGATGCTTGAAAAATGTTGCCGGCTCAGATCCAATATGGATCTGAATACCCACAGGTTGCAGATACATGAAGTTAACTACTTCAGATCATTTGTTAGTATAAAACGGATCCAGACCATATGCCTTTTGTAAGAAGGAATGACTACAGTCTTGCAACTTCTTCAACTTGACAAGACTCAAGATAGCAAAGGAATATTTATTGCTACTGGGGCTAATTTTTTTTTTTGGGGGGGGACCACAATAACTAGCATTTTTATAGGACATGGGTTCAGTATGAAATGTCCAATAAAAAAGAATTCCCATACTTTACAACCAATGCCCCTGATCACAGACACTACAAGATGTCACTAAGCACTGTTAGAGATGCATTTAAGTGATAATGCTAAAAGTAAAATGTGAGCAGCCACTTATTTTCTTTACTAAGCACCCTTCTTTTATCAGATATGGTACAAGAAAAGCTCTGTTAATTCTACTGACCAGAAATGGTGTAGGGGGGAATATCTGCTTATACAGTCAACCAACCACCATATGTAAGAAAGGAGCCTGTCCAGTGCTGCTAACTATTACAGTGCCTGTGGTTCCAAATGCAGAAAATGTATTCACTCACAACTATCTGAAGAACTGCATTAGCCTGTGGAATAAACTTTTAGAACAACAGCTCAGATGAGGTAAACATCAGTCTTGATCAATGTTTCTAGAAAGCACTGTAGAGTCCTGCTTCTGTATTTTTTTTTCAAAATCTCTGTGATTGTAAAACACAATGTCCTTCCCATTGTCTCTAGAAGGTATAAGCACACTATAGTAAAACTTTTTGCTATCAGAATACAGTCTTGTTAAGATCATTGTAGAAAGCTTTACTTTAGTTAGAGCTTTGGCAATTAAAAAGAAAAGGGTTTATATTGTTTTACCTGCAAGTTATGTACAATATTATGTAGCCAAAAATTGAAAGGATGTTGTAGTATAGAATCACAGGATCTGACGGCAATTCAAAAAAAGGATTTTAACATTGAGTTATAAAGTTTTTGAAACTGATAATGTTCCTTTTTTAATATTTTTATATTGCAGTTTTTGAAGAAAGGTCCACTTGAAGGTAATTACAGAGATGTTTTATTAAGCTGTGAAAATAAATAGTGATGATAGCTGAGTGCGGCCTCTAGAGAGAAAGGGTCAAACTATGGGCAGTATTCATAGTCACTTGTGCAAATGAAATAGGGGGATTCCTGATGCTAATGAGTGAGTGTAGCAAAAGGCCATTTACTATAATGTGCAAGGCCTAAAAAATAATGAGATACAAATGAGAAGTGTTGCAAAGCATAGTATGCTAATGATGTGGTCTTGCAAAGCCTGACATTCCACCAGTACTCACATCCATTCTTTAATGCGGTGCTTTACCTTTGACATTGAAGTTGCAATCCATGAACTTGTTTGTCCAAGTAAGCACAAACACTCCCCTGACACAAAAATAAATTATTCCCCCTAGCAATCCCTTCATGAGATAGTCTTAAGTATACACAAGCACTAAAATGACAAAATAAATTATTTTGCCCAATGATCAATTCAGTAGTCTGACCATGTATGAACAAGCACTTCCCTGACCCAAAAATGAATTAACTCCTCTAGCGACCCCTTCAGTAACATTTCCTAGTATGCATAAGCAGTAAAATAAATATTTCACCCAAGCAACCCCTTCAGTAACATGCCCTGGTATGGACAAGCAGTAAAATGAAAATTTCACCCAAGAGGCCCCTTCACTAACATGCCCTACAATGCACAAGCAGTAAGATGAACATTTCACCCAAGCGACCCCTTTGGTAACGTCCTGGTATGCACAAGCAGTAAAATCAACATTTCCCCCAGGTGACTCCCTCAGTTACATGCTCTGGAATGCACAAGCAGCAAAATAAACATTTCACCCAGGCAATCCCATCAGTAATATCTCCAAGTATGCACAAAAAATGAAATATACATTTCACCAAAGCTATCTCCATCAGTAAAATGTCCAGGAATGCGCAAGCACTAAAATACAATTTCACCCAAGTGACCCCTTCAATAAAATGTCCATGTATGCATAAGCATTAAATAATAAATTTACAAAAGCAACCCCTCCAAATGTCCAGGCATGCTAAAGCACCACATTAGCTCCCATTGCATCTTCATACTTGACTAAAAAATGGTTGATTTCTGGAGCAACTTCAGGGTAATTTACATACTTTCTATGCAAAAGAGTTCATTATGGATTTATGTCCATGAATCAAACTCATATGCATATGTGTAAAACCCCTTAGCAGTAGAACAACAGTCTCCCCATCGGTATGCATAAATCACATTACACATTTCTGACAGGGAAGTGTGCTTAGAAAAAAGTCCCCTGCATTTACATAGTTACCCTGAAAGTCCAGGATTTGCATATCCATGTAGTGCCACACTCTGTGGATAACTACTTAAGGTATTCATACACTCTAGCTATGAAAATCACCCTATGCATTTACTATCAAATTATTTCTGTGGTTCAGGGGCAATGCTAAACTCTAGTAATATTCTTTCATTTGTTCTGGTCCCCTTCAATAAACACATCACACCAAATGACATTTTACGACCTTTATTAAACTTCCATGACATAGCTTTGTTCACCAAATTCATTAACTACAACTAACCATAATATAGTTGATTCTAAACACAACATAACATCCTTGTAATATTAATCAGGGCAGCGTACCTACTCACTTTGGCCCAGTAATCAGGGTCCATACCTCTGCTTACTTACTTTACTTATGAAGCAGCATCCCATCTTACTAACTAAAGTAGGATTACCCGTGACCCCACTGTACCACTGGAACAATCCACTCCAAGAGAATACGTACCCTTTTAGACTGCTTCCTTCATAACACTGATCATGGCTCAACCTGAATGAAATGGCAACCTATAGTCACAACAAAAGCCACAGACTACAACCCCTTGAACTCAAATTGACACCCAGTCAAAGAAAACTGGTATCAAGTCTCAAACCCAGGACCCTGTCAACTGTAGCATATCACCTTAGCCCACCAAACGACCCAGTTCTGGATGTGCAGTAACCCAATTACTGTAGAGAATAGTCTAACTGCAAAACTTTAATGACCTAACAATAAGTGCCAGAAAAAACAGCACCCCTTGACCTAGTTTTTGAAAACTCATCTATGCCCAGCAATGAAGTACTCTACACACACAGCCATAAACACCCCCAATTCACTCATTACCAAATGACAATCCAGAATAGAACCCCAAGCCACCCTACTCAGAACCTTAACCACCCCCCACTCACTTCTTCCTAGCAACCATCCTATCTAAAACACTCAAACTACTAACCATCCTTAACTACTGCTTGTCGCTGGCCTTTCTCCTTGAAGGGTCTCTTCCCTTATGTTACCTATACTTCTAGTAAGGAATTAAGACCTGATCTATGGCAGCCATATCCTGCAACCAGGCTTCCTTTAAACCTTTCTCCCATGTAAACAATGCACCCAGTTTCTAAAATTACCCCAACACAGCCACCTACCTACCATACTTCCTATAACCCTCCTTACAAAATTCACCCACACCACAAGTGAAATGATCCTTGTGCTACTCTGTAAAACCTTAACCTGGTATGTCACATTACCACTACCTACTCAAGGGACAAATTTGTCACCCCAAAGATATCACCCTTTAGGAACAAACTCCGGCATCCTGTCAACACATCCTTGGCCCTTCCCACAAATACAGTTTAACAACTAGATGAGTAACTATAATCACCCCAAGGTTCCAAGCTCCTGAAAGCAAGGGTTGAACTCTGCTGGCTTGCAAGAGCCATAAGGCTTTAGCCTAATAAGTTCTTGTGCTCTTGTAAATGTTGTGACTCTATTCCTCCTGTGGGATCCCCACACTCTCCATAAACCATCCCCAACAGTTTTACCCTGGCCCCCCACCTACCTCTCCCTTACTTGCCCCTATACCAATGCAATGCTCAGCTCCCACACTACTTGAACACAGTGCTCTAACATGCCTTAATAAGGTGATTACTCAGACCCTCATTGTGGCCCATTCCAGTGGCAAGAACATCCTTCCTATCAAAAAGCATCACCTTTTCAGATCCACTTTTCAGGCCACTGCATGATGCCTTCTGCACTTCAGCAATCTGCAAAGAAAAGAAAAACAATAAATTCTATGTGCACATATACCAAGAATTACTTAACATGGAGGCATTGACAAGAACCCCTGTCACCCCAGTCAAGCATTTGCCAAAACTCTGTACCAAAGTATGGGACCAACCCCCCGCCCTTTTATTAATGTTATGAATCATATCTCCTTGGACAAGAGTGATAGGTGCTACCCACAGAAATAAGAGTTGAAGAGGATTACTGGCCTCAAACAAATGCCCTACACTGACTGCCTCAAAAAACTCCAGCTTTACTCCGTAGCATATCGCCTACTCTGAGGTGATCTCTACCTAACATATAAAGCTATGTCAAACCCAGAGCTGTTGGACATGCTACACCTAAAGAAATCCCAATCCCTTCAAGCTACATGCTCTAGGGATCTATACATTGTCACCACAATAAACAGGACATGATAGAGGGATAGATTCCTGTCCCAGAGACTTCCCATACTCTGGAACAGGCTACCCATCTACGTCAAGCAAAGTTCTTCATTAGCACTCTTCAAAAAAAATCTTGATGAGTGGATGGGAAAATGGAAATATACCCTGGGGATCACTTCTGTGTCTCTGCTCGACAGTGGCACAGGAAAATACCTTTCTTGGGAGGCGTAAGCCAGGGAAACTTGTTGGCTAGGCTTACGTAGGCCCTTGGGCCGATAGCCTAGTACCTACCTATGAACCTATGAACCTATGCAATCACCCCAGAGCCAGTAGTCAAATAACTTCCTATGATCCTAAGATTGCTGTGACTCCACCCCACCTACCTGAACCCCATCCACAGTGACGTGCCTTAATGAGCACTAAATAAAATAAATTACCTGCAGCCTCATCAAGCCCACTGCAGGAACCCAAACTCTTACCTATGGCCAAATGGCTGTTGCTCCCTTTACTATTGAATGCAAACGCCCAAAAGCAGGGACATCTTTCCAACATTGATCTAGCATACTGAAACGGTTAGTAAAACAGATTGTACAACCAATTAACCTTGAAATCAAAAACTCAAATGCCAGTCCTTCTCTGACTAGCAATGTAAATCTTCTACCAAAATTCAACTTTGAAATCTACTTACTTCAGCCAGTAACTGCTGCCCACTTGAGCTCCCCATGTGTAACCTCCTCGCTCACCACTGCTTCCATCATCTGCAAACTCATTGTGTTAGCACCACAACTGGTAATCATGACACCACCATCTACATTAAAAATTAGTCTTGGTTATCTAATGGAAGAGTCATGATGGGAATTTAGTACCAGTTTTTTATTCAGGAATGACAAGTAACAGAATGCATCTCAATAACAGAAGGCAACACAAGCAAAAGCTACATTTGCAGTATTTCAAGTAATGGCCTTATCTCATTATTTCCCGGTATAGGTGCTTCATTGCTCATACAGAAGTTTGCTGGCCATCTGTAATGCACATTATTTGTCCTGCTTTAACAAAATAACTTTGTGCACTGAGGGTGGAACAAAGCTTAGAGCATCCTATAATATTAAATTAATAATAGAATAGTTAGAGTAGCAGACTGTACCCACACATAAAATGGATAGCAGTAAAGAAATGATAGCCTAATCAGTACCACAAGCTAAAATGGAATGCATATTTTCTTGCTAACAAAACTTTGATTATTACTTTTTTGTTGGCATTTCCATTTCACTTTTAGAATATCATGCATGCTTCTTTTTGGGTCTCCTCTTGATTTTTAGCTAATCTTTTACTTCTTGTGTTTCCCTTACAAGGCATGTCATTCTGCCTCACTTCTAATCCTTTCCATCAAACTGTTCAAGCTGAAGTCAACAAAACCAGTACCTCTTACATACTCCGTAATACTCTTATTTTATGTAGTTTTTATTTCCTTGACAGCTACCAGCATATTATGAAGACACCCCTGTAACAACAAGGACAAATGACTTTATAATCTTCAGAAACAATTCAGATTTTACAAATACTGAAAAGAACAGTCTGACATTGCTCATAAAAGAGCAAGTTGAGTTACACAAGTCTGGGAAAACTGAATTAGCAGGGAAAAGAGTTCAGTTAGACAATCACCTAAATAAACATTAATACCTAAAACAGACTGGAATTTAAACTTTCCATTCTCTAAAACAGTGCATAAATATACAGAAGACAATCAGGGTCTCCATGTTGACGTAAAGGCCTTCAAGACCACATAGAAACAATTTGTGTTAAAATATGCATTATCTATCAAACCTGGCAGGGGTGTGAGTTCTGATAATTTATTACAACATGAACAGGAACCTATGTCCTAATTTGCCTTTTTTATGGTTCAGATTCTTTGTGAAGAAGATTTCTGGCTGAATCCTTTATATTTATATTCACAAGTAATCATAAGACATTTTTTTGTTTTGTCTTCATAAAGCATTCGCTCATTCTAGACGAAATGCATTTTCAAAGATGTCAGATTTTCCTTCCCTGTTTCATAGTAATAGAATCCTTAATAGGTTAAAAAAATAAGTCAAACAAATAACAAGAGTTTTCTTTCCACCAATTACTCAGATCTATTAGAATTATTTTAATGAGCAGCTACCATAATAAAATCAGAAAGTTTTTGAGGATGCATTCTGATTTAAATCTAGTGAGGCATTTTCAAGGTACCATGGCATTAATAACTGCAGGTTTGGAAGGAAACGTTTTCCCTTTATGCTAAGAGCATAAATGTTGTGCTACAATTGTGTTACATACGAAGGAAAAGAAGGGATGATAAGAGACTTGGCATAAAAATAGGATTGTTTAGAATACAGTAACTTAAAATTAACAAAGAAAAGAAAAAGAAGGTGTGAAACCAAAATGTAGAAAGGCATGCCTATGTGGAGGAGATGATGCAATGACAAGAAAAGATGAAAGTGCCTGGTGGTTCTTAGTTCAGATGATGTAAACACGTTTGAGAGAGCAGTAAGGAAGCATGGTGGGTAACTAGAACTCCCAAGAAGGAATGCCATCAGTAGAAAATAAGTTTGACAGAAACTTGGCTAAAACCAGGAACTCAGGATAATGAAATCCTCCCACTAGGATACAATATATTGCGACTAGACCGTAAAAAGAGAAAGGGAGGGGGAGTAGCAATTCTTTTCAAGGATGGATTACAAGTCACCTCTTTACCTTATAACCCACCTAAAGACAGTAATACAGAAATTCTTATTTCCAAAGTACAGATGAATTCTAGTAAATCCATATACATCTTCTGTATCTACCTACCTGCTGGAAACAATATATGTACACTAGAAGATATTCTTAGTTGGGTATCATTAACCTTCCCACAAGAAACTATAATCCTAGGTGACTTCAATATTGACTGGAAGGGCATTAGTACTGACCATCCTACTTCTCATATTAACCTTCATGGCTTCTCTCAGACCATCACCTCCCCAGCTAGAATTAACAAACCAACCAAAAAAAAGAACACCTTGGATTGGATCCTTATTAATAACTATCATCAACCTTATAAAGTAGGTGTCTTCCCTGATGATGTCAGTGACCACTCTTTGACCTACATAATCAGGCAAAAGATTCATATCTCTCACCAAGCTTCATATAGGACTATATGGTCAAACAAACATTTTAACCAAACGCTGTTCCAGACTGAACTTAGCTCTTCTGATAGGTTTCCCCTAAAAACCCTCCCACTTGAAGAGGCTGTCAAACACTTTAACTCTAAATTCTTAAATATCCTTGACCAACATGCACCAAAGCGCACTATCAGAACTAGGTCAACACCAGCCCCATGGCTCTCTAAAGACACCAGGCAAAAAATACTATTCACAAATAAAGCCTGGACTAGGTGGAGAACTACCAAAAACATATCAGATCAACAAACATTTAGACAAATGAGAAATGTGACAAAAAAGCAATACTTACAGACAAAAAAATGTTACTGTAAAATGCAGCAAACACACCTAAACAATTCCCAAAGATTATGGGCAAGTATCAATACACTGTTACACCCAGGTCACTGCAGTACTCCAACCCCAACTGGTGCTAATCATGAGACTCCCAACCAAACTGCTAATGCCTTAAATACCTTCTTTACTGAAGCTATCCAATCTCTAGTCAACCAGATATCCTCTGACAGCTCCAGCCTTCCTAACGCCATTACCAGCTCTCTTCCTACTTTCCTATTACAACCCATCTCTACTAATTTCATCTACAAACTCATTCTAAAATGTAAGCCTTGTACTCCTTCTGCTGACCAGATTTCAGCTCAATATCTGCAAAAAGCAGCTAAAGCAGCAGCTTATCCTATATCCATCCTAATAAACAGAACCATTAATGAGGGAGCCATCCCAATCATGTGGAAAACCTCACACATTTTCCCTCTACATAAAGGAGGCAACTCCAATGAATATTCTAACTATCGATCTATAGCCCTACTATCCCTCTTAGCAAAAATAATGGAAAAATGCATTCATCATCAGCTTCTAGACCACTTACTTCAACACAACTTACTAGCAAAAAGCCAACATGGCTTTAGACCATACCATAGTACCACTACAGCCCTCTTATCCTTCACTGGCACCATTAACAGAAATTGCGATAACAACGCTCTCTCTTCAGCTCTATTTATTGATATTTCAAAAGCTTTCGAAATGGTAAACCACACATTGCTTATAAATATTCTCAAATCACTTTCTCTTGACACTCTAGCTGTACAATGGTTCAGCTCTTACCTGAGTGACAGGCAGCAAGCTGTTATGTGGGAAAATAATCTATCATCCCACCTGCCAGTTACACTAGGTATCCCCCAGGGCTCCATTCTAGGTCCTCTATTATTCTCTATTTTTATTAATGATCTCTGCAAAGCTACTCCTCATGCAACCTGTATACAATATGCAGATGATTCAACAATAATCTGCACAGCTAAATCTTCATCTGAACTGCAATCCCTAACTCAGAAAATGTTTAACATAGTAGAGTCATGGTTCTTAAAATGCTGCCTCCTCCTGAATCCTAAAAAAACTAAGATCCTGCTCTTTACCCGTACTCATAAGTCTACACCTATAGATTTCTCTGTTACTTCTAATAATGGTACCCTCATATCCCCTGACACTACCACCAAGCTCCTAGGAATTACTATAGACAACAACCTTAACTTTGACTCCCATATTATTAACACTATAAAAACAGTTAACAGAAAAATGGGTCTCCCTATATAGAAAACAAAGAAAAAACCTCTGGTATTCCACCACAGCAAAAATCCACCATGATAAAGTCCTGTGTTAAACAGCAAACAAGTTTAATGGAAAAAGTAAAAACAACATTAAAATTCCATAGTGATAAAACGATAAGCGCTTTTGGCTATTTAGCCTTCTTCAGATCGTTATCTTTTAGTATCATATTTTTTTTTTCTGCATGGCTTCCCTGTTTCCACATTGCTGCCATCCAGTGGCCAAAGTGTAATATTAGCTTTTTTAAAAATTTAAAAAAAAAAAAAAAATGGAAAAAAAATAATGAAAAAAAAAAATAATAAAAAAAAATAAATAAATAAAACAAAAATAATGGAAATAAATGCTTTTGAAAAATCTTTAAAAAGTTAGTATTACACTTTGGCCACTGGATGGCAGCAAAGTGGAAACAGGGAAGCTATGTAAAACTAAATTCATTGGAATGATACATTCGACACTTATAGCCAGTAAAAAGACTAGGCAGAGAAGTGCATATTAGCATATAAACCAGCAAAAAACACAATCCAGGGTAAAGTATCACCTCCTAAAAAGTAGTATGTATGTCCAAAAAGAAAGAGGTAGATACACCAAGACAATCGAAGTCAACCACAATTGTATATCGCAGCAACACGAATTTATTGAATAAAGTAAGCGCTTTCACGTCTGCCAGGACGCTTCATCAGACTTAATAATTACAACCATTTTTTCATTCATTTAAATAGCCTACATCCTCCTATCACAAAGCATACATCTGCACTCATCAATAATGTACAATACATCATAAAAAACTAATTATCATAAAACATGCTAACCATCATTATGATGGTTAGCATGTTTTATGATAATTAGTTTTTTATGATGATTAGTTTTAATGCAAGTCAATATAAATCTTTTTTATATGTACTTTTTCATATACTTGTATATAATTCATTAATGCTTTTAAAATGTATTACATTTGTTATATATGTCAGTTTTTTATATATTCTCTATATATTTTTTGTATATACATAGTATCTTTTTTATATATATGTAGTATCTTACATATGTCCATACATATTAATGTAAGAGAGCTTTTTTCATACATACACCAATAGTATTGTACATTATTGATGAGTGCAGATGTATGCTTTGTGATAGGAGGATGTAGGCTATTTGTGGTTGACTTCGATTGTCTTGGTGTATCTACCTCTTTCTTTTTGGACATATTAGCATATAGCTGAAGTAGGATGGGCAAACATAGTATATTAGCATATTTTTGGTGCCAATTTTAAATCATAGCTATTGGCTACTTAGTAGTGTGAAGAAAGATTACTGGATATTCTAATAAAGACTAAGAATGAATTGACATGATTGGTTTAGAAGTTAATTGATTTTAAACCTTATTGGTTAGTTTTTAGTATAAATATTAGGCACTGCTACTAAAAGATAATGATCTGAAGAAGGCTAAATAGCTGAAAGCGCTTATCGTTTTATCACTATGGAATTTTAATGTTGTTTTTACTTTTTCCATTAAATTTTCTTGCTGTTTGATACAGGACTTTATAGTGGTGGATTTTTGCTGTGGTGGAATACCAGAGGTTTTTTCTTTGTTTGCTTCACTTTTCCACTGGTAAACCTTCAACAAGTGTAAGATAGTTTTTTCTGTCTCCCTATATAGAGTCAAATCCTTTCTCACTCCTATAGCAAGATCTACTATTGCCCACTCACATGTACTCTCAACACTCCTTTATGCCTTACCAATCTATACTAATCTGTCAAAAAATAATCTTCTCAAACTAGCTATCTCCTATAACAAAATTGCCAGATTTGCCACTGGTAATCCCTTCAGAACCCATCACTGTGAGAATCTAAAACAACTAGGATGGCTTGAACTACAAAATCAGCTTCATTTTAGCCAACTTACCATTGCACATAAGATCCTCAACTACCCTAACAATACTCCAATACTCTCAGACCTCATAACCACCTATAAAAATCTTACTAACTTACGATCATCAAATAAACTGTTAGTTAGCATAAGTAACTTGAACAACATGGCAGGTGATTCTCTGTTCTCAAACACTACTGGGAAAAACTGGAACCTAATACCTACTGAACCGAATTCTCTTCCTTCCCTACCCCTCTTCAAAAAAAAACTGAAAATACTCCTCAGAACAAACTGGTTATGCCCTTGCAGCAACCCTGACTAACCTATCACCTCTGCTATTCTCTCTACTTTCCCTAATTGAGTTTATGTTCTTTATTACATATGTAAGCAGAACTGTTAACCGGAAACTTTTGCTATGATAGACTTTATGTGAATATTGTGTTCTATATTTTGTAAATAGTTTTTAACCATTGTGTTGTAAAATGTATTTTAGTATTCTTCAATGTTAACTTTATTGTAACCTTAAACATTATTTCTCTGTATTTGTCTTGGAGCTTTTCTCTCCGGGCCTCTACTGAAAATGGACATATATCCAGTTAGACTAGCCCGGTCAACAAATGTAAAATAAAAATAAATAAAACAAAAATAATAACACATTTTCAATTACAATAGACAGCTACTGTAGGATTCTATGTTAAGAAATACATGCTGCTCTGAGGGCTCTGTCCCCTTTGAACAGTCATAGATAATATAGGCATAGATCATTAAAGGGCAAGAAGCACCTTGCAAAGTCTGCAATGGGCAGTAATATAAGGAACAAAAAGAAGAGGTAAATATGCAGTGACAGAGGAAACAACATTACAGGGACTTGACAGAGAATTAGATGAATCTGAGACATCCCTCCAGCTGTATAAACAAAGATTCACATCCTCTACCTACCTATAGACTCTACTTACTAATAAAAAAATGCACTGAACATGCATTCACCATACTTGTTAATAAAATCTGGGAATCCAAAGTCCATACTATTCTCCACAGATGTCCATACAGAGCTGAAAAACTATTTTTTCAAACAAGCTCAGTGTAAATGCTTTAAGAATATCTACATCACCTAGACCCAGAACCCCCTAAATCATTCATACAAATTTTCGCTATTTACACACACTTATTTGGGCTTATATAACACTGCATTATTCTATTGCCATGCTACCTGTTCTGCCTCTATGATCAGTGGCTATCTCCTATCTGATACTTATTCCTCCATCCTTCTCATCACTCCAACCCCATCTTTTCGTATCCATATCCTCAATTTTGTATAAGTTCTATTAGGCAACAATATATCCCTACCACAACGGTTTCAGGCACTTCACTGTGACAGCAGTGCCACCTACCGACTACTGCCTCATTCTATGCAACTCATTCTAGGGATGCTTATTCAGCGTGTGCTTGATAACATGGATAGAAGCACTGTATCTAATCTGCAATGGTTTATTGCATAGATATCTATATATGTAGTACTGGTGTATATGCTACAAAAACCTTGGCGGTAAAGGCAGATTAGTTGGAGAAGCTAGTGGTGATGGAGATGAAGTACTTGAGATGGGTGGTAGGATGCACACTGTGGGGCGGATGAAAAAATGAGGACATAACACCAGAAGCCACAGTAGCTCAAATTGTTGAAAAATCAAAGAAAACAGATTACTGTAGTTTAGGTACATGTGCAGAAAAGCAGAAGATAATCTGGTGAAGAAGAGTTGGGACAGACAGGAAGAAGACAGAAGGAAAGGAGGGTGTCCAGGAAAGAGGTGCATGTATTGTGTGAGAGAAGACCAGTGACAGGAAGGATTGTCCATTGAGGAAGGAATGTGACATTGAATAGAGTGGGGTGGCGGCAGTTGAGACAACAGCCTGAACCCATGTAGAAAATGGGAAAATGGGGGTTGATGATGATGCTCATTATTATTTCATTTTTATTTGAAATTATTTAGCCTTCTACTCTCTGTCTTTAACAACAGCTCATAACTGCTTTCTATATCAGCCAATCTTAGTTGCCATTAAAGTTATACTAATTCTTTAATACATGTTTCCCATTGCCAGTACCTTAAAATGTGACTGCAACACTGAAATGTTTCAATAATTTGTCAACTCTCCTGCCTATTGTAAATACCTGACAATGTGTTTATACAGCCCAGACTAAGCTGGAAATGGCCCACATTGATTAACACATTATCCTGCTCAACAGATTCAGAAATAAATAGGTAAATGGGGAATATCTTAATGGCTTTGTTTTGTATAAAAATGTATGTCAAGAAGAGTATACAATTTGAAATCACAATGCAAACCTCTCAGGAGAATCCTAAGGTGGTATTCTCCAATGAAAACAGGTAAATATGGGCAGAAACTGCAGTATGGAGGAGTAGAGATCAAAGATAAAGACTGCAGTGGGTGCAGCCCCCTACAAACACTTTGTTCTGCATCTGTAAATCAACAACTATTCTTTGATGATCTACCAGGCAATAGTCCTATAGCCCAGAGTAGGCAGGGGATAGGATATCTCATTTGATAAGTCAAAGCAGACCCATGAATTTTCCATATGTCAAAAGCCTCCATACTAAACCTTGGCATTCCATGGAGTTGAAATAAATAAATAAATAAATAAGTAACTTGACTGTCGTGATTTTTGTTTTACTCACATTGCTGACTGGAAATGTCTCTTTTTTATGAATTGTTTAACATGGTTAAGGAAATAGATAAAAGTCACAAAAAGTGCATATTTCCAAATCCAGAAATACCACTGATGAAACAACTGTATGACATCACAGAAAACAAATATTCATTTCATTAATACATAACTTTTCTTAAAGTTTACAGAGAAAAGACAACAAAAGTTTGTGTAAAATAACATTTGCTCTCTGACATGTAGTGTTTGTAAAGATGTCACTACCCTTATTTGAGTATAAATTCACTAAGGTTTGAACTTGCCAAGTACACTTTCCCCAGTCTACAACTCCTCAGTCACTGTAGCCCAGAGGGAATTGCTGCATTTTCTATTTGTATCTTGCCATGGAATCAAAGTAGTTTGAGCTTTACATTTTCTCCACAGTTGTGTCACACTGAAGTAAATATTTAAGTTATGGGCTGTAAAGGCAGTTGTCTAACTATGGTGGGGTGAAGGATGTGTCATGAATGATAATACTGAATTTGATGGTAAAAAATGAAGCCCTTTAGTGCTTCAGGTATGATATGAATTGTGGGCAAGTCATTTAAGCATTTAGCTGTAGTTTTAAACACAGGAGGACCTTTTTAGTATTTTGTTCTTCAGAGAGGACCTTCTTTTTTGGACAATTTCTGTTGTTTAACTAGCATTGATTCAGTAAGACATAGTGGCATTATCTTAAATAGTTTAATTTAAAGCAGGTTGGTTAGAAAATTTTAGATCCATTAAATGAAATTATTTAATTGAAATGATAATCTCTGATTATGGTTTGCAAAATGTGACCATTGCTCAATTCAGTCTTACTGTAAGTCATGGACAATTTACTCTTACTATAAGTCACAAGCTTTGTCATGTCCGTCCCAGTACCTGGCTGGCTATTACAAGGATTGGCATCCTCCTGAAAATCAAATCAAGCACAGGTTTCTCTATGTAGATAGCATGTTATTTTGTGTATCTTATTTCTCATTTTAGTTACTGGGGAAACTTTCTTAAAACAGACACTAGGACAACCAGGTAAACACATATAATCACTAATGTGTCTGTGGATCAGCAGTTAGAATTATCTACTTGGATGCTGAAGAAAATCAGAAGACTTTGTACTCTGTCTCTGCTGGTGCTTGAATTCATGGGCTAGCATAGATGCTGTACTGAAGCTAGATGAAAGAATACACTTCTAAAGTGCTCATCCCCATATAAGCTGTTAACATGAGATCTTAGTATGTCTGAGTTGGTTAGCTGTGATGGCCACAAAGGGCTTTTTTAAGCCTAGACATGCATCCCAAATCTCTGACAAGTTCTGGTGCCCTTGATAAGTATAAGCAGGGGTTTGGGAGATGAAATACTTACAAGCAGGTGCCTGGGAGATGAAATGTTTACAGGTTGCCTTTGTCCATTAGAGACATAGGTGCCAAACTAGGGATGAATTTCCTGTTTCTCATCCAATTGCCCGAGCTATGCTTAAATTGGGTTAGGCAGGAACTCTGCTTCACAGAGAAGGGGTAGCTTCTAAGATGCATGCCTATCTCTCCAGCAGATTCTATTTATATCACAGGCAAGGTTTAAGTCTTTAGAATAGGTAATTATGGTGCTGTTTGTTTTGTGAATATGTAAGAGTCATCAGAGTGGGGCCTGGCAATACCTTGCATGCCAGCATAGATCTCCCCTCAACAACCTTTATGAGACAGAATACAGGGATAGAGCCTTGAGTTGGTCTGCACAGGACATGTTATTAATGCCCTATATTCTTTTAGTGAGGAACCTCTGTGGATGTGCTAGTTGTTAGATGTGCCTAGTTAGGAACATATAAAAGGGTCATTGTACTAAATAGGTCTGACGAATGCTGAATATAGTGGAACAATGACCTGCTTGGACCTAGACTGCACACATTTGTTTATAAGTTTCACAACACAGAATGATTTCCTCACTACTGTAGACATTTGATGGTCAAAGGCTAGATTGCTGTCTATGTGTGTCCTCAAGTACATGACTACTAGATAGACTCTTAGGCGAGTGTTGCTAATTTGCTAGTTACGAGTAGTGAATAACTTCCCAAAGGATACTATTATGCATTTCTTGGCATTTTGTTTTAGTTCATGGCTCTGACAGACAGACAAAAAAATGTATAGAAGTTTCTGTGGCAATTCGGTGATGTTTTCTCTCTAATTCCTTCCTTCCTTACTTCCTTCCTTATTTCCTTCCTATAAAGGTGGATGAGCTATGTATTAGCCAAAAAGTGCCACTGCATTTCTTTTTCATAAATCTTTACTTTCAACTGCTAGGCAAAACCTCAGAGACCAACTTTTTATTCTAGCCAGAGACTTTGTGTTGTAGTAATTAATGATTACCTCCTGAATATTATGGTCAGACAGCAACATAAATTACTTTCAAAATATGTATGTGAATGTTTAAAGGTCCACGCAGTTATTGTTACATCTTTTTGTTTATTTAGACATTTAATAATTATTTGCTAGGATAATATGCTACTTTCTCTTTCTTATCTTGCAGTTGGATCAAAGTAATTTCCAGACCTATTGAACAGAATCTACTTCTGCCACTGTTTTATGTTATAGGTCAAAGTATAACATTACTGCCTCTGAGCTTAAATATTGCTTTAACTGTTCAAGTGATGTATAATTTCTGTTAGATTATTCAGACTATATATTCTGCTTCACTATCTCACATAATACTATTGCAATTAATCATATTAGTTATTTTTATTTATTTATATTTGTTTATTGGGATAGTGCACTGATCTCAAAGAACCAGGCATACTCTATGTGAATAGGATCACATAAGATATGCACAAAACACATTTACAGATACAAGGATATGCTAATAACATATATTTACAGATGCAGATATATTCCACAACATTTAGTTCAAGAAGCAGTTTTCAATATCAAAACATAGATGAAAAAATGGAATCATCTTAGCAGAGCTTTTTGGACAAGATGTAATGAGACAAGTAATGCTACAGGGATATCAGCAAAATGTACTTTTAGCCTGTGGTTTTACTTAATTTTGATCTGATGAAATTCCTTTCATCCTGTTGCCTAACAATATAAAGCCATTGAACTTTATCATAATTTTGCCATGTTTCCACTTCTGATTTTTTTTCAGGATAGCACCTTTTCTTTGAGTCTATTATATACTCTTCTTGGTGGGTTACTGTGTTTTCTTTGCATTTTACCAAACATAATCATGTCATTAATGTAGATTTATATCCTCTTACATGTTCGTTAGTTGGATGACTTGCTGTATAGTGGGTGGAACATTAGTGATGCACAACTCAAACCAAAGGTCAGTCTTTTGTATCTTATAAGCTCAACAAAATGAAAACATTGCAATGTCTCTGTGTGGAATTCAAATTGACAAAAAATCTAGTACATTAATCACCTTTGCTCCTTTATGTTCAGCTGCTGATATCAGGTACTACTGGAGACAAATCTCTGTCTCTCTCTCTATCTCTCTCAGTATGGTTCTATTTGCTACCCTCTCATGAATGCATATTTTCATTTCACCTGGTAACTTTGGCTTTGTGGAGTCAGAGCCAGAGTGTCAGCCTTGTCACCTCTTCAATAGTGTTTATTGTCTCTGTTTTGTCTAATTCCTCAAACATGGTTTTCCTATGATAGAACAGTATTCTAGCATTTAGTTGAACTACAGATTGTATGTTTGTATCTGTCTGTAGCATGACTTATTTCTATTTTTTCTAATAAAGCCTTGTCCTTGTTTACTAGCCTTGCAATTCTGTTATTCCAGTCTGTGTCACTAATTACGTTATTTGGAACAGTTATCACTTCTAGTTACACCTCACATGGATAGCTTAATAGGCAGAATCCAGATCCTTTTTATCTATTGATAAGTGATCATGTTGATCTGTCTTTTTGTATTGCTTCTGTCTCAATATAACATTTCAGGGTAAGTGCTGTTGCTGAGGTGAATGCTAATATCATGGTATAAGCTTTCTGCAGATCTGGCGGTGGCTTTGACCTTTATTTTAGATCATTTATACATCCTCATTATCACTTTTACTAATCATCTAAAACAACTGCTCTACATTCTCATTTGTAAAATAATATTACTTCCCCTTGTTTTTGTAATAGGGTGACATTTTAGTCCTAATCATTATCAGTTCATATTTCAGCCAGAAATCTTAAATCTTGAAGCTCAACTAAACTAATATGAAAAAAAATGTTCAAATCAATTTTGATTGACACAAAATATATTCTGACAAATCTATTATCTATCTTCTTGAAATGTAGTTAAAGGAGTCCAGCAATGTTTTTAAATCTCTGTTATACTGCACAACACATTTGCTCCATTTTTAAACTACCCAATCAATTTCAACATGTGAGAAACTTTTATTTTAGGACAAGTAATATACACCACAGTCTCAACTCATCTGGCTTCTCATCAGATAATGTTTGCATCATTTGTCTTACAGTTTCTTCTTTTTAATTTGTCTCCTAACAGTACTAATAATTCAATTAATATGGAAATATTTTCTCTCTGTCTTACTGCGGCAACTCTACTGCAAACTGTATGTGCTAAGAAACAACTTTTTTGCAAACAGTCACCTGGAACCCTTCATCTTTATCCTTCCTGCTCAAAAAAAAAAAAAAAACTTCAGCTGCAATGAAACAGTCTGTCCTAGCAAATGTCCTGTAATATTTATATCCTTCTCACTACTGAAACTTCATTTCAAATCAGCCTCATAGCCTTGAACAGTCATAATTCCCCAAAGGTAAAATACTTTTCCATTCCAAACTCTAATTAATACTCCTCTAAATATAGACAAGTGAACAACAGGAAAACCAGTTTTCTGATCCAGATTGTCTAAATGAGTAACACAAAGGGTCTTAAAAGTAATTACATTTTACTCGTTCTGTACGCTATGTTACATGCATCATTAAAATTGGTCCTCTGTACCCCTCTGATTGCATTGATTCCTTCATTCATATTAGGAATAGCATGATCATAAGAAGTAAAAGGGAATTTACCCTTTGAGCTCACTAAATCTCCCCTATGCAGTGTAAGTACCACTTCAATCTTGTACTTAAAATGTGCTATTAATTTAGCAGGAGCTACCCTGTCAGCACCCTGTCTGAAGGACACTAAGGATGAAGTGCAAATGCCTGTCATTATTTAGTCACTGCAGTCCTCACCAATGCACTAGAACATTAGAAATTTTATGACAGACCAAATATGTGAGGAATGATCTGGAAAATTCTATGAAATCAGGGATAGTCAAGAGGTATGGACTGCACTATTAGGTCTCATTCTTCATATTTATTTTTATGTTTACATCCGGCAGATACTTGGTAAGAACTATTCTATTAATATGTGTTTTAGAAGCACTGGTTCATAAATTAACATTTCTAAGAGGCTCCAGAGTGACATGCCGGTCCTGAGCACACAGGCTAACAATTTTACTGGCCTGTTGGGAAAAGCTTAGTGCATTTTAACAGATAGCATGGACTGTTGACAGATTGTGGGACATGGTTAAGTAATCTTTGCTGTGATGGGAGCTTTAATATTTCTAGTCTTCTAGCTAAAAGTGCACCTTCAGTACAATCAAATTACAGCTTTATATTCTTCTAACACAAAAAACAGAATATGCAATATTCTGCCTATAACCTACCAGTGTTTATTGTATAACACTAGTGGATGCATTGCAGTACTAACAGATATAACATACATATGTACATGTCAACTAACACTCCCATGCTGAAATGCCTGTATTTTGCTGTTTGCTGCTCATTACTAGATACTACCATGGGACTTTTTAATTGCATGAGAAAAGTGAATTTGTAAACAAAAATTCAAATAAGCCACTGAAACGAGCTACGTCTCCAAAACGTTTATTAAGCATTACAATTTAAATCCACTGCTTTTTGTCTCTCCAAATAGTGAAACTTCATCAGATAAAAAACAGGGTGAGCAATCAGGTTTAAATAATAAATATTCACCAAATGCAAGCATTCAATTGGTTGATAAATTACACACAATAAGACCCCTTCCTCAGCTTAAATTAATAAAACTGCAAATAAAAATTAAAAATTATTATTAAATGAAACATTAATAATTTGAAACATTAATCATTTATATATACATATGTACCTACAAATATTCTAAAATGGGCCTATATAATTTCATTGAAAACTCATTTAATTGAAGCTTAATTCATTGACACATATTCACTGAAAGCTCACTTCACTGAAAACCCATTTCACTGAAAGCTCACTTCACTGAAAACCCATTTCACTGAAACTCATTTCTATAAAATGTATATATGGCCTATTCCCCACTGTTGTGCGATCCTGGAGTTAGTATATAAAGTAATGGGGGACAAAGCCTCCCCACCATAAATTGGTTATATGTTATCTTCTGGAAGAATTTTTTTCATTACACTTGTGAGTATCCATCTATATGCTTTAAAATATTTACAATATGTGAGGGGCTATACCCCCTCCCCCCAATGTGGGGGCTGTGCCCCCCACCCCCCCTTACTTTATATACTAACGCTGGGATCTAGTGAATATGTGTCAATGAGTTAAGCTTCAGTGAAATGAGTTTTCAATGAAATGATATAGACCCTTCTAAAATATATGCACTCAATACATTTATAATTATAAATCTTTATTAAAAACCTTAAATAAACACTAAAAGATGAATTCCACTAATATACACACATTTCATGGCCTATCTAAATAAACTTTTTAATTTTAAAATGCACAAGATAGAAATTAAATCATTTAAGCCTGGATGATGGCAAATATATAATAAACTAGTATTCAGTGGGGAGAAAAATGTCTTTAATGTAGATGTTAAGGACCTTTATTCCTCTATACTCCATGGGGAAGGTATAGAGTGGGCAACAGCAGCAATGTGCACTAATGGAGCCTCGCAAGAGGAATTGGATGTAGTAGAGCAGTTATTAGACATTATTTTGTCTTATAACTTTGTAACATTCAATAACAAGTTCTTTCAACAAAAGGTTGGCGTAGCTATGGTGTTCCCTTGCGGGTCAAGCTTCGCCAACCTTGTCATGGCTTATTGGGAGAGGGAATTTGTTTTGAATAATAATAATTTAATGCCTGAAATTATATGTTACTATACATGGTTTTTGGATGATATTTTCATCCTAATAGAAGGTGAAGTAAATAAGGCACAAGAAATTCTCAATTATTTTAACTCCATTACTTCCTTCCTTAAATTTACTTCGCCTTTTTTCCAGGAGAGAATAGCATACTTGGATGTAGACCTGTCCTTGGACAGACATAATGGTTGATATATATATCCCAAATTTTCAGGAAGGAGACCTACTCTAACTCCTTCTTACACTTTTCAAGTTGCTATCCTTTCACACAGAAAAAATCTGTCATAAAGGGCCAGCTGGTTCGTGCGTATGACAACAACAGAGAATGATTTCTTGATTGAGTGCAAATTTTTAAAGAGTATGTTTGCAAAGAGGTGTTACGCCCAAAAATTGCTATTAGAATTGATAAATGAAGTTTAGGTTAAGAGAGAAAAAAGGATATTATAAACTGATCCTGAATAAAGAGACTATGGTTGCTATGGTTGATATTGTCGCACATACACAAAGTGCAAGCCCAAATCCCTACAATTTTATCTTTACCTTTAGTATGGATGCTTTACGCATAAAATCCATTATAATTAAGAATTGGAGCCTGATAACCCAGGATATATCCCTTAGGGAGAAATTCATTGTAGCCCCTAGGATACTGTATAGAAAGGGGGCTAACCTTAAAAAAAATTTGGAAGGTACCAGCAGATCATTAACTACTAGGAAAGGTATGTTCAAGGGTAATATGTATAGATTCTGTAAATACATGAATATTGGGTCTACTTTTCTTGTAGGTGAGAAAAAATATAGCATGAGGTTTAAAACTGATTGCCAAACCAAAGAGGTGGTTTATCTGGCCAAGTGTACACACTGTCCCACGTTCTACATCAGTAAGACTGATAGGAGGCTGCGGGAACATATCTATGAGCAGCAGTACTGTATAAGCAAGAACAAATATGAAAATGCCTTGGCCAGACACACCAGAGACCACCCTAATCATGAATTTAAGTTTAGAGGAATAGATATGGTATATACGGACATGAGGGGTGGTCCATCTGGTATGTTCCTTGAAAAATTAGAGTTGTTTTGGCAACTTCGCCTGCATGCTTGTCATTATCCAGGCTTAAATGATTTAATTTCTATCTTGTGCATTTTAAAATGAAAAAAGTTTATTTAGATAGACCATGAAATGTGTATATTAATGGAATTCATCTATTAGTGTTTATTTAAGGTTTTAATATAGATTTATAATTATAAATATATTGAGTGTATATATTTTAGTATATTTGTAGGTACATATGTATGTTTAAATTATTAATGTTTCAAATTATTAATGTTTCATTTAATAGTAATTTTTAATTTTTATTTGCAGTTGTATTAATTTAAGCTGAGGAAGGGGTTTTATTGTGAGTAATTCATCAACCAATTGAATGCTTGCATTTGGTGTGTATTTATTATTTAAACCTGATTGCTCACCCTGCTTTTTATCTGATGAAGTTTCACTATTTGGAGAAATGAAAAGCAGTGGATTTAAAGTGTATTGCTTAATAAACTTTTTGGGAACTTAGCTCGTTTCAGTGGCTTATTTGAGTTTTTGTCGATTGGTTGTTCCTTTTCGCTAGTTTGTTCATTTGTTTGTTCATGGCCACTGAAAGTCCCTTGAGCTCACCATTACCATTAAGTCAAATGGAAGGTATTGGTAACCTTACATCACTTATTGAGTGCCTTTCACAAAAAGTAGACACGTTTTCACAAAGGTTGGACTTGGTGTCGATCCCTGGTTCTAACTTGGGATCATCCAGACCTCATGTTGCATTAAGGGGACCTTTATCTAATGGGAATTCCATCATTATCCAGCCAAATACCTCTAATTCTGTAACACCAGGATCGGGCATTCCAGCCTCAGCATCTGGTACCGGCTTCAGAGTTTCAGACAGCGGTGACATTAATATAGTCACAGCCGATGAGAGAGCCAGCCAGCAAGGTAACAACACTTCACTTGGATCTATCGGGAATCCTGAATTCGGCAGATGGGTTGAAAGACCATTCTCTTTTGAAAAGACATATCAAAGATTACCACAGGAGTTCCCGGTCAGTGAGAGTTAAGATTTATCAACAAAATTGCATCAATTTGACCAAACGCCAGTTAAATTAAGGAAATTACAGTTGGAAATTGCCTATTTCCAGGAATGTATTCAGGTTAGAGTCATCCCAAAAGGTCTAAGGCCCTGGCAATACCCTACAGGACTTGTTGAGGGCTCACCTTTCCATATGGACTTGAAAAAAACTCTTTGATCAACATGGGTTCAAATTACTCGAACTCGAATACAGTTAATACTTTGATTGAGGAAACGAGCATTCTGGATATTGGCATTAAGTCATATCAGGACTTTCAGAGGTACCGGTTTGATTATGAATGGCTATATAGCAGTATTGATCAATACTTGGTTAAACTTAAAACAACTAAATCTAAAAAGCTCAACCGGGAAATTAAAGACTATAGCCAGGAAATCACCTATCCTAAACCACCACCCTCCCAAGGCAATCATTTGATAAGTTTAGAGAATAGAATGGGTGGGTCAACAAACTGTGGGCCAGAAACGGAACAATCTACATCTAATGATGAGAATAAAGCAACAATGGCGGATGTAGTTAGAAGGAGTAAAGTATTGCTTCCAACAGTGTAAATTCAATGGTAGAACCACAAGGCTATAACAAGGGCACACATTTTCAAAACAGAGCCTTAAACCATGAAACTCAACAGGGACGGAAGACCCAGAGAAAGAACAGGAACAGGAACAGGAAGAAATTATTCCCCCTTTACAAATTGCTGATTACAGTTTGGCTACAAACTGTAAGTTGGTTCTAAATTCTGCTAAGGATTTTAAAATATTTAATTATTCAGGGATAGATATCACCCCTGAACTAGCAGAATTTTTTTTTGTCCCGAGGGTACACTTTTGTGCCTACATCACGAGCGGACATTGCAAGAACACTGATTGACTTGAAACTATTTGTGAGAAAACTGAACCTTACAGTTTTGTTAGGCCAAAAGAATAATCTTAAAAATGATTATTATATTGCAAATGTGTATCACCCCCCCATTACATCCTGTCTTAGCTTTATATGAACAAATTTGAAAATTGGATATCCGTAATATTTTGCAACAGAATATACAGCAGAAAAGTGTTGGTTTTAATATTAGTAAGGATGAAAAAAGTATGCTTAAATTGTTGAAAAAAGCTCCAGTTAGACTTATGCAACCAGACAAGGGGGGTGGGTTGTCGATCATGAATATGGAAGATTACATTGAAAGGATGATGAAAGTTATCACATATGACACATATGAGGAAGTCACTAGGAATGAAATGAATCTTGCCCATTCGAGAATTAGGGCATTTATCAATGACATGTTCATAGATGCTAGAATTGATGTTCAGCTTTATAATTATCTAATTATGCCAGCCTCTAGGATTCCAATTATATTCAGAATCCCAAAGATTCATAAAAATTTGCAGGACCCCCCAATGCACCCCTTAGTTGACGCTAGAAATAGCATGACATATGCATGTGCAAAAGTTGCGGACAACATCATGAAAATATATATAGCCCTTGAAAAGCAAATATGCAAAGATTCCTGGTCCTTTTTGTATAATCTTAATAAAATAGTATTCAGTGGGGAGAAAAATTTCTTTACTGTAGACGTTAAGAACCTTTATTCCTCTATACCCCATGGGTAAGGTATAGAGTGGGCAACAGCAACAATGCGCACTAATAGAGCCTCGCAAGAGGAATTGGATGTAGTGGAGCAGTTATTAGACATCATTTTGTCTTATAACTTTGTAACATTCAGTAACAAGCTTTTTCTGCAAATGATTGGTGTAGCCATGGGGTTCCTTTGTGGGGCAAGCTTCACCAACCTTGTCATGGCTTATTGGGAGAGGGTTTTTTTTTTTAATAATAATAATTTAATGCCCGAAATATATGTTACTATACACAATTTTTGGATACTGTTTTCATCCTAATAGAAGGGGATGTAAATAAGGCAAAAGAAAGTCTCAATTATTTTAACTCCACTACTTCATTCCTTAAATTTACTTCGACTTTTTCCCAGAAAAGAATAGCATACTTGGATGTAGGCCTGTCCAAAAGCAGATATAATGGTTGCTATATATCCCACATTTTCAGGAAGGAGACCTACTCTAACTCCTTCCTACACTTTTCAAGTTGCTATCCATTCACACAGAAAAAATCTGTCATGAAGGGCCAGTTGGTTTGAGTGGCCCGTATGACAACAAGAGAGAATGATTTCTTGAATGAGTGTGAATTTTTAATAAGTATGTTTGCAAAGAAGAGTTACCCCCAAAAATTGCTATTACAATTGATAAATGAAGTTCAGGTTAAGAGAGAAAAAGGATATTATAGACTGATCCTGAATAAAGAGACTATGGTTGATATTGTTGCACATACACAAAGTGTAAGTCCAAATCCCTGCAATTTTATCTTATCTTCGGTATGGATGCTTTAAGCATAAAATCCATTATAATTAAGAATTGGAGCCTGATAACCCAGGATATATCCCTTAGGGAGAAGTTCATTGTAGCCCCTAGGATTGTGTATAGAAAGGGGGCTAACCTTAAACAAATTTTGGAAAGTACTAACAGATAGGAAAGGTATGTTCAAGTGTAACATGTAGATTCTGTAAATACATGGATACTGAGCCTACTTTTCTTGTAGGTGAGAAAAAAGTATAGCATGAGGTTTAAAATTGATTGCCAAACCAAACAGGTGGTTTATCTGGCCAAGTGTACACACTGTCCCGTGTTCTACATCAGTAAGACTGATAGGAGGCTATGGGAATGTGTCTATGAGCATCAGTACTGTATAAGCAAGAACAAATATGAAAATGCCTTGGCCAGACACACCAGAGACCACCCTAATTATGAATTTAAGTTTAGAGGAATAGATATGGTATCTACGGACTTGAGGAGTGGACCATCTGATTTGTTACTTGAAAGATTAGAGTTGTTTTGGCAACTTCGCTTGGATGCTTGTCATCATCCAGGCTTAAATGATTTAATTTTTATCTTGTGCATTTTAAAATTAAAAAGTTTATTTAGATAGGCCATGAAATGTGTATATTAATGGAATTCATCTATTAGCGTTTATTTAAGGTTTTTAATATAGATTTAAAATTATAAATGTATTGAGTGCATATATTTTAGAATATTTGTAGGTACATATGTATGTATAAATTATTAATGTTTCAAATTATTAATGTTTCATTTAATAGTAATTTTTAATTTTTATTTGCAGTTGTATTAATTTAAGCTGAGGAAGGGGTTTTATTGTGAGTAATTCACCAACCAATTGAATGCTTGCATTTGGTTTATATTTATTATTTAAACCTGATTGCTCACCCTGCTTTTTATCTGATGAAGTTTCACTATTTGGAGAAATGAAAAGCAGTGAATTTAAAGTGTATTGCTTAATAAACTTTTTGGGGACGTAGCTCGTTTCAGTGGCTTATTTGAATTTTTGTCGGTTGGTTTTTCCTTTTTGCTAGTTTGCTCATGAATTTGTAAACAGCTTTAAAAATAAAACTAATATGGAATCATATACATCTATTGTGAATAATTAAAATACATATACAAGGCAATTTTATTTTTAATAGTAAAATACTCTGAGAACATATCTGAAAGCATATTCACTGACAGTTATTATGTGCTTGCAGCTGCAACACTTCTTTGTCATCCATTACACTAAACCACATCAGTTCTCATCAGGTTTAAGCACAGTAATTCACTTTCACTTAACTAGAAATACTAATTTTCTGTTGAAGTATGAATAAGATATAGAGCTGCAATATTTTACATAGTTTTACATTTGTCACTGCAGTTTGATCATTCTGAATCAATTTCTGCCCATTAATATAGATATTAATGTTCAGAACATTTCTAGAACTGCATTAATGTATTAATTTGTGCAAATGCAGTTTAATAACTTTTCAAAAATGTATGCTTTACAAAATGTTACATTTTGACATTATTCATTATCATACAGGAATTCTGAAAGTTACATTATCATTTAAAACTATATATAGCTTTAAAATGTCCATAAAAGTTACAAAGACTTCTTTTTTTCTCACCAAATTCATTATTTTGCCATATTATTCATGTTATTTTATATTTGATTACCAGGTTGTTCTGACTGGGCAATCAGGTGCCTGTTTTCATCAGAGACCTGGGGAGAAAAGCTCCACATACATGATAATTATAAAAAATGCAAAAGCTCCACATATATGATAAAAATACATATCTCTTGTTAGTGTGTGTGTGGGGGTGTACACTCGTGCACATATGAGTGTGCACCATATATTTTTGCATCTTTTATACAGGAGTGTGTGTGAATAAGTTTAAACATATCTAAAGCATATTCACAGACAAAACAGTCCATTTGGAAGTATTTGAACATTTATTACTGTGTAGGTCCTATAAGGCTGCTGCGGATCAAAGAAATTATACAAAATAGTTTAGCCACACATAACAAACATTAAAATCCATATGGCCAACAACTACCACCAACCAATGAGCCTAAACAGCTCACAGTATCACTGTATCATCTAATTTCATGTGAAGGGACATGTCATTTCAATGGTATTTTCTCTTCCACACTATTTACATTAGAAGGTGCAATAAATATTTCATTACATAAAACCCTCACACACCTTAAAATTAGACAGTTGACAGCTGTTATCGCTCCATTATAAGTCTTTTCACAGATAAAAAGTATTATGTCACATTTTGAACTGTTATCTTTGAGTTATAAGATCATTTGAAAAATAAATAACACAATCTATGTTTACTGACTGAATGACTTTTGCATCTTCTGAAGTCATGTATTGTGTCCCTAGATGGTGGCTATATAGAGAGTAAAATGTCCTTGTTGATGCACTTAAAATATTACAACTACCTACATACTAGGTCAGTCTTGATCTGTTTCTTGTTTACAAAATCTGTTAAATTGTTTGACTAAGGAGCTCTTCTGGCTACTTTACATAGACTATGGATTACATATGAACTCTAGAAACATTAAATATGTCTGCCTTCCTGTCAGAGATGGGATATTTGGTTTTAGAAGGCAAAGTGATGTACTTGTAAGAAGTTTAACGATAGAGGAACTAAAAGTGTAAGTAGGGACTGTAGGCATGTTGACTGAAACTTATGAGAAACCTATGTATTAGAAAACTACTGTGAAATTCTGGAAAAGTTTAGTTGCCAGTGAAACTGAAAATGTAAGTAGAAGGAATATGTCAGACTTGACTTCTTAAGATGATAGGAGAATGGCTGTGAAATGAAAGATGAGGTAAAAGTTGACATAGCACCATGACTCCATGAAGAAATGGGAAAATGAGTGTTGATAATAATGACGATGGGCTTTGCTTCATGGAAAACAGGAATTTGTTCCAGAAGTGGGGAATTCTTTAGGACAGTCTGTCTCACTATCAAGTTTTATCTATGTTGCAATATAGAGTTAGGACTCTTGTGTGCTATTATCAGTTTTGCTGTTATACAGGAGATCAAGCAGGACTGAGTCATTTATAGCTTTTTAGACTAGGCATGAATCATCTTGTATTGGTCGGTAGGAGAGAGAGAGAGAGAGAGAGAGAGAGAGAAGAGACAGGGCTTTTAGACACTCTGGGTAACGTACTGCATGACTGAATTTATTTTAGTGAGGATCATTTTTCAATTGGTTTAGGTGTTTGGACAGGTACATACCAAAGGGCACACTGTATTCTAGTATGGGCCTGCTGAGCAGATTAATAAAAGAGAGAGATGACCTCTTTGGATGTAGAGGTGATGTCCTTAGCAATCAGGAGGAGAGATAGAAAGTATTACCAATTACAGAATGCATGTGTTGGACAAAGGAGAATTTTTTATGTATAAAGGTACCTAGGATTCTTAATGCCAGGGATTATTTTTAGGGGGGAGGGGTGTCATTTATGTTGGTATTTAGCTTTAGACCATTATCCTATCATGACATGTTTGTCCAAGTTAGACCCAGTTGGAGGATCTGAGACATTTAGAAGTAACAGAGGAAATGGGTGGCACAGTGCTGCAGTGGTTAGCATTGTTGCCTCACAGCAAGAGGTTCCCTGTTTGATTCTCAGCTGATGGGCCTTCTGTGCAGAGTCTGCATGTCCTCCATATGTTTGCGCGGGTTTCCTCCCACATTGCAAAGACATGCATCTGGAGCATTTCTCCCTGGGCCTCCACTGAAAGTGGTCTCTGTCCCAATTGGACTTACCCAGTAAACAAATGTTAAATAAAATAAGTTGGAGCTGAATTACTCTGCAAAGATATTAGTTGTATTATCATGGCTGGAGTTGATGACAGCATTAGAAACAAGTTTGGTACAATCCAGTTAGGGTGCTGAATTTTTGTTCTGTTCTTTAGGGGTCTGGGGATCTGAGCTTTTTTTCTCAGTGTATTTATAATTGTGTTCTACCAGAGGTACCAGAGAGGCTTGTTTCTAAACCTGGTGTGCTGTATTCATACAAATATGAGCATGTGCTTCCATGCTTGAATTGAGATGAGAGTATTAACTTTGATGATAAGCAGTAATATTTGTTATAGCATCATCATGGCATCAGATACTGGAAACCATCTTATCATCATTGTGTATGAAACAATTGGTTTTGAAGAAATCCCTAAAGAAGGCTAGATTGGAAGCTGACCTACATTAGGACTGCATAGTAAATAAAATAGTGTGGTACTTTGTTGTGAACATATGACAATGGGTGACACATAGACATCAACTGTGTTTGCAAGGACAAAATTAAGTATATTGGGCTCCTTAGTGAGGGAATGCACTATTTGATTAAAGGAGTTTGTAATTATAAAGTCAAGGAAGCACTTAGCATAGCAAATGCATTTTTGTGTAAGTTTATGGAGACATACTTCATTTCCCTTAGAAAAATGTTATTTACCCTAATGGAGAGTGACCCAAGTTTATTAATATATGTTTTATGATTTGTTGGTGTCATATAAGGAGATTCTGTAGCTGGACAGGACATAGCATAACATCATCTTTACTGATATTAAGATGTAAAGTAGCAGTGTTTTTGAAACACAGTGCTTAAATTTGTCTGATTACAGCACTTGTATTTGGGCCGAAAAATTACTGCCACTGAACTGCATTTCAGAGATGTCAGAGATATTGTTTTGTAATAAAATGATAATGTACCAAAAATGTATACTTGTGAAAGACAATTACATAGAGCAACAAAAAACCTTAGCTTGGGTAAGGGGGGAGGGTACTTGGCAAAGTGTTTTTGAAAGAAGTTGGCTGTAAAAGATTAATTTAAGCTGATGAAAATTTTAAAACATAAATTCTGCTAAAATTAAAGCTGTGTTTTAAACAGAAACATTTATAGTAAATGAGGACACCATTATTATTAATGATCCAGCAGATGTCAAACCTAGATTCTTCAATCTCAAGTGAATGCATTATATAATGCATGCTACAGGAGAATCCATTAATGGACTTTTGTAAGAAAAACTTCACAACTCTTTTAAAAAATTCCAAATGAGCTGCTATTGTAATATCTACACTAAATTCTAATAAAACTACTTTAATGAAAGGATATTATAAACTAAAACTTTCAACTAAATGAAACAAGTGCTAATCATGTATCTTGTATTTTAACACTGTCTTGTATATTGAGTAGAATGTTCTTTTGCAGCACTGTCAAGAGTTAAGAAGTTCTGAAAATTAGGTAAGAGACTTATTTAGCAACAGCTTGGTTTGGGTAATCACTTTAAGAAATACTTAATGATGAATACTTATACATTAATATATATATATATATATATATATATATATATATATATATATATATATATATTCTGCAACTGTCCAACTTCCAAAGAATTTAGACTTGTCATGTGCTACAATCTATGTGTTTGATTTTCTAGTTACTGTGGCAACACCAAGGAATATCTGCATTATTTAGAGGAAGTAAAAAGAAAATAATTCAAAATTATGTCTTTAGGTACACCTGTGTATCTTTTTTTCTAATAGAATACAATACTTGGTTAACAGAGAAGATAAACATAGTTTATATCCTGTAACAGCTAAAGTAAAAGGTAGCATAGATACTCCATTTTATATAAATGATAGTAATATGAAAGCATATATATGTTTGCTAAATTATTATAACACGGTCATGACAAACCTAAAACGTTATTAAAGCATTTGCATTATTTTTACACAAATACTTATTATGTTCATTTGGAATCAAGAACAAAAAATTGAAGTTTAGAAGTCACTCCCTTTGCTAGAGTTTGCTAGTAGAGATCTTTCTTATTGAGAGCATATTGTATAGCTGTATGTTTTGAGAGATAATCCTTGATGGCAAGCAGATATCCTTGTTTTTATGTCTTGTATTCACGTTAAAATGTATTCAAAATTGAGCAACAAAGGAACAGTCATAAACATAACTACATTTTTTGTGAATGTATATGGCAAAGTTTTACCATATCTACAGACTTGTAATTAGTTTGTTTAATAAAAGGAACCCAGTTCCATAACTGGGATCACACCATGAGTCATAGACAATGCAACAGTACCTTGTGAGCTACTTAAGCATAGGCTCACTAAAGATGAAGTTCTCACAAGTTCATAAATACATATAAAGAATCTGCCCTGTAGCAAGCTCAGTCAAGCCTGATGATATTTTATTAAAAAAGACAAGACTTAATTGTCAGAAATGGGTGTGCATTAAATGGACCCATAGTCATAGTTCCTCTGCTAAGCTCTTCTGCACAACAAAAATTATCATATTGAATTCATTCTGGACTATTTGGAATGAAAGGCTTAGACAGTTGTTATATAATGTGGATTGGTATGGATTAGGATGTGGAAAGGAAGTAATGATTTCCAGGAAGTACCATATAAACAGTAAATCACATCCAAATGCATTTAATCTTTTTGCAATGCCCTAACAAGCCATGTTCTTTTCCTCTGGTAGAATTAATACACTGTTCTTATAATTAAATATCCAATGCCACGTATTTCACTATTCTTTCAATATTAGAAATTTTCCATTTCTAATATTGACCCATCAGGCCTAGTCCCCACACAGCTAGAGGCCATATATATCCAATATGCCTTTTTGTCAGGACACCTACAAAATCCATGTCTGTTTACTATAAAGTCTGCTATTAAAGAAACTAAGCAAAGGATGACAAGACAGTTTCTGCAGGCACCATTACAATCAATAATGGCTTTAGAATCCTTAGTCTACTTTAGAATAATTTTGTGCAACATTGAAGGAAAAAAATATTTAAATCAAACAAACATGATTCTTTGGATACTGTAATGTGTACTTCCATTTTAAAATTTCCAAATAAGTCAATAAAAAAGTATTGTTACAGTAGTGAAGAAAAAACATTATTATTATTATTATTATTAATAATGAGTCATAGACTTAATATGAGTCTACAGTACTTTTCATGCAAGTAATCTGAGAATAACAAATCTCTACATTTCTCTTTCTTCATAGCATAAACATATTCCTGCTAATATTAAAAGTGCAATTTGTTCACTACACTGCATATTCTAGCCCTGCGTCCAAAGTAATGTCACACAGTTGTAGTTATATGGTCATCCTTTGTGACATATAATAAACTGTGGATTAGGCTGTGTTATTAATTATTCATTCATTTGATATTAAACAAAATCAAATAAGAAAAATTGACCCTTTTCATTGCTCACCAAGGAATGTCATTAAAAATCATTCAGTGACACCTGAGTAATGAATATCTGAGTGGTATCCCATGCATATTCAGCTTGGCTTTGGGCTTGTAAATCTTGCAAGTATCTTTAAAATATATTTTTATGCAAGACAGATGTATGTTATAATTTGTTTTTCTAATTAACTACCACTAAACAATTTAGCTCCATCAGCAATCTCCAAGTACTGACTTTTGATTCAGTGAGTGGTACAAAATATGCCAAAATGTCCTCTATTTAATTCTGCCAGACTAACACATATTTTCAGATACTATAACTTCAGAATGTGCAGTTTTGTTAAGAGATACATGTGGTTTACTTCATTGTTAGATAAATGATGCCATAAACAGGATAACGTGCCAAAAATCTTCTCTGTTAAGAAAACAGGTTGTCAGATGTTTAGAAAACTGTCTTTTGCCTTTAAACTTGACAAAATATGTACATATATGACTTTCATTTTGTAAAAAATTCTGTATATATTGAAATGCGTTTTGTTATTCATGTAAAAGAAAAACAAATATTAAAAGAACAGGAAAATGTGTATAAAGGCAAATGTCACCCTATGATTGAGCAGATAAGCATACTGAATCAACAATACATAAAACAATTAACAAACTAATTACTTATAATCTTAGCAACCTCTCTGCATACACAGCTAATGAGGTTTATGAAAGTACAGCTACTAAGTATAAAGTTGCCACTGCTTGTTGTCTTCATATTATTTACTTTTTTCTGCTAACTTCATTACATCATGATTTCCTCAAGAGATTTCTCTCTTGATGGAGCATACTATTATCCTGTTTTCTAAAGCTGGAAAGAAATACAGGCAGAAATGTTAGAAAGAAATGCAGACAGAAAAAGGGTACTATTTTAAAAGTCGTAAGTCATACTCACAGCTGAGGCCTAGTTAATCTGATTTGTTTAAATGATATTTCAGGATCCCTAAGTCTTATGAGTGCTAGTAACAGCATGCTGCACTATAATACTACTAAATGGCAGAATAATTCATTTAATATATTAACTAGCTTGCTGTTAGTGATCTTTGCATAATTTTTTGTAAGTTGGTAACACTTCAAGATTCTTGGAGTGAATGGATCATTCTAGTTAAACTGAAGGGTGCCAGCAAGATTGCTGTTAAAATAGTATTACAGTAGGAGGATAGTTGGTCACTATTTTGAAATGGATTAATCCAATAACAAATAATTTAAAGAGTGTAATATAGTCTTAATATGTGTTTTATTATTTTAGCTTATTCTGATCTTGATGTGTCTTACTATGCACATTTTATGCAGTGCTCCATATATAGCAATATGTTAGCTTAAGGCAAGCAGCAAGAGAGCTTAGTGCGAGGTCCACTGTCTTTTATTGAACTTGGCTATCTATGTCCCATATATGATTACATCTGTAAATGGCAAATCAAGTGATAACAGTAGGGATAGAAGAGAGCAAATGGCCAGTTTCTGTCATAGAAAATAAGTACTATTTAGCTATTAGTAATAAATGTAGTTTGTGGAGCAGACTTATTTGTCAGTGAACTCCTGTCTGAGTGTAGGAGGGGATAGGAGCTTTAAGTAGAAGTGGAATAGGTTAGGAGGGTAGGGGGAAGGATAAAGTTAAAGGGCTCAGGATTCGGTAGTGAGGTCAGGATAGGAAGTGAGGTAGGCAGTAGACGAGATGGGGGTACATAAGGTCTGTCTGTAGGGCTATCAGTCTCTTTGATTTTGAGTGCTTATAATGTACCGATATAGTCAGTGTCCATGGCAACCAGAGGGAATGTTTGGTTTCAGGTGTTTGGGGGGATAGCACATGGGTAGTTGCCATTTTTTTTATTTTATTTATTTATTTATTTTTTTATGGGTTAGGGGGATTGTGGTTGCAGAAAATGCCAAGAGTGGATGGACATTTATGTATTTTTTATGTGTATGTATAAATGTATGAATGTTAAGGGACAGAATAATTTTATATGGCTATAGATTGGTATATGGGGCTGCTGACAGTTACGCAGATTCTGACTGCATGGGGTTCATTTGCAACCTGCGATGATAAGATGGAGCCAACTGAATATCAGCATTCCTGGTTAGGGACTTGGTCACACAGCAGCCTGGTTCAGCCCAAATTTTCCTAGATACAACTCCTTTGTTTTCCTTTGAGTGCTGTGTTGATGTGAGTGGCGCTATGTCTGATCAACAGATATATGAAAGGAAAAAAGTTAAAAACAAGTCACCGCATTGGAAGGCTTGTATGTCAGTCCAGCACAAAGTTTTGTGGATGTGGCTTGTGTGGTATATTGGTAGGAACAGTGCTGGTCACCATGGGGTTGGGCAGTAGTAAGTATACAGTGAGTTCTAGCTGCTCCCACAGTTGAGACCATTTGGCCCGATCATGGCCTGCTCTTTTGGTGGTTGTGACCTTGCAAGTTTTCACTAGGTGGTGGCGATTGCACAGATTGATGCTATGGCTCCCCATTCTGGTCTTCTTTGGTGTGGTTGGGGACATAAGCACTAGAACTGTCCTTGGACCTATGTTCAGCGGTTTTCTCAGGTATCCTTTTGGTGTGAATAGGCAAGTAAATGCAGTTGTGAGTTGTGTAGTGGTATAGTTTTAAACCTGACCTGGCTAGTGGGAGTTTTAGCTGTTGTGTGGTAATTTGTTGGGGGCCCTAGTCATTTTATGAAGCTTCCATGAGTGTTGTGCTTGTGAGTGCACTTGGTATGGGGTCATGGTCTAATTGTCTTGCTAGTTGCATGCTGCTGCCATTATGAGCTAATAAGAAGGGTCCTGTTTACCTTACAGCAATGGTGCAGTGTTATTGTAGCTGGGAGATGGTGCCTCGGTTTATATGGTCGGCAGTTTAAGATTGTGCCTCATTTGTTCAGTGGAAATGTGCTTGGTGGTTGGTTAGCTTTACCATGCCCTTATGTTGTGACTAGGTGAGTGGGTCTAGTTATAGAAGATGGTACTTCCTGGTTCACAGATATTTAAGGGAAAATGAGGGCATATCATATGGTGTGGATATATGTACCTTGGTTGGACCAGGAGGGCTACTAGGGATTAGGAGTTGTGATTATGTTCAAACTGCCTAGTAGGTTTTTTATGATAAACTAATCTTTAATTTGTAGTAAGCAACATTTGGTTGTTATGGGGAGTTTTAACAGCAGCCACAGTTTTGCGTATAGTATGTTTAGGGCTGAGGCTAGTCCAAGAATGACATATGGTGTCTGTTTGTAGGGGGGGGGGGGTTCTAGCTGGTTGGGCCAGCTGGTAGAGTGTCCTAATCCATCATTTGTAATTATGTTCTTACACCATGGAAAATATGAATATGTCTTGTTTCATGTCCTTGAAATTGTCTCATATCTTGCCTGGCCCACAGGTGTGTATGTGAGTGTCTGTGTGTGTATACATATATCTATCTCTCTCTATATATATACATATATATATCTAGATATAGATAGATATATAGATACAGATAGAATATATATATATATATATATATATATATATATATATATATATATATATATATATATATATATAGATAGATAGGTAGATATAGATATATTTAAAATGGAGTAAAAAAATCAGTAGTGATTTGTGGTAGAATTCAGTTATGCAGCAATGTCAACACTGTAATTTCACACTATTTATTTTTCAAAAGCTGTGCCTTGAGGCAATTTGTAGTTAATGTACTAGCAGAAGAAGCTATCCTCCCCATCCCCTTCCTTTGTTTAGCAGGAAGTGGTGAGGTATAGATATGTGGGCAAATCACACAAGACTTAGGGGGATTATGATGTCTATGGATATAGGTACTTGGAGTTATGTTTGTGGGGTGTGGGAGTACACCCACAGGCAAGTATAGGAAAAATTAGATGGGGTGGAGGGATAAATGCACATATAGATACACGTGTATTGGGTGTATTATGGTATAGGTTAATATACATATATTTGGATACATGTGAATTTATACCATGGCTTTTAGTAGGTATATGTTGGCAGGTGGGTATTTTGGAATAGTTGGGACCTAGACTTAAGTGATGGGATGGGTATGTATGTCTACATGAGGACACACACACACACACACACACACACACACTCACACACACATAAATATATATATATATATATATATATATATATATATATATATATATATATATATATATATATGTATATATAATATGGTCATAGCTATACAGGTAGGTATATACATATATTCTTATATATAACAAAAAAAATGTTGGTAAAGGTAGCTAGTATCCAGCAGTGAGTGATGGGATGGTTGGACCTCATCACCATTCCCACTGGTGGAGAAGGAACAAATAGAGGAGATGAAAAGGGAACTGGGGCAGTTAAAGGATGGCAGCAAAAGGGGTGGGTCTCTTAATAACTTAATAGTGTTTTTTTTTTCAGGATGTCTACCACCCAGAAATGGGAGTGGTAAAGGAAGGAGACTGTGGCTTAAGCAGATGTAGTTTTCCAGTAGTGAGCACAACAAAAGCAGAAGATGAAGAGAAGGTACAACAGAGCACCTGAATATGGAAAGTTTTTTTGCTTGAATAGAAGATGTAGGAAGTCCAACAGATGCAAGGTAATGTGTCTGATTTTGTGAATGGAGTATCAGGATTAAATCTCAGGCTACATTACAGCTAGTCAGGGTCTTCACAGGAATTGGTCAAGGTGTAGGAGTATTACTATGGGAACATACCATTTATGACAAGATAGGTGAATATTTATTACACCAAGTAATTCCTTAATGCTGAAGGAGGATATTAGGTGGGGAATTTGGTCAGGTATTTGTGTTTATACTGATGGCATAGGAAGGTCGAGCTGGTAGTAAGAATTTGTTGGCTAGGATTAGGGATATATATATAGTTTTATATAAATATATATATATATATATATATATATATATATATATATATATATATATATATATGTGTGTGTGTATGTATGTACATATTATATTATATATATTGGGGTGAGGTTGGAGTAAAGACAGTATTATTATTACAGGAGGCTCATTAGAGTATTTTTTTTCTCTCTCTCTCGCACTGGTGAACATCTTTGATTACTGGCAAGTTTCAGTTTTGTAATAGGTATTATGGGGAGTGGTAGTATGACTTTTTTCATTTTAATTAATTACATCCAAGTGATGCCTCCAGGTGCACCTGCAGTTAATTCCAACCGATGCCTTTAGACATCAAATATTGCTTATTCATATTTGCATCAATACTTCCAAAACCATGCTATGTACAATGTTTTAAATATTTCATCTTAAAGCTGACAAAATGGCAAACTCAACTGCATTAATACTTGACCTCTGTCTAGTGCCAGTAAATAGATAAATATATAGATATTAACTATTGTTTTTTATGATATTAATTTATATAGATATAATTTGCACATTTTTCTAAATAGCTCAACTAAGTAACACAGACAGAACTCCTTAACCTCATATGAAAACTCTCAGCTAGATGAATAAAAGGCCACTAACAGTATGTGTGTAACTTGAGTGGTTGCTGAGATACTGTAAATTGTTTACAAAATATTACAAAAGTAATAGTTACTCCCCAGGATTTAATAAAATCCATGTAGGCATCTTTTAGAGCCTATAAGGAATGGAATATATCTATGTACATGACCATGGTTCCTCCTCAGCAAAGCACCATGCATATCAGTGATGGCACACTGCCAATGGATATCATAGGAACAGGGATATTGAATCAGTGTAGGGAGTTGTGTAGAAGCTACCCATGGCTATGGATGCCTGGTCAGATGTTATGTACAGGGTGAGGCTCCCTGTAATGCTCCCCACCTCTGTTGAAATGCTGTGAATTGTGCTAAATGTGTAATATTTCATTTTTATTATACTTTTCTCTTCAGATTTGTGTGGCACAGCACATAGCCCAGTAATGCCAAGGTGTGCTCGTATATAGGCAGCTGACACCTGCTTGACATCTAAAAATAGAAACCAGGATGCAATTAATTATCATAATTAAATTTTGTGGGATTTTTTAGAATTACTGTTTGTATGGCATGGTGCAGTATGCCACAAAGCTTGACGGTGCGTATACATATATAGCCGATACCTGCCAGACATCAAAAAATAGAAGCCAGATGTAATTCATTATTTATTTGTAGGTCTGTTTAAGCCTTATGTGTAGTAGGTTCTAGGTTCAAGTCTATAGCAGGCAAAACATGTCTGCAATGTACTGTTTTTTTTTTTAATTTAATAAAATATTATGAAATATGACACTGGATGGTGCTAAGTACTGCAAAACCATGCTAAGCACTGCTTAAACATGCTAATGGCTACCACAGTTTGCACAGTGTTAAGCTTCACTAAAACCATGGTTGTGCAAGTTTTCGCACTGCTTAGCTCAGCTTAGCTGGTTTGTGCAGTGCTAAGCAATGCAGTGCTTTTTTGAATGTTAGTCAAAGATGTGTTAGTGTGGGAAAACAGTCCACATTAAGTGCAATTGGCAGGAATTCTTCACCATTCTTTGGAGTTCAAACAACTGTTGATATTGCAGGTGGTGCTGGTGAAGGTGCACACCTTCAGGCACAGAGATGTGGTGTTCAGGAGTCCAGGGTCTTTGTTGGGCTCCTGGTAAAGAACCATGAACCCAAGCTGATGCAGGGTGGATTCCAGGGCTTGAAGTGTAAGGTGGAGGCCTGGGACTGGTTGGCCAGGTAACCCACCAGTGTTACTGGCATCTCTAGCACAGGTGAGCAGTGTCATCACCATTATGATGACTTGAAAAGGAGAAAGAGGGGAACCTTGGACTCCTGGATCCAAGAGGAAAGAGATGGGAATGTCCCACAAATATGTAAGCATGTTTTTCAGGGTGTATAGTACGTTATCGAACTTTTAAAAGTTCGAACGTCATCTGGTCGAAGCCATATGATCGAACCAAAAAGCAGAAAAAAAAAACTACTTGACCATTTTAAGCAGGGAGCAAGCCACTCTGCACCCCCACACCCTTGCTCTTTAAATATACTAACTCCGAGATTGCACTGCAATGCAGGAAAGGGAAATCTTCCCATTCTGCACTGTACGGAGATCTCTGTTGAAACATTCTAACTTTTAAAAGTTTATGACGTTCGAACTTTTAGAAGTTTGATAACATAATATGCACCCTGTTTTTCATTGTCTTATCAAAATTCAAGCTGAATATCTGCAAAACTGGTATGCATAATGGTGTGCTTCTCTCCCAACAGCTGCAGCTGAGAGGGCTCACAGTGTCGAGTCCCATGCCAGGTGCCTGGCCAGGTTGTGCCATGAGTGTGGTAAGTATGAAGTTATTATGCTAACTGTAGCAAGAGTAAAGCATTTACTACAATAAAGTATAGACAAGACCAAATGTAGTGCAATAAATGGGCAAGAAGAATGGTAGTGCAATAAATGGGCAATTAGAGCTGTAGTGCAATAGATGAACAATAACAACTGTAGCTCAATAAACAATTACCAATACCAATAACAGTAAGCAAAATGGTGTACAGCAGGATTGTGTTGTCATAACCATTGCAGTAGAGCTGTATGTATTGCATGTCTATGGTGAAGTTGTTACAGTCAAGTGTAACACTGTAATAGCTGTAGAATGCAAAATTAATGGCCTGCAAATTGTATTACTTAACTCATAGCATGGTCCAAAGCTGTCTCCAGGCCAATATTCATCACATAATGCTTTCTATTCTTCTTAATTCAGGTAATAAAGGTATATGGGTGAGGTAGCCCACTCTATGGGCAGATACTGTGTGTGAATTTCACAGAAATTTATCAGCAATATCAATAAAGTGCTCACCAGCATTGTTGTTTCCTAAATAAATCTGTTGCAATATATGCAGTACGGTTGTATTCCATGCCTATGTGTTATGCTGTCACTGCAGTCAATTATAACACTTGAGAACAGTTCTAGAATGCAAAACAAGTGTCCTGTAAGATATATTTTGTTCAACTTATAGTATCGCTCAAGGTTGTCTCTAGGCCATTATCAGTCGCATAATGCTCTCATTTTCTCCCACCCCAGGAACAAAAGGTATATGGGTGAGGTAGTCCATGTTATGAGCAGATATTGCATTTAGATTTCAACAACAGTTAACAGCAATATCAAAGAAGTGTTAAGCAGCATTGTTGGGTTATAAATAAATCTGTCCACCCATGTCCAGTACGGCTGTATTCCTTGCATACATGTACTAAGTTGCTGCAATTAATTATTACAGTATTTGCAGATGTCTCATGCAGTCGCAGTTATTGGATTCTATTCCCATGCTTGCCAACTGAGGCATGATGGCTGTCTAGCTTATGTACTGTACGCAAGCATGCCTCTCAAGTGTCACAATTTCTCATAATGCAATTAAAACTGTGTAATCTTTCTGTCATAGGATTACCAGAGAAATGATTACCTGGAATACAATGTATTACCAAATCCAATTACAGAACACCTTGGTAGTGATATAAGTCCACATTATGTGAAACTGTTCTGTGTAGTTGTGTACCTGCATTTGCTATTGCTTGGCCCATATGTGCCATGCTAGCAGCTTGAGAGGTATGTAAGTGTTACATCACCTATAGGAGACTTGTAGTCACTGTACTCAAAACTGACACTACACATCTGTAGAGTAAATATTATCAGTGATTTCAGGGATATAATCTGCAATGTCAAATAATGAGCTGTTTTTCTCTGCCTGCCTCTTATCTTCATTTATTTATTAATTTTATTTATTATTATTATGATTTAATAGTAACGTTTTGTTAGACTAACTATAGTTTAGAAAATGGTTTATTATTGTTATGTGTTATTATGATTCAATATTAACATATTTTGTTTAACTATTTTGTTGGACTTAATTCTTACTGGCATGCTGTTAACATTCTGATTGTTATGTTATTTAATGTTCTGTTACACATAATATACATTAATATGGATTTGGATTAATTAAAATGATATTCCTTTCTGTTAATACTAACAGTGGTTTGGCTATTACTAAACTTTTCTTATTGCTATACCTCATTTACAACAGCATGTCAAGGTAGGCTGGTTCCAGTTGATTCGCCTACCTTGCCTCAACTGTTCATAGCACCCGGTCTCAGCATGTCTGGGACCCAGACCGGTGGTGCCCCCTTTGCTGCCCGTGCACTACCTGTGGCATCGAGTAGTACCACCCCATGGGATGGGGATGGGCCTACTCTGGGAGTGGTAGTGGAGGGGGAGTTGTCACCCAGGATGAGTTGCCAGTCTTGGTGCAAAGGACAGTCCGCTATGGGTTTGACCACCACCTGCACCAGATTGAGGGCATTTTGGCTGACCTGGTGGGGGATCCTCACCCCAGTGCCCAACCTCCACCACTGCCACCCTCAGGGCAGTGAAGGAGCAGTACCAACAGTCCCACAGGTGGAGATATAAGTCACCCTGCTGTCTTGTGGAGGCACATGGGACTTGGATTCCACAACACCCTCCTTATCCTCTACGTACTCAACCTTAACATGTCAATATCTGAGTGCAATGGCCATTTGTTGCCATAACTTTCCAAGCAGTACTGGCAATTACACACAACAGTATGGTCCTCACAAGGGCACTTCACGTCTTCAGTATGTGTTCACTGGGGATTGTCTGCAATCAGTGTCATTGTCGTCTGTGGTATATAGACTACTCATAGGTGATCTGTGCCTTGCATACAGAGCAATGTGTGACCCTGCTTGAGTGCATATGCTGCCTATCTGTGGGAGACATAGTAGATGGATAACTCACTGTAAGGACATTAATCTAGTATGTAACAATAGTACTACATGCTTGTGGGAGACATTTGTCTGGTTGACTTAAACACACCTTGAAACATAACCTGCCTAATGGCACACAGAGCACTTCAGTGCATTTCAGTACATACCATCTGCATGATTGGCTGGGTGATCATTCTTTCAGCACAGGGCATCTGCCTGTGTCTCTCTTGGAATGAGGCAATATGTGCTGATCCTGTAACTATGGGTATAAAGATGTCTATAATTGTGAGGGCTGTATGGCTATTATGCTAGTTAAGTTCAAATGTTCTATGGTTCCATAACATGACATAAAATGCTCTAACAGGCTCACACACAAACTCAGCTGCATTGAGGTGAGCACCACTTCTAATCACTGTGTACAGGACACACCAAGGCACATACATAGTGTGAGTTGGCTGTATGTAGATATGACACATACCTATATAATGGTACATACTACAGATCACAGTATGTGTTGCATGCAACACAACTCATGTCTGCTAGTACCATCAGTTTAGGATGTATTACACTTGATGACATCAGCAGGCCTTATTGTGGTCAGTCCTTTGTGGGGCCACATCAGCACCTACAAATAAAACACTGCAAAACCCTACTTATTTCTAAGTTACCAAGGTGATCATATTTATGCCATATGGACACACACACACACACACACACACACACACACACACACACACACACACACACACACACACACACACACACACACACACACACCAAGTTGTGAGATTGGAGCCCCTACCTATACAGTGTTATATACTATAGATGGCAGTACTTATCACACACACCATGGCTTAAGTCTTATACTTCACTGTCAGCTAGTAGTCATCAGGTGGATGACATCATCAGGCCTTGTGGAAGAGGGCAGTTTGGAGGTCAGCAGTAAGTTACAGGGCCAGAAAGTGCATAACCATTGCAGTTGGATAGCCCAGGAGGGTATGTTACTTATTCTGCAAGGGGATGCACACACACACACACACACACACACACACACACACACACACACACACACATGCACACACATGCACACACACACACACATGCACACACACACACACACACACACACACACACACACACACACACACACACACACATGTACACACACACACACACGCACACACACACACACACACACACACACACACACACACACACACACACACACACACACACACACACACACCAAGTTACAGGGTCAGAAAGTGTATAACCATTGCAGGTGGACAGCTGATGAGGGAATGTCAGTTGCTCTGCAGGGAGATACACACACATCTGTGCACCAAGTAGCCTGGAGCAAGATTAGATCCTCTACCTATCTAGTCTTATTCAATACAGATCACAGTACATATTGCATGCATCACAGGTTGAGTGCATTTTATATGTGATTGCAGGCACAATACTTGCACTTTACACAAACTAGGCTTGTGTTGAACAGCATCTGTGGCCTGCAGAGTGATACTGCTTCTCACTATCTGCATCTAATATCCTAGCAGTGGGATAACTATTATCCTAGCTATGTGTGTATGTACAGTTACCAGTATAGCCATATGTTGCTGCTTGCAGTCAGATAGGCAAACCTGTGGGCAGGAACAATATGCCCTGTCCATGCATGCATTGACAACATTATACATTACACCACCTGCTCACCTGTGTCTGTCTAAGTGGTGACATCCAGCAGGCACAAGGGTCTGTAGGTAAGTGGATTATGTATTGTTGCACCCTTAGTTTGGATCCTTTGAACAACAGTATGGCTGTGTGATAGTGCAGAATTACTCACCATTATTAGGGTATGTAGGACAAGATAGACATCCACATACATATTTATGTAATTAACAGGGTTGTATATATAAATGTAGCTGTGTGTGTGTGATATGTATATGTGTTATTTAGAGATATGGGGAGAGGATATGTATCATTGTAATATATATATATATATATATATATATATATATATATATATATATATATATATATATATATATATATCTGCACATATCTCTTTGATATTACATAACGATAGATATGCATGTGAGAGAGATATACTGACAGACGGATATGTATATGTCTGTATGTATAGACATATCTATACATGACAGGCACACCTCTCAACTGTATAGATTTTCACAGAATGTCCAGATATTTGCCTCATATTTTTGGTCTATTCTTCATAAAAATTGTCGGGTTTTTTTGATAGATCACTGGGATGATCTAACAATTTATGTCACTAAATGATGGCATATATTTGAGTTTTGGACTTTATATCCTTCAGAAAATAACACTAACAGAAATCCTGTTATTCTAAAACTTTCTATGTTTATAAGAGCAATATTTAAAATGTGTCACTATTTTTGGGCCTTTCTCCCCCCATTATATCAGGCTTCATGCAGATTGCTAAGTGGTTGAGAGGTATGACGAAAGGTCATTCTGGTGATGGGGCAATCATTTTAACTAAGTGTTTCAACATGCCCAGTGGGACTGTCAGTACTTATAAAGTGACTCTAGGCAACATCTAGAACAAAAAGATGCAGAGCCAGCAAAACGGTGACAGAAAATTTGTATTAAATAAAAATCACAGCATATGACAAACCGGTTTCGGCTGGCGTAGCACAGCCTTCTTCAGTGTACAAAAAGTTAATACAAAAGACAATAGCTGAATATATAATGATAGCTACAATCCCATTGGTTAGCATTCACAAATGTTCATTAAGTCCTGGTGGGAACAATGCACCTAATCTGATTATCCATTTCCTTTCCTTAGCGTTAAGAATAGAGTGCCACTGAGATTTATTGGCCCTATTACCAAAAATCATATCAATAATAAAATTAAATTTACTTGTTGGATGTGCTGTGGTATGTTTGTACAAAGCATTGTATATCTTTTTTTGTTTGATATTGCTTTGATGTTCAGAGATTCTAATCCTGAGGGGTCGGGATGTTTGTCCAACATAAAAAGCACCGCAACTGCACGAAGCTAAATAAATTATCCAATCACTGGAACAGTTGGAAAAGAATTCTAAATCAAAAACTTTTGGACAATTACGAGTGGAAAATTGTTTGGACTTTTGTATGTATTTGCAATTGTTACAATGTCCACAAGGAAAACACCCCTCTAAGGGCTCCCCTGTCAATGTTGTTTGTATCAATTCAGATGATTTGTTGTCTTGATGTTTATAATGATTGAAAAAGGAATTTAAATTCTTCCCTTTTCTGTAAGAAAAGAGACAGTTTTCGGGAATGATAGTGTTTAACTCCATGTCACATTGTAAAATATTCCAATGTCGCCTTACACTATGGATAAGACGATTTGAATTATGTGCAAACGTGGTAGTAAATCTAATGGGTTGACCAGTAGAGTTAGTACGTGTCTTATATGTTAGTAGATCACTTCTATTCAAAGAACTAACCTTATTACTGGCCATAGCAATATTACCACTTCTGTAACCACGTGATCTAAATCTATTGGTAATGTCTGATTTGTGTTTCAGGTAGGTGCTGTCCTCAGAACAGATACGTTTTGCACGTATGAATTGTGACTTTGGTATGTTACGTGCAATGTGGGGCGGATGATAACTAGAAGCATGTAGGATTGTATTGTATTCTGGAAACTTCCTGTATATCTCAGTTGATAATGTATGATCAGGTGCCCTCTGAATGAGGACGTCCAGAAATGTAATGGTTTCCTTATCATAGTTGATAGTGAACTGTAAACCCCATTCATTATTGTTGAGATATGTCACAAAGTCTAATAGTGAGCCTTCATCCCCTCTACACACCAACCACACATCATCAAGATACCTTCTCCATATATCAATCCCTTCCAGAAATATGTTCCTCTTATCATCATAAATTAGATGTTTCTCAACAAATGCCATAAAGAGATCAGCATATATTGGGGCAAAAGATGCCCCCATCACTGTCCCTTTGGTTTGCCAAAAGCATTGTTCTTTGTAATAAAAGACATTGCTAGTGAGGACATAACGTGCCAAATCCACCAAAAATTCATTGAAGTCAGAACCATATAAGTTGGAGACTTCAAGCCAATAAGCCAAGGCAAGCAACCCATCCTTATGTGAAATGTTGGTATACAAGGCACTGACGTCTAGGGAACATAGAAACCAATCTGGATCAAGTTGTGTGTTGGAAATAATCTGCAAAAAGTTCGTTGTATCTTGTAGCCGTGATCGGATGTTGGTGAGCAAAGGCTTTAGGTATTTAGTCAAGAATAAGGAGAGGGGTTCCGTAATATAACCCTTACCCGATACAATGGGTCTGCCAGGTGGATGTAAAAGATCCTTATGAACTTTAGGCAGAAAATATATGTATTGGTTAATGGGATCATGAACCAAAAGTTGATTCATGATATCATCAGAAATAATAGCCTCATCCTTAGCCTGTCTAAGAAATGTCTCAATTTGTTTCTTAAACATCTGAGTTGGATCAATCACCATATGTGAGTAATATCTAACATCATTTAATTGTCGTAGTGCTTCCCTGTCATAATCAATCCAGTTTAGTATCACCACAGCCCCACCTTTGTCAGCTGAAATTATCACAATTTCTTTGTTATTTTGAAGTTCAAAAATAGCTTGTCTTTCATCCAAGGAAAGATTATTATGTTGTAATGAAATATCCGAACTCAAAAAATGCAAATCCTTGAGTACACTGTTCTGAAATTGCAGCACTATCTGATGCATGGGTGGACAGAAATTCGATCTATGTTTGTTAAACTTGAAGTTATTTTTTGGTGACAGTGATGTCAATTGTGATCATGATAGGTTTATATACCATAGATCGAATTTCTGTCCACCCATGCATCAGATGGTGCTGCAATTTCACAAAACAATTTGAAACAAATTGAGACATTTCTTAGACAGGCTAAGGATGAGGCTATTATTTCTGATGATATCATGAATCAACTTTTGGTTCATGATCCCATTAACCAATACATATATTTTCTGCCTAAAGTTCATAAGGATCTTTTACATCCACCTGGCAGACCCATTGTATTGGGTAAGGGTTATATTACGGAACACCTCTCCTTATTCTTGACTAAATACCTAAAGCCTTTGCTCACCAACATCCGATCACGGCTACAAGATACAACGAACTTTTTGCAGATTATTTCCAACACACAACTTGATCCAGATTGGTTTCTATGTTCCCTAGACGTCAGTGCCTTGTATACCAACATTTCACATAAGGATGGGTTGCTTGCCTTGGCTTATTGGCTTGAAGTCTCCAACTTATATGGTTCTGACTTCAATTAATTTTTGGTGGATTTGGCACGTTATGTCCTCACTAGCAATGTCTTTTATTACAAAGAACAATGCTTTTGGCAAACCAAAGGGACAGCGATGGGGGCATCTTTTGCCCCAATATATGCTGATCTCTTTATGGCATTTGTTGAGAAACATCTAATTTATGATGATAAGAGGAACATATTTCTGGAAGGGATTGATATATGGAGAAGGTATCTTGATGATGTGTGGTTGGTGTGGAGAGGGGATGAAGGCTCACTATTAGACTTTGTGACATATCTCAACAATAATGAATGGGGTTTACAGTTCACTATCAACTATGATAAGGAAACCATTACATTTCTGGACGTCCTCATTCAGAGGGCACCTGATCATACATTATCAACTGAGATATACAGGAAGTTTCCAGAATACAATACAATCCTACATGCTTCTAGTTATCATCCGCCCCACATTGCACGTAACATACCAAAGTCACAATTCATACGTGCGAAACGTATCTGTTCTGAGGACAGCACCTACCTGAAACACAAATCAGACATTACCAATAGATTTAGATCACGTGGTTACAGAAGTGGTAATATCGCTATGGCCAGTAATAAGGTTAGTTCTTTGAATAGAAGTGATCTACTAACATATAAGACACGTACTAACTCTACTGGTCAACCCATTAGATTTACTACCACGTTTGCACGTAATTCAAATCGTCTTATCCATAGTGTAAGGCGACATTGGAATATTTTACAATGTGACATGGAGTTAAACACTATCATTCCCGAAAACTGTCTCTTTTCTTACAGAAAAGGGAAGAATTTAAATTCCTTTTTCAATCATTATAAACATCAAGACAACAAATCATCTGAATTGATACAAACAACATTGACAGGGGAGCCCTTAGAGGGGTGTTTTCCTTGTGGACATTGTAACAATTGCAAATACATACAAAAGTCCAAACAATTTTCCACTCGTAATTGTCCAAAAGTTTTTGATTTAGAATTCTTTTCCAACTGTTCCAGCGATTGGATAATTTATTTAGCTTCGTGCAGTTGCGGTGCTTTTTATGTTGGACAAACATCCCGACCCCTCAGGATTAGAATCTCTGAACATCAAAGCAATATCAAACAAAAAAAGATATACAATGCTTTGTACAAACATACCACAGCACATCCAACAAGTAAATTTAATTTTATTATTATTGATATGATTTTTGGTAATAGGGCCAATAAATCTCAGTGGCACTCTATTCTTAACGCTAAGGAAAGGAAATGGATAATCAGATTAGGTGCATTGTTCCCACCAGGACTTAATGAACATTTGTGAATGTTAACCAATGGGATTGTAGCTATCATTATATATTCAGCTATTGTCTTTTGTATTAACTTTTTGTACACTGAAGAAGGCTGTGCTACGCCAGCCGAAACCGGTTTGTCATATGCTGTGATTTTTTATTTAATACAAATTTTCTGTCACCGTTTTGCTGGCTCTGCATCTTTTTGTTCTTGATAGTCAAGTTTTCTGAGCCGTGCAGTTGCTACCGCGCAGGAGGTTCTTTTGTTCTAGGCAACATCTACCTGTACTGCATTCTGGGATTTTGTGTGTTACAAACCTCTCAACTGTCCAGATTTTTGCAAAATGTCCAGAGTTTTGGCTCATATATTTGGTTTGTTCCTCATAAAATTTGTGGTTTTCTGGCAAATCACTTGGATGATCTGATGATTGCAGTCACTATATAATTTCATACATTTGACTTTCTGACTTCAAATCCTTCAGAAAACATATGTTGAAACAAACCCTGTTATTCTTGTAACTTTTTTTTAGCTTATAAGAGCAGTATTTAAAATATTCCCCTATTTGTGGGCCTTTGTCCCTCATTTCCCCATTTTGTCAGGCTTTGTCCAGATTTCCTGCATTAAGAGGTTGAGAGGTATGTTACAGATATTGACCTCTGTCCCTGTTTCTGCAGTACTGCACTTCACTCAAAATGTCCACAGCATTCACCAGCTGTCTGCTGTACTTAATATGTGACTGAGGTTCACAGTGTTACACCATTCACAGAATGACAGTATGTGAAAACACCAACATAATAATATCTCATGTGAATACTTACAGATTAGAACCATCAACACCATCACTCATGCTAACTTCCCTAATCCACTGAGCTGCATAGGCTGCCAGACAGAGAGGTGTTATTCATCACATAACTGACAGCATACATATGTATGTTGTTATTTCTGCTTTATGTGGAACATACAATGTGTGATAGAGTACTATGTTACTGCCCTGAGATTGCCTGTTCCGCTGATACTATTGGACTGGGTATCTGTAGTCCCATGTGGATGTTACTTCTGTACACATAACCCAGTATATGTCCTTGCATAAATGCAGCAGATCCATACATACAATACCATATTATGTTAATCCTTAGAAGTAGTGTGTAGGATACCGACCTACCTTGTGAATGTAGCAGTTGACAGATCTGTACTTCATGGCTGACTCTGTGTGATGAAAGCAGTACACAGCCAATACATGGATAGGTACAGGTTGTGTAATTTGCCTGGCATCAACAATTTTAATATATGCATATGAGTAGAAGTAAGGTGTCAGTCCCTAGAATTCTAGGTTGTCAGTGAATGTGCTATGCTTTGTCTCTTAGCCAAAGGCAGGGCCTACTGGGTACACCTATGTCTGCCTACAGGGACATCATTGGGGGGGGTGCCTCCTCCGAGTCCTCCTGTGAGTGTAGCTGTGTTGATCTAGGCACTGGTGGGGGGCTGCATATCCCTTCCATTTGCTGATCCTGCTGCAGCTATTTCCACAGGATCATATTGTGTAGCATGGCACATACTTTGAATATCTTTGCACATGTGGCTGGAGTATACTGCAGGCCTCTTTTGGATATATTGAGGCACTGGTAGTGTGACTTCAGAAGCCCAAACACATGCTCTATGGTGTTCCTAGTTTGTGCATGTGTCTCATTATAGCATTCTTCCATCAGTGTGTGTGTGTGCAGTTCTGATGGGTGTCATCATCCACAGTCCCAGTGCATAGCCAGCATCCCCCAGTAAATGGCCATGTGGGATGTTACCCCTAGAAAACATCTGGTACAGCTGTGATGCATGCCAGATATGGGAGTCATGATAACTGCCAGGGCTGCCAATGCACACATTCATGGTAATGCCCCTGGCACTGCATACAGCCTGGCAGTTGATAAAGTGGTACCCCTTGCGGTTGATGTAGATTCTACCCTCCTCACCAGTTGGTGACTTGATGTGTACATGAGTGCAATCTATCGCACCCAGTAGCTCAGGGTAGTGTGCTACATGGTAGAAATGTTGCATACTGCTGGCCCTTGTCTTAGGGGTGAGGGTTAAATAAATGTGCTCACTGGCATGTGGTAGTATGGCATCCAGTAACTGGTGGAGTACCCTGGATTCTGATGCCTGTGAGACCCTCATCATGTCCTCAGTTGTTCTTCAAAAGGTACCTGTGGCTGTTATCCTAAGGGCTACACATACCTTTGTTTCCACTGGGATGGGTTCCCCATCTGTTGGCTTTGGGTCTGAGTTGAGGGCAGCAGACCTCAATGAGTTCTTGTAGTATGTCCCTGAACACCCTGTAGTGCTGTACAATTTCCAGCTCATGTAGCTCCTGGAAGGTTACCCTGGGCCTGAACACTCTTCTTCTTCCCTACCTTGGCCTATTGTGAGTGGCAGCAGCATCACTGACTTCAGAATCTAGCACATACAGATATAGCAGACTTGCAGCAGCCCCTAGCCTTCCTTCAGTTAAAATTTCCAAGTCTTTACTCCAGTGGTAAAGAGTATGGCGGAAAAATCATATTGTAGTGTGTATGCATACTTTATAGTGCTCTGCTGTAGGTGCTGACTGCGTGATTGGCTACCTATGATGCATTCCACCTGCCTAGTATATCATTAACATCACTAAAGGCCCTAGTTTAAGTTAAACAGGGGTCAAAACTAATATATCATTGTCTTTTAGATGCACTCAGCACTGCAGCAAGCCATGCAAATGTGCACCCCTGTAGGTAAACAAACTTACCAGTCAGTGTACACACCCTCCAGAAAGGGCATGCTCATCATGGTGGTGCACTGTGCAAACATGTGGAAACATGCACGCCTTAGCTAAACAAAGCTTAGAAGTCAGTGTACACCCCCACAAAAGGACATGCTCAGCATGGTGGTGCACTGCACAAACAGGTGCAGCTAAGCTGGAATCAGCTTAGAAGTCACTGAACACGTCCTCCCCTGATGTCAGCTACCTCCTGTGTGGACACCAACATGGTTCTCTGCCTACACGGAGAGGATTTTCAGACATGATTACCCTTTTACGCTATTCAGTAACTCCACCTCATTTGCATAGGGATTAGTGCTCACAGCCTGGAAACTACATTCTTCAAGCCCCTACCACAGTAGCAACATCACCAAAGCACCATTCTAGATACTCCATGCAGGGTCCTGTAATACATTTCTGTCACATAATATTAATTTTGTTTTTTCCAATTTTTTTATTTTTTATAAAGTGAGGCATGCTGTGCAAACATGCCCAGATTATTAAAAAAATATATTATTTTAACTTATTTTCTTTAACTTTTCTGACATGTGGAAGATAGTTTCACTCATATATGTGTGTGGTATGCCATTTCTGTCCATCTATCTACACTTTTACAGCCCCTTTTTTCTTTCTACATTCATGTACATGAAAATTTTCCTTGTACACTACAAACACTGATACAGGTCTGCAGCACTGTCTATCTGCTCACTGGATTGCATTACTTACCTCATTTGCATGAGATTTACCTGCTTATGAGGTGACTTGCATGCCACGGAACTTCCCGTGTTGGCGTGTGCATGCATGCTGCCCAGCAGTGCTTACTGAATCTAAAACCTGATTAGTTTCATGTAAGCAGCATGGCACATGCCTACTCAGTAAAAAAGCCTGTGTAGGCTTTATTAAATTCATCCAACTGTGTTAACCTAGAGCCTAGTACCTAAAGAATACTACCACTATAGAAATAGTTTGTGCTGAAGTGTTTAGCATTTATACTTCTTTCTTAACCCCTATGGCTCCAGAAATATGAACATTTGTTTGAAATGTGAGGACATAATTTGATTCTGTTAAAAGACTTATGCCCTGCCCAGTGGAAGTTACTGTGCAAACTTCCTGAGCTCCAATGGAGTGAATTAGTTAAATATGAAGGATAAATTGGTACAAGGGGACTTTATTCATGTATGCAGGTAGTGGGGAATGCTTGACCTGCAACTTAAGGTTACAGTCAATGAAAAGAAGGTAAGAGAGGTTTGTAAAGGTCAATGAGCCTTTGTATGATGCAGGTAGACAGGAAAGGTTTATGGATAGGAGTAGCAAAGTTAGTGTGGGGGACAGCCATTTGATCTACTGCTAATACCTGGATGGGCATTTGTTGGGAAATATTAGATGGGAGGATTAGTGCAATGGCATCACACATCATTTCACCAAGTTTAGCATAGCTTGATACTGGCTTTGGCATAGTTGGGATTTTCTAGTGAGGTAGTACGGCTTCATTACATGATTTTTGACTATATAGAGAGGATCATGACAAAGTTAGGGATAGGAGCAAGTGTTTGCTCTCTGTGTGGAGTTAAAAAAATCCTATGGTTGGTAATTACTGTATAGGGCCAGTCTAGGTGCTAAGCAGTTTCTCCACCAGTGATTTAATGGTGGGGATGGTAGTATAGTGCCCAAGGGGTGGCCTGCTGTGCAGAAAAGTGGTAGCATTTTCATAGTAATGATGTTCGGTGAGCTGGTTGCATTACATGCCAAAGGTAGTTAAGTTATGGTAATGTTATTTGTAGTTCAATGTGGTGGTTGGGTAGGTTGGCTGACTACATCATCACAAAGTTAATTTAGAGTTGGTGATGTAATGGTCTATAATAACTTTTAATTCATTTTCAGGAGCAAGGATTTTGGGACTGGGAGCATGTTTCATTGGAGTTCATGGGGTGTTTGATTTCATGGACTTGGGATATGGCTTCAGGGGTAGTGTTGTGGCTGGTGGTGGCAAGGCAGGTGGGGAACATTGACTGATGCAGTGAGTAGGATAGTGCAGTACTCATAAGTAGTGGTAACTAGGTAAGTTTTTAGTGCAGTGTTAGTGGTGTTTATTTATGAAGGTGTTTTCCTCTTCATAGGTCAAGCATTATTATGATAGTGACTGGGTAAGCAGTATGCTTTGTGGAAGGAGATGATGACCTTGTATATCTAATGTGCAGCTAGCTCTGATTGCTGTGACTAGGGTACTGGCCAGGACTGTCACTAAGCAGTAGCAAATTCTGGCAGTATAACATTATGTAAGGGTACAGGGGGTCCCACAGCATTAGGCAAGAGCAATATTATTGTGGCAGTATTCAGCTTTCAGGTAAGACATGTTGTCGGGGGACTTTGTTGCTGGGCATCAGGGGTGGGTTTGCAGGTACTAGGTCATTGAGAAATCAGGTGAGGGAGTTTTATATTTTGTGAAGCTAATCTTGGCTGAGCAGACTTACAGGAAGAACAACACTAAGATATTCCTAGTAAAGGGAGGAAGCTTAGTAAATGTACCCATGTTGGTAATGGATGAGTTAGTTTGCAGAACTGTGTTGGTGGACTAGCCATTCAGCGGTCATGTTTAGGAGGGTTTGGAGTCCAGTAGGTGGAGTGGTAAGTTGTTACATTTACACAGGCTATGGTCTAGCTGATAAAGTTGGAGAAAAATTTAATTGAGATTGTATTTAAGAACAAGTAGGGTGGTTGTATTGTATGGTCTTCAGGAGAGATTTGGGGGTGGTTTGGTCAGTAGTTAGCTTTGTGGTTGGTTCTGTAGTTCTTTATTGTAAGAGGGAAGATGATCAGCCAGGTTATGGCCATGGCAGAGGGGTTCATTACTGAGTTTGCATTCATCAGCATGAGTTGGAAGGACACAGAAGCATACATGGGAGTTAGAGGGTATGTGGCACATGGCATGGATGCAGGTGGTACCACTAATTTGCTGGTGCTATTGTTAGGGAGGAATGATTAGGTTGCTTTTCTGGTCGGGCTATTATGGATCAGGCTGGAATGTCAGTTTCGGGGTAATGTTATGTTGGCCAAGAGTTTAAATGGATTAAATGGAAATTTGCATATAATCTAAGGCCATGGAGAATGGTTAGTAATTGTGAGGCACAGGTTGGTGAGATCAGTATAATGTTAGATTGTGTTTGAATATTGAGTTTCACAACAGGGTGCTGGTATGGTATAGGAAAGGTGGGGCTACTGATGTGAAAATTAAACACAGTAATTCAGTGTGCATTTGACTGGGTCTTTGGGGACTAAGAACAGCTTTCAATCAGGTGTCTGGGGTAATAGGAGTACTGGACAAAGTTTAGAGAAGTAAGGGGGAACATGTTGCTATTTTGGCAGCCTGGTGGGGTGAAGAAGGTACTTTCCTTTCTGTGGATGAGAGGAGGCTTTTCATTTCCCCCTTCTTTCTTGATGTAAAGGTGGGAGTGAGTGATTGAGTTAAGCTGCTCCTAGGTGGGTTCTGGATGGTATTCTTTTTTTCTAATATTTTTTAGTAAAGTTTCAAATCAAACATGAATAATCAGAAATGCTTAATAACAATGAAAGTTACAACTATGTCAAACTGAATATAACATACATTAATGTCCTTATCTTATAAAGTAAACTAATATAAATTACTAACAAAACACAATTTACAGAGGGTGTCTACTAAAGCACAATTAAATAATGTATATATATATATATATATATATATATATATATATATATATATATAAATCAATTGATATCATGTGTGAATCTTTGTTTGTTTAAGAGGTCACTTAGTCCTTTCCATGAATTATACAAGGATGTGATTTTTGTAGTTCTTTTTCTCATTGTGATAACTTTCAATTGGCAAACTTCTGTAGTAATGTTCCTGAATTCCTTAAAGGGGAGAATAGCATCACTTTTCCAGTCTCTTGTGATTACTTTCCTTGCAATTGACATAATGGTCCATAAGAGTGGATATTTCACAGTTGTAACACATTTAGGTATTGGAGCATTAAAAAGGATCAAGGATTTTATTAGCATGAATTTGTCAGAAATTATTATTTTTTTCCAATATCTTTTAATTTTACCACATTCATAAAATATATGTTCCCAATCAGCTTTTTCACCTAATTTGCATCTCCAACAAAAAGTTCTAGTGTTGGATATAATTTCTAATTAGTGTGGTGTGTAAAATGATCTACGTATATATTTCCATGAAAACAATTTCCATTTCAGTGAAGATGTAGTTAATTTAGATAATTTTAAAATTAATCATTTTTCTTCTTCACTTGGGAATTTTTTTAATTGCCCTAAAATAGTTTTAGTATGGTTCTTTGATATAGTGCATCTCTACTCTTATTATTTCATATACTTTGAATAATATGTTATCTATTTTTTGTTGTATAAAGATCATTAAAAGTTCAATAAACTTTGGAATTGTTTTTTTAACTATTGGTTGCATAATTTCTATGCTTTTTTCAACATATTGTATACAGTTTGAACATGTAACCATAGTTCTTTTTCCAGATTATATTTATCTAATATACATAAAGCTGATAAAGCATTGCTTTATGTATCAGTTGAGACCAATATATTAAGTTGTTTATTTTAAACCTTTTTATAATTAATTCATTAGAGGAAGTGATGTTATTGTGTGTGTAGGCTACTGAAAAAAAAATAGCTGGATTTTTGAAGAAAAAGGTTTTCAATGTTTTTACTGTTATATTACTTATTTCTAATTTGATTTTAGGGTTGGAATTATTTATAAATTCTTCTTTTAATATTCAATACATAGAATTGTTAGGAGATATAGATTTGTTGGGATGTGAACAGAAAGTAGATTGTATTAAGAAAAGACCAAAAATGGATTTCCATTTGGCTGTATAATAGGGATTTCACTATACAATTATTGTTTTAATGACAGAAGCCATGGAATATATAGTTCAAGGTCTGGTAGACTGATGCCCTCATTGACCAATCCCTGATATGATTGTTCAGTGCTATTCTTGGTCTGTTGTGGAACCATAACAATTTCAAGATTATTGAGTTAAATTTTTATAATGGTTTTGGATGGTGGTAAAGAAAGAGATTGTACTATATGCAAAGTTTTCAGAAGTATAATCATTTTAATAATAGAAAGTTTTTTATCCATAGTATAGAAGCATTTATTCCAATTACTTGTAATGGTTTCAATATGGTCTAAAGTAGACTCATAACTGATGTCTATTATCTTTTTGATATTTTCTGCAATGACTATTTCTAAATATTTTATCTGTTTTTCTTTTGATATATATTTCTTGAAATCTTCTTGTATATCTTTATTGCTATAATTTATGGGCAGTATTTTTGTTTTATTTTCATTAAATGTGAGTCCAGATTTTCTTTGGAAATCTTCAGTTAGAGTGAATAATGTAATAAGAGTTTTATTGTAGTCTTTTAAAGTTAAAAGTATATCATCAGCAAATAATTGAATTTTGACTATTATATATTTGTTTCTAGTCACTTCTTTTACATCATTATGTGATCTTATGAGATTTGCAAATGGCTCAATAACTAGAGTAAATAATAGTGGTGACAGAGGGCATCCTTCATTTGTATCTTTTATTTTTATTGTTTCAGATGCAAATGACCCTATTTTATATATCCTTTCAAATTAGTATATAACAGGTTTATTAGTTGTATGAAGCTTTGAGAAAAACTATATTCGTCTAGTACTAGTGAAAGATATTTTCAGTGTACAGAATTGAAGGCACATTTAATATCAAGGCTTACTATTGTTAAACTTTCTTTTGTTTTATTGGCCAGATCAATTAATGACATTATTCGCTTTTATACATTCCTGTTCAAAATAAAGTCTGTTTGGTCATTATCAATTATTGAAGGAAGATACTGCTTTAATCCAGCTGTATGAATGACCATAAATAGAGTATAATCTACATTCAACAATGAGATTGGTCTATAGGATGAGAATTTTTGGGGTCTTTATCTGTTTTTAATATTGGAGTAAGGAGAGAGTATCTCCACGAGGGGGGAACTGCTTCTAGGTTTTTTACTATATTAAAAACTTCAAGTAGTATGTTTAGGGGTTCACTGGTTGTTATTTTATAGAGTTCAGGAATTATACCATCATTGCCGGGAGCTTTGTTTATTTTCAGTTTTTTTAATATGTGACTTTAATTCTGTAATTGAGATGGGTTTATCTATATTGCTAATGTGGTCCATGTTTAGTTTTTTCTTAGTATATTTTTTAAGACATTTTTTATTCTTTCACTGGGGTCAATTAATATGTTTTCCTCATTTATTTTTGTAAAATAGTCTTTAAATTCTTTTAATATATCTTCTAAGTCTGAAACTTTTTTTTTAATTTTGGAAGTTGAAAATATTTCTTTAATATGGTTGGATTTATTATATATTTTAGTACTCATAGTTTATGCATATACTTTGGGTTAACTGAATGGTTTATGATTTTCATTATTTCTAAGTTTATTTTTGTTTTGTGATTTAAAATATCTAAATACTTACTTTTCAACTCATCTATTTGCTGTATTTTGTCTGTGTTTGTATTTTAACTTTCTAATTGTAATTTGTCTATTTTCTCTTGTATATCAAAAAGTTCTTTATCCCATTGCTTATTTTTGTGAACATACCAAGCTATACTTCTGCCATAAATATATGCTTTGAAAGCATCCCATATATATATATATATATATATATATATATATATATACATATATATATATATATATATATATATATATATATATATATATAAATATATATATATTATATATATATATATATATATATATATATATATATATAGTTTCTTTTTGTATAAAGTCTTTACATTCTTTTAAATTAGTAATATATACAGGTATTTGCCTTATTGGGATTTTAGCATTTTGTTTTAAGAAAAGTTGGCATGTTATCACATTATGGTCTGAAAGTGGGTATGTTATTGTCTTTAGTCTGTCTAAGTTATTTTTTTAAGTCTATAGATATGTACATTCTATAGATTCTTGCCTGCATTCCATGTTTATGGGAGTAATGTTTAAAAAAGTGAATCTGGGGCTGCATATTCCTGAATATCTTTGAGTTTTAGTATATCAATATTTTTTTTGTTTTTTAGCCGGTTGAGTGATTTTTTTTTTATTTTTTTTTTTTTTGTGTTCGAGTCTTCCTCTTTTGTAATACAGTTGAAATCTCTTGCTTTCTTATACTTCTTACTCTAATCCCAGGAAACCAATATAAATTTATAAGTGCATAGAGTTTTTTATTTATTTGTATTGTAACTAAATATATTAGTCGTTTATCATCTGTGTACGTATTAATTATTTTAGGAACGGGTATGTTGTTCTTCCATAGTATTGTTACACCTCTTCTGTTTTGTGTATGGTGTGAGCTTGTTAATACAATATACATTATGAGGTTGAGCCTATCAATATAAGTTTGTAGTAAATGTGTCTCTTGTAAGAAAATAATCTGGGAATTAAGTGGTCTGGAATATCTAAATAAATTCCCTCTTTTACTTCCATTATTTAGTCCATTAATATTTAGTGACCTACAGTTTAAGTTTGCCATTGTGTTAAGTCATTGGGATTAAGTCTTCCTTTGTAGAGTTCATTTCCTTTAACATTTTATGTGTCACTCCTCTGTGTATTAGTAACTTGTATGTAAGTATATTTTGTCCAAATTTATATTTACAATACTTATTTGAAATTTTTTTATAGATATCCTGAAATTAGAACTCTTTGCTATTGACTGCAAAAATAACATGAACCTAATATCACCCTCCCACCTGGAGTCTAAAACTCCCTGCTCAGATAGTAATACTATCCAAGCATTTCCTTTTATTCCACAGTAGTAACAGTAAATCTGACCATCACTTTGCTATAATATTCTTTATTATATTTGTTATTAATATTAGATCTAATAAGATATATCACTTGTTCTTTCTCTAGGACATTTAGTAGTTTGTAGAATTTGAGGATAGAAGTTGTCCTCTTATATTTAACAGCTTTTTTATTAATGACATTAAATTCTCACAGTAAAGCATTTTTATCTTCATATATCAAATCAACTATAAAGGATTCCTGTTTATTTTAGATTTTGTTTAGAATTTTGAGTTTTAACCTTCACTTTAGAACTTGCCTATCCATCCAATGTACTTGCTTGTTCCATTAATTCCTTTTAATCATTCCTACTTCCACCTTACATCCCATAATCCCTTTTTCCAATGATGCTATATGAGTTATATTATTGCTATTTCATTTGTTTCATAGCTTTTTTACCATCTGACATGTTGTCAGTCAAAGTCAAGTCAAAGAAAACTTTATTGTCATTCAGAACTACACAGCAGTGTAGCTGAAAAAAAATACAATGCTTCATTCTCAATGCAGGAAACAGTTGCACATATAGATAGAGAACAATTAATAAAATATCACAGTAGAAATTTAATAAGTAGCAATTTGTAAGTAAAGTAGGACAGCAGTGACCCACACCCAATCCCAGAACAGGAGACAAGGAAGACAAGGAACAATATGAAGGTAACATTGTCAAAGTAAAATTGGAACAATAGCAGCATATCTATGATTAGACTGAATTATTGCACAGTTTCTATATTGCACTTTACAGTCCTTCAGTGTGTAGGTGAGCCACCTTAGTATTGCACTTAGTTATTGCACATCCATAAAATAAGTCTCTTGATAGGCAAGTTACGTAACAGACGTCATGGTTCGTTTTAACAAAGAGTTCAACAGTCTAATGGACAGCAGAAAGAAACTGTTTTTTAGTCTGGTGGTCTTACAATGCAGGCTTCTGTATCTCCTGCCAGATGATAGGTGAATGTACAGACCCTTGGCAGGATGTGTTGGATCACTGGAAATCTTTTTGGCCCTTTCTATGCACCATCATTTGTGTAGATCTTCCAGAGGTGTAAGGGAGGTGCCAGTGATTCTTTCTGCTGACCTTACAACTCTCTTGAGAGCCTTCCAATCCTGATTATTACAGCTCCCATACCTGACTGCAGTGCTGTTGGTCAGGACACTTTCAATGGTGCCCCTATAAAAGGTTTGAAGTATGGAGCTAGGTCATTTTGCCTTCTTAAGTTTCCTTAGAAAGGGCAAGCATTGCTGAACTTTTTTGACTGTGCTAGGTACATGGACTGACCAGGATAAGTTCTCCGTGAGATGAAGACCCAAGAACTTTGCACTCTTGACCCTTTCCACTGTCATCCCTTTCATCAGTAGAGGTTTGTGTGGTACTTGAGATCTGAAATCAACAATCAACTCCTTTGTCTTGCTGACATTCAGTGCTAGATTGTTGCTGTCACACCAGACCAGTAGTTGATCAATATCGTTCCTGCAGGCCTCCTCCTCTCTGTCTTTGATCAGGCCTATAACAGTGGTGTCATTCATGAGTTTGATGATCCTATTTGTCTCATGTTTGGCCATGCAGTCATGTGTCAGTAGAGTGAAAAGGAGAGGGCTTAAGACACACCTCTGTAGTAGTCCTGTGTTCAGGATGATACTTTCGGAGCTGTTGTCTCCCACACGAACCTTTTGAGGCCTTTCAGTAAGGAAGTTCAGAATCCAATTGCATAAATGAGAGTCTATGCCCAGTTGAAATAGCTTAGATATCAGATTCTGGGTGATGACAGTGTTGAAAGCAGAACTGAAATTGATGAATAACAGGCTTGCATAGCAGTTTTTGCCTTCTAAGTGGGTCAGTGTTTCATGGAAAGCTAATGAGATGGCATCCCCTGTACTGCAGTTTGTCCTGTAGGTGAATTGCAGTGTGTCCTGTGACATTGGTAAGATTGAGGCTATATGATCTTTGGCCAGCCTCTCCAGGCACTTCATTACCATTGCGGTTAAAGCAACTGGCCGGTAGTCATTCAGAGTTGTTGTCTGTGGTTTCTTGGGTAGAGGAATGATAGTCATCTCCTTGAAGCATTTCAGAACACTGGCATGATAGAGTGAAGTGTTGAAGATGTCAGTGAGTACTGGAGCCAGTTCTGTCACACATTCCCTTAGTACCCTGCCCATGATGTTGTCAGGGCCAGCTGCTTTCCTTGAGTTGACACATTTTAGGGTTCTGGTGACATTGATTGTATTGAAGCTCAGCACCACTGCATCCTTGTCTTCAGGGATTCTGCATGCTGTTGTTTTGTTGTTAGGATCAAACCTACTGAAGAATTTGTTCAGTTGGTTCAGAAACTCGATGCTATCATCACATGAAGCTGATGTAGGCTTGTTGCTGGTGATCATTTAAATTGCTTTCCATAGTTGCCTGGAATCCTTCTGGTCCTTGAAGTGACTTGGGATTTTTCTGCCATAGGAGCTTTTCACCTCTTTGATACCTTTGTTTAGTTTGGCTCTGGCCACACCTAAAGCTTCCATATCCTGGGATTTGAAAGCTGCATTTCTTACTTTCAAGAGCTCGTACACCTCACTAGTTAGCCAAGGTTTTTGATTTGCCCATATGGTGATGAGTTTGGTGTTTGTTACATCCTCCACACACTTAGAAATGTAAGTTGTGACTGACTCAGTGTATGTGTCCAAGTCAACATGTCACAGCAGCCTCTCTAAACACTGACCAGTCTCTACAGTCAAAGCTGTCTTGTAGAGCTGAGATTGCTCCCTCAGGCCAGATCCTTATTTCTTTTCTAGTTGGTGTACTGGTTTTCAGTATGGATTTATAAGCTGGGACCAGCATGATGGCTAGGTGGTCAGAGCTCCCTATATGTGGATAAGGTTTTGCTTTATATGCACCTTTGATGTTAGTTTAGACCTTATCCAGCACATTTACCCCCCTTGTGGCAAAGTTTACATGCTGGTGGTAGTGGGGTAATACAGCCTTTAGGTTAGCCTGATTGAAGTCATGTCAATGTCCACTTAAATGAAAATAACATGAGTTATGGGTTAAATTAATGCTTTTATCAACAACTTATAACTAACACTTTTACTAAACATCAGAAATTCAGTGTTAATTAGAACAACAATTCATGAGTACATAGTATTCTAAAGTATTTACAATACCAGTACAGTAACCAATGCGTTAGAAATTGGATGATTTAACATTATAATGTTTCTATCTAATGCATAACATCTAGTATTACCACATACACTTTTAAAGTTTTATCATCTCCAGTATGTTTCTTCGATAGAGTAATAATCCAACAAAATCACTTATTGAGTGCCACAAATTCCAGTATTAGTATTCAATAAAGTTGATTGCTGAACATTCTGAATGTTATGCTTACATAACAGCTTCAGGTTAGCTTACAAACAACATTTTATGTGTAATGTGTTGTTTTTGTTAAAGCTATTTGTCTTGTTTATTCTTTTATAAATTAACTTTATCAGCTTTCAGAGTCTTTGCCTTGTTATGCATCTTTATGTCATATAATGGGATGCTAACATGTAAAATAAAGTTATGCTTCTTCAATTTTTCAGTTGTGCTTAGTTAAGATCTTAGCTTCACTTCACTTTTATATGTCAACTTCATATCTAGTTTGTGAAGCCTTGTCATTTCTGTGCGTGAATAAATTAATTCTACTATTTAGGCTAAAACTGAGGCTTAATTTCATTTTTATGTTTTTTTTCTTTTTCAAATGAAGAATAGTGCTTTAACTCATGTATGTGCTCATTTCACTAGTTGTTTGCACATAAGAAGTGAATGTATACATGTTGCTATGGAAACCAAAAGTAGTTCCAGTTTAATAGCTGCTTCTACCTAACTGCCGCCTTGCCAACAACGACTGAGGGCTTTTCTTGTTTCTCTCAAGCCTGTACCCTCGTGACAAAAGCAGGGAAAAAAAGTTATGTCTTACCATAACCTTCCGTCTGTGTTGTTGATCTTCATTCATGCATTACTGATGGGTTATTGGTTCCGTCCTGGGAACTGAGCTGGCCAAATATCAAGCTCGTGTCAGCCAAAAACTCTCGAGCCAATGTCCTACCCAGAATGCTCTGTTCCCTGTTACCTCAGATCGAGTTTGCAAGTTGATAGTCAAAAGTGGAGGCTACCACTGGTCATAACAGACCTACAATAAAGGAGTATATGAGATCGACCAGGAACCTCCGGAGGGGGACAGAGAGTGGGAAGTAATGAATGAACAAAGATCAACAACACAGATGGAACGTTATGGTAAGACATAACTTCTTTATCTGATGTTGTTAATCTTCATTCATTTCTTACTGATGGGACAGAGTCCTCAGCTACCTGTATCCCTGCATGGCCCTCATGGAAGGACATTCCTGAGCACCATGGAGTCAAAAGTAGCTCTACCTCTGGAGGCCACGTCCAATTTGTAATGAAAAATAATGGTATGAGGTTTGGCCCAAGTCACAGCTGTGCAAATATCATTGAGGGAAGTCTTAGCATGGAAAGATGCTGAAGTTGCCATAGACCTTGTAGAATGTGCTTTCACTCTGTGAGGCAAGGTGACATTGTTTTTGTTGAAGATAAAGGAAATACAATTTCTCAACCATGAAGCCAATGTAACTTTTGAGACAGGATGACCTTGTCTAGGTTCAGAAAAAGCCAGAAACAGTTGGTCTGATTTACTGGTAGATTTTGTTCTGTCCAGATATAAATGTATTTGCCTATGAACATCCAAGGAGTGCAGACAATACTCTCCCTTATAAGAGTGGTTAGGAAAGAACACTGGAGAGTCAATAGATTAGTTGAGAGACCACTCTGGCACCACTTTTGGTAAAAAGGAAGAGTTAGTTCTCAGTGATACCCTATCCTTATGGAAGATAAGATAGGGAGGTTTGATGCATAAGGCTTGAAGTTCTGACAAGCATCTGGCCGATGTGATTGCAATCAGAAACAAAGTTTTCCAAGAGAGATATTTTACATCACATGAAGATACAGGTTCAAAGGGGGGAGCTGTTAGAGTTTGCAGAACCAATGCCTATATTTTTTAAATATGTTTCTCAAATTGTATAATGTCTATAACATTTGAATGTGGAGCTTTTATCCCCGGGCCTCCGCTGAAAATGGACCTGCATCCAGTCGAACTCTCCTGGTCAACAAATGTAAATAATAAAATAAATAAATAAAAATGCTAAATCCCAAGGTTGTACTCATTCTTTAAAGGGAGGTTATAAGTAGATAACCCCCTTCAAGAAAGTTGTACAGAGTCTATGTGACATAAGCGAAGTATCCTGAAAACCAGCATGGAAATTTGAAATGGTAGCTAAATGCACATGAATAGTAGAGGCAGACACCCCAGAGTGGTAAAGATGTGATAAGTAATACAAAACCACCAAAACTGGGGCTGACAAGGGGTCTATTTGTATATTTGCTGCCCATAGAGAAAATATTTTCCATTTATTGAGATAGATTAGTCTGGTGGATGATTTATGAGATTCAATAAGAATATTGCACACAGGGGATGAGAGGTTTTCCTGCCTGGCAATCATTGGAAGTGGAGAAACCAAGCTGTCTGTTTCAGGATTGTTAGATTGCAGTGAGTCAGACCCTATGGATGGGAGATTAACATTGGGGATGGATTGAGGATCCACGGTTGATCTAGCAGGTGAGGCCAGAGGAAGGGGAACCAGACTTGTCGACTCCAAAATGGAGCAATGAGGTCACTTTGCTTTTCAACTGTTGTACTTTCTTCAGAAATTGGGAAATGAGGGGAAGAGGAGGATAAGCATAAAGTAGACTCGAGGGCCAAGCATGGACTAAAGCATATCTCGGTGACTGTCCCCAAGGGGGGTCAGGGCAAAATAGTTGCTGCACTTGTAGTTGGTTGGGGAGGTGAATAGGTCACAGCAAGGCTGGCCCCAGTGGTTGAAGATTCTTCCACTATCATAGGGTTGAGGGACCACTCATGAGGTTGTAGAATGCACCTGCTCAATTTGTCCACTATCACATTGGAGCTCCCAGGAATGTGCATTGCAATTAGAAAGTGGTTGGAAGCTATCACCCACTGCCATATTATCAAGGCCTCTCAGCATGATGGGTAAGATCTGGTGCCCCCTTGCTTGTTGATGTACCAGACCACTGACATGTTGTCTGATTGGATCAAAATAGTCCCTGATGGAAGGATGGAATGAAATGCTTGCAAAGCTAGTAGCACCACCCTCACTTCCAGGACATTGATATGCAAAAGGGCCTCTGTCTCTGACCAGGTGCCTTGAACTGAGTTTCCCTGACATAGCCCCCCCACCCTGTCAGGGAGGAATCTGTGGTCACCATGGCTTTTGGTCGATGGGGGCTGAAGTGGCGAGACCATTGTTGCAGATTTGGAGACATCCACCAGAGTAAATCTTGCTTGCATCTCTGAGTTACACTTATCTGAAAAGACAAATGATGTTGTAGAAGGTACCATTGAGTTAGAAGTAACCACTGAAGGAGCCTCATGTGGAATCTGGCTAGAAGAACAATTGTGATCGAGGCTACCATTGACCCTAAGAGTTGGATTATAGATTGAGCAGGAGATTTGTAGTGACAAAGTATCAGTTGAACCTGTTGCCTTATTCTTTGAAGCCTGTAGTCCGGAAGAGATGCCGTGGAATTTCTCGTGTCCAAAAGTACCCCTATGAATGCCAAAGACTGAGCTGGGGTCGTGTTGGACTTCTCCCAGTTTATAGTGATTCCCAGACATTGTGCTGTCAGAAGAGTGCAGTGCAGGGCTTCTTCCAGTAGAAGCTTGATGGGGGGCAGCGAGGAGCCAGTCATCTAGATATGGAAACTCCTGTAATCTTTGAAGTCGCAAGTGAGCGATAACCACTGCCATGCATTTGGTGAACACTCTGGGGGGCTGTAGAGAGACCGAAGATCAGAGCTCAAAATTTGTAGTGAATGGCTCCAATGTGGAAGCAGAGGTATCTTCTTGAGTGTTTGTCCATTTTTATGTGGTAATAGGCATCTTGAAGATCTACAGAGCATGTCCAATCATCTTCTTCCAGGAGAGGAAGGATAGACTGAACCGTGACCATCCGGAATTAATCTGTTTTTACAAATTTGTTGAGTGTGCTGAGATCCATAATTGGTCTCCAGTCCCCTGTCTTTTTTGGCACAAAAAAAAACCTTGAGTAAAAACCGGATCCTATCTGGTCTGGTGGGACAGTTTGGATGATTCGTTTTTGTAGCAGCTTTTGGATTTCGTGTGCTGCTGCTTCCCTTTGACTGGGTGGAGCATTAAGTAATACTCTGGATGAGGTTGGACAAAGATTGAAGGGGATGCAATAGCCTTTGGATATTATCCATTGTACCCAAGAGTCAGTGGTTCTATTTCACCAGGAGGCGAGGTACAAGAAAAAATGACCCCTGACAGCTTCCAGAGGTGAGCAGGAGCACTGCTAGGGTTGGCCAAAGAAAGAATCTCTGGAAACCCAGTTTTTCAGACCTCATCTGCCCCAAAAGCATCATCTTCCATTAGAGTTTTCCCCTCTGCCTTTAGGGGAGAACTCGGCATGTACATCATGGAAAGAGCCCTGTGATTTCCTGTGCCACATTTTCCCGCTCCTCTGATTTCTGGAGTAGAATTTTTGAGGAGTGGAGTGTCTGACACCAATGGCAGGGAGGGTCTTGCCATCTTGTTCACACCTTGCCAGCATATCTTTAACTTTAGGGCCAAACACAGAAGTGGACTCAATTGAGGCATTCATGAAGGAAGCCTTAAAGGAGTCTACAAAGTCACAAAGTCGCGTCCAGGCATGTCATCTGGTGACTATACCTGAACCTGCCGCTATAGCCACTCCTTCCATTACGCGAGAAATAATACACATGAAAGAATTGGAAATGGACTCTAGGGTGGCTATCTGAGAAGCCACATTGTCATGGACCTCATCAGAAACAGCTCCTGCCAAGGTTTCAGAGAGCTGGTTGATAAGATCCCTCTGAAGTCTGGTAAAGTGTGCCAAATAGTTCAAAGACCTTACAGCGAAGGTTGATGAAGTAAACACATGCTTCCCTAGTCTGTCTATCACCCTGGACTCCTTGTTGGGCAGATGGACAGTTTGGCTCTCTTCTGCTAAATCATTCTTAGTTGCAGCTGCCACCACCATGGCATCTACTGGAAGACCTCATGACCAATGGGGATGCTCAGCTGGGGCGATAAGATTTTATCAGGCCTCTGTGGTATCATTTCCAGGGAGGAGAAACCTGAGGCTCTTGTGCCCAGTGTCTGGTGGTTGTGGCTTGTGAGAGTTGCGACACAGGAGAGACAGGAGAGTGGACTCCGACAAGTGGGGTTTGCCAGTGGAGGCAAGTGCCTTCTCCATGGTCTGGAAGGCCAGCCCACCCAAGGAGGGATGGGAGCCCAGAACCATGCACAAAAACCTCAGAACCAGAGCCACACCCCACCCCAATGATCTGACCCCCAGACCAGGAGTCTCAAGAGGACTGTGAAGCATGAGAGAGGGAGGATTCCAGGAGGGTGCCATAGAAACAAATCAGTGTAGAACCAAGAATGCCCTCCCCCATGGCACAGCCACTGGCCTGAGAAGAGCCCGATGCCAGGTGCACCATACGGCCACAAGGTCAACACCGGTTCTAAAGTGAGATACACTACTGGAGTCAGAGGAAGGGAAGCTGCTGTTAGAGTAATGGGCTTTGATACTTGGGTGGAAGTCGAAGGAGAAGTGTATGTTGGAGTTTGAGGAGATATAAGTTCACCTGAGGGAGGGAACATGGACTTTGATGGATAAGAGAGTCCTCTGGCCACAAGCAACTGGTCAACAAGCCACAACACATCTTGCTCAGAGAGGCTCCTGGTCAACCTCATAGAGAATCCTGAGGGCGATTCTGGCCTTTCTAGAAAAGGACTATATTGGCTACCAACAAATGGATCCAAGGAAGGAGAGTACTTGGTCCTTGCTAATTCGAGAGGTGCAGAGCCCGGAACCGAGGAAGTCTACACCAAAGGAAATGGTGTGGAGGTAGTCTGCACTGATGACATCAGTGCCATAAAAGTCGAAGGTGTCTGCACCATAAAAGCAAGTGTCTGCACCGATGGGTACGGTGCCATCGAGGAAAGTGTCTGCACTAGTAACAAAGACAGTGCCAAAAAGGACTGCACCAAAGAACATGTTGTGCCAAAAGTGTCTGCACCATGGAGGACAATAACGTCATACTCGGGGCCAAAGGAGATTGTACCAATGGTGCCGAAGGGGACTGTACCTGCATGGACGGTGCATGTAAGGGCTGCAACGGAACTGTTAGAGCTGTAATTGTCTGCACCGGGAACTCTGGTGCCGATATCAACAAGGAGGACTTGGCTGGAGCCAGAATCAGCTGCGGTGGTGCCAAGCCTGGAGCCGACAGGGTCACAGGTGGCAGCGCTGAAGTAGTAGTTAATTTCACTTTCTTATGAGTTGACACCCTACGATCTCCAGAAGGAGAGGAAGGGAGTGACCTTGATGAGGAAGAGGAAGAATGCCTCTTACAGGGTTTAGCAGGAGGGTGGGTGAACCCTCCAACCCAGAAATAGCCTCACAGAAAGGAGATTTGAGAAGACCTTACAAGATTAATTTGTTCTTTCTCTCGTTAACAGTCCTGGTCGAAAAATTTTTACAAATCCCACATGGGGGATCCACAGTAAGGTGGGAGACATTCAGACAATAGACACATAAGTCATGGCCATCGGAGAGTGGTAACTTATGGCCATAACCTTTACACTGCTTAAAACCAATGCTACTTTTCTTATCCAACATAATGATGTGGAGAAGAAGAACAGTACCAAAAAGAAAAGGAAAGGCTACCCAAAAGGTTAAGAAGAGAGAGAAGGAAGAAGAATTACCAACGATGGTAATGAAGAATTGCCTCAATGGTAAGAAAAGGTAAGAAAGGGGTAATAAAGAGAAATAGACTAAAGGGAGAGAGTCGTAAGGCTATGATAGGGTAGGAGAATAATACCAGAAATTGTTTGAAAATCTTTAAAGTAGAAACGATATATAAAACTTTCAAAAAATTAGACACTTAGCTGAAGAGACTGGCTTGACACAACTGTACAGCAATGCAGCAAACAAGATCTGAGGTAACAGGGAGCAGAGCATTCTGGGTAGGACCTTGGCTCGAGAGTTTTTGGCTGATGTGAGCTTGGTATTTGGCCGGCTCGGGTTCGAAAATGGAACCGATAACCCATCAGTAAGGAATGAATGAAGATTAACAACATCAGATCTAATTTTATCAACAATTAAAAGGTGAGAGCAGCTTTTTAAACTAGCTCATGCACTTTTTTTTCTGAGCCAGTCTGTTATGCTGCAACATCACTTTAGATTTTACTGAGAAACCAAACTCCTTGTTATCATGTATTACATTCAATTTCAGTGATCATAACTGTTCTGCGAAACTTAAATCATTCATATAGCTTAACTTTATCTAATTAACACTATGCATCATCAAAATAACATCAAATTAAAGCAACAAATGAGTTTAAATAATTTTAATTAAAGTTGGTCATTCAGCACAGTCTCCATAGTAAATGTACTTTGAATGCATCTGTGTATATTGATTTTAATGTATATAGTGTATTATTTGAACTTCAGTAGGGCTACTTCTTATTGTTCAATTATTACTATACAGTGTTTATGTTTGTAAATAAGTATTATATCACATGAAAGTAACTAGACATATACATTGCTAGTATGTTATTCTTATACTTCAGCTAAGACACTTGAAACAGTATATTTACTTCTCTTATAGTTATTTTTAATCCTTAATGTCTCTAGCTGGGTACAAGCAGTAGACAAAGGAATATGATGTTAATTTATATTTAATCATATGTGTATTTTATTTTATTTAGTGCTAGCTGTATGTGCTGTTAAAGTATAGCATTTTCAGAATTGTTAGGAAATACATATTGATTAATAAAAGAAAGAAACTAAAAGATGAAAGAAGAAACTTTCACTTTGTTAATAGATTTTAAATGTAAGGTTTTACTTAGATTCATAGGTTCATAGGTAGCTACTAGGCTATCTGCTCGAGGGCATTTATAAGCCTAGCCAGTGTGTGTGGCTTTTGCCACCCCATTGATTAATTAACTGATCCTCTGTCAAGCAGAGCCAATGAAGTGATCCCAGGGGTATATTTTCTGTTACCCATCCACTCGTCAAGGTGTCTCTTGAAGAGTGTTAATGAGGGGCTCTGCCTAATGTAGTTTGGAATTTTGTTCCAAAGCATGGGGAGTCTCTGTAATAGGAATCTATCCCTCCAGCATGTTCTATTTATTGTTGTAGCAAGGTTTAGCTCACTAGAGCGCGTGGTTTGCAGTGACTTGGATTTCTTTAGGTGGAGCATGTCCATCATTTCTTAGTTGGACATAGCTTTGTAAGTCAGGCAGAGATCATCTCTGAGTAAATGAAATGCCACTGAGTACAGCCAGAGTTTTTTCAGTTGGGCTGCATAGGACATATGTTTGAGGCCAGTAATCCTCTTGGTGAGGTACTTTTGTGGTCTCTCCAGCTGTTGGAAGTGGCTTCTGAGGTACATCCCAAATGGGGCATTGTACTCTATGATGAGTCTGATGAGTGACGTGTAGCGGGGCACTATAACTTCTTTATTTCAAGATGCGAACCCTTTAGTAATTAGATGGGCCACATAGAAGGATTTCCTAACTAATTTGGAAATATGATTGTCAAAGGAGATATTACTATCTACTTAGGTCCCCAGGTCTCATATTACCTCTTCTGTATTAAGGGGGCTGCCACCTATGTGGTAATTCATGGGTGTTTTGTTTTTCCCAAATGGGATGACTATGCATTTTTTGGCATTTAGCTTAAGGCCATGATTTTGACACCAGGTGTCCATCTCAGTAAGGCCCTTTTGGAGGATGTCCATGTTAGCCAGAGAGTCAGTTATGGCTCACAGTTTGCAGTCATCAGTGAACTTGGTTAGCCATAGTTCTCCTGTGTTTGCCTGTACTTCCGAGAAGTATATGTTGAATAGTAGGGGTCCCAGGACTGAGCCTTGCAGGACACCACTTGTGACTGGTTTAGAGTCAGACCTGGAGCCCGCTATTCTTACTGTGTGACTTCTGTCTGTAAGGCAGTTGGCAATCCATCTTGTGACGTAGGGGTTTATGTTCAGGCTGGTGAGTTTTTCTGTAATACTTGAGTAGGGAATGGTGTTGAAAGCCTTGGCGAGGTCAACATAGGCTGTGTGAACAATCTTTCCCTTGTCTGTGGCCTTGGTGACTGTCTTGAAGAAGTCAACCAGGTTTAGTAGGCATGATCTTCCCTTAAAGCCGAACTGGGTTTGGTCAAGTGTTTGGAGGTTCCCAATGTCTTTGTTAATGAGTTCCATGAGGATGCGCTCCATAGCCTTGCAGACCAGGCTAGTCAGGCTTATGGGGCAATAGTTACCAGGGTCAGCTGTGGCCCCTCCATTTTGGAGTGGAATAACTATTGCTGTGCATCATTCTATGGGCACGTAGCCTGTGGAGAGGCAGAGGTTGAACAGCGTGTTTAGGTGGGGAGTTAGTTCGTTCTGTAGTTCATGCAAGGTGCAGCCTGGGACACCATCTGGCCCCATTTTGGCTTTTGAAAGGGCTATTTTCACCTGTACGAGTGTGATTTCTGGGACACTGCACTTTTCTGGTATTGTTGGGGGCCCTTTTGGAGGTGAGAGAGGGGGGTGAAGTTTGCACTGAATCTATCTGCCAGGATGTTGGCAATATCAGTAGGTTCAGTATATTTTGTGCTATTTTACACTAGTTCAGTGCATATCTCCAAGTTGCCACTTAGATTCTTAACATAGCTAAAGAAGGCTTTGTGGCTATCTTTTGAATCCTTGGCTATTTTTCTTTTGAAGTTAGCCTTGGATGATTTTATGAGGGACCTTAGTTTCTTACTGATACTGATCAGGGATGTCTTTCCTCCTTGGGATTTGCTTTTTTTCTGAACTAGTTTCCTCCTTCTATTGTATAGCCTGTTTATGGCAGGGGTCCACCAGACTGGTTTCCTTCTCTTACAGGAGTGAGTCTTGGTTTTGCTAGGGATGGAACTATCCATGCATCCTTGTAGGTTCTCACAGAGTGCATTTGTAAAGGTTTCTGCATCTTGGGCAGCATTATCCTTTAGCGTGGGGGCTGTGAAACTCTCCGCCTCTGTCTTAAGTAAGGTGAAGTTTGCTTTTGAAAAGTGTTTTACTGTGGTTTTCTTAGTTGAGGGTGGTGGTGGGGTGTGGACATCCAGAGTGATTAGTTTATGGTCTGATCTAACCAGTGACGGGTTGACCTCCGGTGTGGAACACCTGTCGCCCATGTTTGTAATGACCAGGTCCAATATGGTTTCACCTCTAGTAGAGGGGTTTACCAGCTGATCCAGGGCATTTGAGTTGATGAATTTCAGGAACCGCTGGGCCTGGGAGTTTGTATTCGAGTAGTTTTCCCAGTTAATGGTAGGGTAATTGAAATCACCCAAAATCAGGGTGTTTAGCAGGACCTTCATGTTTTCCACTGTCTCCAGTAAGGTGGAGTGGTGGTCCTGGGTCATGCAGGGTGATCTGTAGCAGGCCATAATTTGCACTGCAGATTTGCCTGATGTTAGTTGCACATGGATGATCTCAGAGGTATCATGCTGCTCCACTAACCTGGAGTTGTAGGTATCCTTGATGAACATGGATACACCCCCTCCTTTTGTGTTTCGGTCCGTGTTCTGTGGCCGAAACATGTGGTACTAGTTGTAGCCCAGTAGTGCTGGGGTGCTCTCTGGAGCCTTGAACCAAGTTTTATTTACTGCACAGATGTCAACGTTCTCCATACTGAGGAGTGCTTCGAGCGCATGCATTTTGAGATTTAAACTCCTGGCGTTGAGTAGCATAACCCTCAGTTTTTTGTTAATTGTGCTGTTTACAGAGGTGGGTTTGACTTTTGAGCCTTGCCTAAAAAAGGCACTATTGGGGCAGCAAGAGCCTTTGCCAGTATTCAAAAGACTAGGCGTGACAGGTGCAAGCCATCTCTTGTGAAGCAACGCGGCTTGTCAAGCATGTCATCCCAGGCTGACAGACACTGGATCCCCTTAGAATGACACCAGAAGTTTAGCCAATTGTTGATATTGATATTTTTTTCTTTATATTGAGGTATCATTCTTGGTGAGGGCAGGATGCTACTGAGGGTCAGTGTCATACCAGCCTGGGCTACATGATCAAAGAAGTCTTCCATGTCTCTTTTCATGTAGTCCAGGGAGGTACGTCTCAGGTCATTCATACCAACATGAACAATGACAGAGTCATATTTGTACTTGTTCTGGAGTGACCTGAGTGCTTGTGTTATGTGGCGGATTCTGGCTCCCGACAAGCAGCTAACAGTAACCTTCTGCTTGTCCAGCCTAGTGAGTGGGACATCAGTGTGCCTGACTATAGAGTCACCTATTACTAGTGTGTTAGGTATGTTATTTTGCCTTAAGGGCTGTGATTGTGCAGCACACTGATGTTGTGTTTTATGTGTTGTCTGGTTTGTGACGGGAGGTGCAGGTTGTTTGGGTATCTGCTTTGGAGGTCTCTGATGCTTTTGCAGGTTTTTATTAAGAGACTCCGAGTATGATTTAGTGTATTTATGTGTATTTTTTTGCCAGCGCTGGTTTAGTAGGTCTATGTGTGGCTGGAGGTGTGGTGCAAGTGTTAACCTTCTCCTCTTGACTGTCTGTGCTAGTCTTGGGTGGAGACAGCTTAGCCTCCAGTTTGGCTGTATAATTGCATCTCTCACATATGTTAGTGTTTTGTGGTAGGAGAAGAGGGTTGTCTGTGTACTTGAGGCAGTTGTAACATTGCCTCAGGATACCCAGATTCACCAGATGGACTGGAGAGTACACCTGAAATTGCCCTTTGGTCATGCCTGAATAGTAGGATGAGCTGCTTAGTCGCTTGGTTGGTGAGGGTTGAATAAAGAGCCTTGCCCTGCTGGGCAATCAAGTGTCAGGGTATATTAGTGCTTGCTATTAGGTGTGAACAAGTGCTGGGCTGTAGGATGCTTTTTGAGTGCTTAGGATGAGGGTTAGACTAGTTTCAAGGGAAAAATTGAAGAGGAGACTTAGTGCAGCCAGGAATAATTTAACCCTAGCTAACCGGCACTGTCCAAAACATGGCACAAAACCATGCAAATGCAGTTTTTATAGCAGGGAAATGAAAGAGATAGAAATTATTCCAAAATGGTCAATAAACTACTAACGTTTGGACTGGAACCACTCCTCCAGGGACAGATAGGCTGCTCAAAGATCCCCACTCTCACAGGTGAACAGAGAAACTTTCTTCTATCCAAGTAAGGTATGGGCAACTCAGAAACTTGCAACACAGCCCTGAATTAGCACTAGCCTGAAAACTGGACTATACTAGCTTAGAAAGGCGGGAAACAATTTTTTTGTTTGTTTTTTTTTTTTAAAAGATAAGGCAAAAACAGTAAAAAATACACTTAAAACAGCTTTAAATGATTTAATGATTTAAATGACTACAAATGATCAGAAAAGGCTATCACACTTTAGTGTACAGCCTGCAACAGTTGAACAAATAATTTAAACAAATAAATTACATTTTAAAAGCACAGGCAGTCAAATAAGTATAATATATGAAAAAAACAAGCTTTTGAATTACAATAAATGCTGGAAAATCAGTGTTTAGGTGGAAAACAGTTAAGTACAGCAAGAAAGTACAGAAAACTGATACTTAATCATTCCAAAGTCTCTCTTCTAAGCTAGAAGGCTTGTATCAGTTTAAGGCTTTCTAGTGCTTCCCAGTAGGTAAGTTACAGGAAAAATGGGAAACAAGCACAGATGTGGTCTTTTAAACCAGAAAGTTGAAAGAGATGGGCAAACTGTCCAAATGGTCAATAAACTACAATTTCTGGGCCAAGAACCATTCCTCTTGTGGTAGACAGGCTACCTAGTGCTTACCACTCCCACTGATAAGCTAGAAGACTTTCCTCCAACACAGAAAGGCTTGCAGTGCTCAGAAGCTTACCAACAGTCCTGGATACAGCAACTCTGTATTTGGACTAGGCAAGTTACAGGAAAGGTGGGAAACAAGCGCAAGTGAGGCTTTTAAACCAGAAAACTGAAAGAGATGGAAAAAACTGCCCAAACAGTCAATAGCTACAATTTCTGGAACAGGAACCACTCCTCTTGTGGTAGATAGGCTACCTAATGCTTACCACTCCCACTGATAATCTAGAAGGCTTCCCTCCAACACAGAAAGGCTTGGGGGGCTCAGAAGCTTGCTAACAATCCTGGATACAGCAATTCTGTAAGCAGACTAGGCTAGTTATAGGACAGGCAGGAAACAGGGGCAAGAGCGGCTTTCAAACCCGAAAGTTGAAAGAGATGGAAAAAACTGCTCAAACAGCCAATAGCTACAATTTCTGGGCCAGGGACCACTCCTCTGGTGGTAGATAGGCTACCTAATGCTTATCACTCTCACTGATAAGCTAGAAGGCTTTCCTCCAACACAGAAAGGCTTGTGGGCTCAGAAGCTTACAAAGAGTCCTGGATACAGCAAATCTGTACCTGGACTCGACTAGTAACAGGAAAGGCAGGAAACAAGCACAAATACAGGCTTATAAATCAGAAGGTTGAAAGAGATGGAAGAGCTTAGTAACCAAAATCCAGACGATGGAAGTGCTGTACTCAGAAACATTTTAATCACAAAACATTAACGCTGAATTTGCAAAAGGCATTTTCATCCAAGAACCGCTCAGACTTCTTCAGACATAATACAAAACACTTCTACTTACATACATTTATACAATTCCCCTTAATTGATTAATAGATAGATTAATGTCTTTAAAAACATACAACTATTTATTACTAAAGTTCTAAAAATGATTAATGTACGAAGTATATAAAATCCACCACAATTCATTAAAATATATACATGTATAATATTGCAATTGTATCAAATATATAAATATGGGTAATCATGTGGTATAAAATAAATAAATGAATAAATAAATATACCAAATAACTGATAATTGATGCATAAGTAGAATAAATATAAGGATATAATAGTAGTATTAAAATAAATGTAATGTATACACACCGCTAATATCAAGTTTCTGAAAAGGCCACATCTATAGTTTGGCAGATCTAAGCTTTAACAAAGGTAGAATTGAAATAGAATCATTAAGCCCTGGGGTTTTATTAGCTTCCAGGGTTATCTGCCATAAGATTTCCCTGAATTCCAGTTTGGTGTCCCAGGGACCCCCTCTTGCCTCTTTTGAGACCATTTCAATAACTGAAAAAAAGAATTGTGCGTTACTGCACTCTAATGTGTGTTCATACAAAGCATTTGTACTATTCTCCTTTCTCACATCATTTAGATGTTCATATATTCTGCATTTTAGTTGCCTTTCAGTTTTACCTACATAAAAGGCATCACAGGATCCACATGTAACTAAATAAACTAATCCCTTTGAATTACAGTTAGAATAATTTTTGTTGCATATAGTTTTATGTCTTGCTTGTAAATATAGTTATTCCCTTGTAGTATGTGCTTACAGTGGTTGCAGGCACCACATTTATATGTTGCCTTCCTTTTTTGTGTAAATACCTGTGTGTTGGCTGCATGCTCTAATACATTTTTAATGTTCTGTCCTTTTCTGAAAACAACTTTCAGAGGTTTGTTCTTAAATACCTCTAAATACATAAATTCAGAGAACTTTTTCCACTCCCTTTTTAAAGTAGATTTTATCAGGTGTGCAGTTCCGCTAAAATTAGTCACAAAGGCTCTACCAAAGTCTTCCTGACTTGTTTTTTGTATTATGCCTTGTGTGGGAGTGAGTGAACCAGTACCCAAAACCGGTTTGTACTTGTCATTTCTCCCTTGTTTGACTTCTGTCTGCATGTTGTTAATGAGAACTTTAGGATAACCTCTATCCATAAACATTTTCTCTAAAACCATACATTCATTCTGAAAATCAGAATCCAAAGATGTCATGCGGCTGACCCTAACATACTGACCCTTGATGATACTCTGTTTCTGGAAAGAGGGGTGTGCACTACTATAACTAATATACGTATTAGAAAATGTTGGCTTTCTATAAACTACTGATTTAAACCCCCTACCTGTATTGTATATAGTCACATCTAAATAATTACATTTTTCTGATGTTATCTGATGTGTAAACTGCAAAAAGGTAGTAGTTCCAGAAAGATAATGCATACATTTTTCTAACATTGCCATGTCCCCTGTCCAAAAAAATACAGATATTGTTAAGATATCTAGTATAAAGATTCCAATACTGTGAGAAGGAACAAGTATGAATGAATCTGGATTCCCATACAGATAAAATAATAACTGCATAAGTGGGGGCACAACTAGCCCCCATAGCAACTCCCTGTTTTTGCCGGTAAAACCCTCCTTCAAAAAACAAAAAATAGTTTTTAAGGACCAGCTCTGCTAACTCCAAACATAGAAATATATCATTTTCAGAGGTATTTGACCTCATTCTCAGTGCTTCTTCTAACCACAACAGTCCTATATCATGTGGAATGACAGAAAATAAATACACAATATCAATACACAAAAATGTAAGGCCTTCCACACAATATTCTGGCTGTATTCTAGCCAGAAAATCCCAAGAATCTTTAAGGATGTCGTGGTACCCCCCCCCCCAATATGTCCTTAAGTTTCCAATCCAGAAATTTGGCCAATGGGGCTGTTTTGGAACCTTCTGATGCAACCACTGGTCTAAAAGGGGGATCCTCCACATCCTTATGCACCTTAGGAGTTCCAAATATAGACGGTATTCTAGGTGAATTATTTTCCAAGCATGAATACACATGGAAATCAATAACACCTTGATCAAACAGATCTTTCAATGCCAAATCTATTTTCTGATAGGCGATGTTAATTTCATTGATTGATACTTCACTATATTTGTCTGCATCATGAAGGAGGGAGAGCATTTTTCCTTCATACAAAAGTTTATACATTAGTACGATTCCCCCTCCTTTATCTGGTTCCATCACCTGTATCTCTGGGTTAGAACACAGTTGCTTCAGTAAAATGTTTTCTTCCTTCTTCCTTAGTTAAATTGTTTTTACTATAACTATTCTGATTTTTAAATATATTCCTGAGTTCATTTTTGACAAATGTGGTCTGGACATTTTAAAGGCTTTGATTTGTAATTATGATCGGGAAATGTTGATTTTAAATGAACAAATTGATGCATTGGATTTATGTGTTAAAAATGATTTTTTGTTTAATGTACGGAGTGAACAGGACAAATATTATGGTATTAGAAGTATGATAGATAAAAAAATGTGATGATATTTTCAAGAGAAAATGTAACAAATTGGATTGTGACCTAAGGGAATATAGTGAGGGTAAACAATACCCGATTCCTAGGGCCCAACATAACAGTTTACTAACTGGTAGAATATATTCAGAGGCATTACAGGATAATAGACAGAACATAATGAGAATAAAATAGGGTTACGGAATAGAGCAGGCAACAGTTGAAATAACCACAATAGTGGATATGTGTCCCCACGCAGATCTGAAAGATTGAGGCAGAAATATAACAACAACCATTTTTACCAAGCCCCCCTCCAACAGAGGGGAGGGACAACAGAGGGACATACAGGTAGGAGGGGAATCTAACAACAGTACTGATATTCAAAATACTACATATGTTTCTAGTTGGCAGGGATTCCACATATTCAATTACAGTTCTTTGGATGTTACAAAGGAATTTTTTTATTTATTCATGAAAGGTTTTACATATATTCCTATGAAAACAGGCAACCTATCACGGACGATACTAGATATTAAGTTGTTCATTAGAAAAATAAATTTAGAACAGTTTTTTAATGATATACCATTAGTTACATCAAATATTATGGCTCCTAGAAAAAACAGTACTTTGAATCCACCACGTCATCCACAATTAAAAAACTTGGAAAATGTACTAGAAAATGAACTCAGGAATATATTTAAAAATCAGGAGAATAGTTATATTAAAAACAATTTAAGGAAGAAAACATTTTACTGAAGCAACTGTGTTCTAACCCAGAAATACGGGTGATGGAACCTGATAAAGGAGGGGGAATCGTACTAATGGATAAACTTTTGTATGAAGGAAAAATGCTCTCCCTCCTTCATAATGCAGACAAATATAGTGAAGTATCAATCGATGAAATTAACATCACCTATCACAAAATAGATTTGGCATTGAAAGATCTGTTTGATCAAAGTGTTACTGATTTCCAAGTGTATTCATACTTGGAAAATAATTCACCTAAAATACCTTCTATATTTGGTATTCCTAAGGTGCATAAGGATGTGGAGGATCCCCCTTTTAGACCAGTGGTTGCATCAGAAGGTTCCAAAACAGCCCCATTGGCCAAATTTCTGGATTGGAAACTTAAGGACATATGGGGGGGGGGGGTACCACCACATCCTTAAAGATTCTTGGGATTTTCTGGCTAGAATACAGCCAGAATATTGTGTGGAAGGCCTTATATTTTTATATATTGATATTGTGGATATATTTTCTGTCATTCCACATGATACAGGACTATTGTGGTTAGAAGAAACACTGAGAATTAGGTGAAATACCTCTGAAAATTATATTTTTCTCTGTTTGGAGTTAGCAAAGCTGGTCCTTTGAAACAATTTTTTGTTTTTTGAAGGGGAGTTTTACCGGCAAGAACAGGGAGTCGCTATGGGGGCTAGTTGTACTTATGCAAATATTATTTTATCTGTATGGGAATCCAGATTCATTCATACTTGTTCCTTCTCACAGTATTGGAATCTTTATACTAGATATCTTAACAATATCTGTATTTTTTTGGACAGGGGACATGGCAATGTTAGAAAAATTTATGCATTATCTTTCTGGAACTACTACCTTTTTGCAGTTTACACATCAGGTAACATCAGAAAAATGTAATTATTTAGATGTGAATGTATACAATACAGGTAGGGGGTTTAAATCAGTAGTTTATAGAAAGCCAACATTTTCTAATACGTATATTAGTTATAGTAGTGCACACCCCTCTTTCCAGAAACAGAGTATCATCAAGGGTCAGTATGTTAGGGTCAGCCGCATGACATCTTTGGATTCTGATTTTCAGAATGAATGTATGGTTTTAGAGAAAATGTTTATGGATAGAGGTTATCCTAAAGTTCTCATTAACAACATACAGACAGAAGTCAAACAAGGGAGAAATGACAAGTACAAACCGGTTTTGGGTACAGGTTCACTCACTCCCACACAAGGCATAATACAAAAAACAAGTCAGGAAGACTTTGGTAGAGCCTGTATGACTAATTTTAGTGGAACTGCACACCTGATAAAATCTACTTTAGAAAGAGAGTGGAAAAAGTTCTCAAAATTTACAGATTTAGAGGTATTTAAAAACAAACCTCTAAAAGTTATTTTCAGAAAAGTACAGAACATTAAAAATGTATTAGAGCATGCAGCCAACACACAGGTATTTACACAAAAAAGGAAGGCGACATATAAATGTGGTGCCTGCAACCAATGTAAGCACATACTACAAGGGGAAGAAGTATATTTACAAGCAAGACATAAAACTATATACAATAAAAATTATTCTAACTGTAATTCAAAGGGATTCATTTATTTAGTTACATGTGGATCCTGTGATGTCTTTTGTGTAGGTAAAACTGAAAGGTAACTAAAACGCAGAATATATGAACATCTAAATGATGTGAGAAAGAATAGTACAAATGCTTTGTATAAACACACATTAGAGTGCAGTAATGCACAATTCTTTTTTTTTCAGTTATTGAAACGGTCCCAAAAGAGGCAAGAGGAGGTCCCTGGAAGACCAAACTGGAATTCAGGGAAACCTTATGGCAGATAACCCTGGAAACTAATAAAACCCCAGGGCTTAATGATTCTATTTCAATTCTACCTTTGTTAATGCTTAGATCTGCCAAACTATAGATGTGGCCTTTTCAGAAACTTGATATTAGCGGTGTGTTTACATTACATTTATTTTAATACTATTATATCCTTATATTTATTCTACTTATGCATCAATTATCAGTTATTTATTATATTTATTTATTCATTTATTTATTTTATAAGAAATGATTACCCATATTTATATATTTGATACAATTGCAATATTATATATCTATATATTTTAATGAATTGTGGTGGTTTTTATATACTTCGTACATTAATTCATTTTTAGAACTTTAGTAATAAATAGTATGTTTTTAAAGACATTAATCTATCTATTAATCAATTAAGGGGAATTTTATAAATGTATGTAATTAGAAGTGTTTTTTATTATGTCTGAAGAAGTCTGAGGGGTTCTTGGACGAAAATGCCTTGTGCAAATTCAGAGTTAATGTTTTGTGATTAAAACGTTTCTACGTACAGCACTTCCATCGTCTGGTTTTTGATTACTGAGTTTATTTCTTTTGGACCGGCTCTTTTGGTGTATTATTATATGGAATAGCTTTCCAAACGGCCAAAAAGCTATATTTTCTGGGCCAGAAACCACTCCTCCTGTGGTAGATAGGTTACCTAGTGCTTACCGCTCTTACTGATAAGCTAGAAGGCTTCTCTCCAACACAGAAGGGCACGGGGGGCTCAGACGCTTACCAACAGTCCTGGATACAGCAAATCTGTACCTGGACTACACTAGTTAAAGGAAAGGTGGGGACCAAACGCAAACACGGGCTTTTAAACCAGAAAGTAGAAAGAGATGGAAAAACTGCCCAAATGGCCAATGAACTACAATTTCTGGGCCAAAACCCACTCTTCCCATGGTAGATAGGCTACCTAGTGCTTAACACTCCCACTAATAACACAGAAGGGCACGGGAGGCTCAGTAGCTTACCAACTGTCCTGGATACAGCAAGTCTGTATCTGTACTAGACTAGTTACAGAAAAGGCAGGAAACAAGCTTAGAATTTTTTATTTTTTATTTTTTTACAGAAAAGCAGCTAAAACAGCAGTAAATATAATTCAAATTGCAGTGCAGGCTAGCACACTTGAGTATGTAGCAATATTATGGCAAATGCAGTTTAAGTAAATGCAATTAAACTAACAAATAACTAAAAAACAAGTGCAGAAGGCAGTAAATTAGAAGGCTACTAACAAGCAGTAATAAGTGCAGAGTAAGAGTAACTGAGCAGATAGCACGCAGAACAGCAACTAAGACAGTTACAGTAAGAGCAACTGAATAAAAAAAAATCTATCTATATATATATATATATATATATATATATATATATATATGTATATTATATATATATATATATATATATATATATAATTAATTTATTTTTATTTATTTATATATATATATATATATATATATATATATATATATATATATATATATATATATATATATATATATATATATATATATATATATATATTTTTTTTTTTTTTTTTTTACCTTGCTTAACTTAGATCTGCTGGCTTAGGATAAGTGGAAACAGCATTGGTTATTTGATGCTTATCTGTATGGTACATATAATTAAAATAAGTTATTTTTCTTTTAACTTATTCTTCTTCTCATTAGTTTTCCATTTGTTTTTTTCTGCTTGTCTTTTTAAAAGGTGTTATTCCATTCTATATCTTCTGTTTTGTCCAATATATCTTTTGTTTTTAAATATGTTATAGCATTTTCCCAATCTTCAAATATTTTGTTTCATCTGTGAGGAAAATTTTCAGTCTGTCCAGGAAGAGTAGGTGGACTTTGATTTCCTGTCAGTAAAGTAAGAAATATAGCAAAGCTGATGAAATCTGCAGCGAGTCGGTCAGCATCTTGGCCACACCCCCTGGATGGTATTCTTGAGCAATATTTTAACGCTGCTGTGTCATAATATGTTGATTATGCTGAGGTAAGTGGTTGCTTATGCTGCTTCCAATGGTTTCCTGTTTGATATTATTGTGCAGAATTTAATGTGCCCTTACAAACTATTATTGGATGTGAGCATTATCTAACACTGCCAGGTCAAGCTATTATTTGTTGACTTCCAAACTGTGAATTAGTTGAGCCTGTTGACTTTGTTATGAGATGGAAATGTGTGTGTCATTGCGCTTCCCAATTAAATCTGGCCACATTGACTATGTTGTTGTAGTTATTGTGCATAAGCAGGGGTTCAGAGTCAATTTTACATGTTCATTCTTTAAAACAACTGTCACTTGTAGTTTAAGGCAAATACCATTGGATGTCAACCTAGTCAATTTAAATAAGGAAACTGGAGACTTAATGTAACGTGTTAATCAGGTAATGACATTTGTCTTTCCTCTATCAGGATCTCCTGAGAAGTAAATAGAAACAAGAATGCCCAGCAAAAAAAAATAAAAAATTCTCAGAGATGAGGAAATGATACAAATGTAAGTCAGGCACTGAACAGTGGTCTAGCCTGAGCCCTGAACTCTGAAGGTGTGAGACTGAACTCTTACCACATAAGCAGTTTTAGTGTATGATGATAATGAGACAGCTCACAATGCAATCTGTGCTTTTGTTTTCCAAGCTGCAAACAGAATTGATTACAATAAACATAACTTAAAGTGAGTATATTTTTAGCAGGAACATTTTATAATTTTTGAGTTTACAGAACTCCTTATACAAATGCATTGTAGTTTATCGGGCTGACATAATATTGCTGTATGATAGCTTGTGAGTTTTGAAAATGAGCTGTAACATATACATTAAACATAGATGAACTGCTTATCTCCCACTACATTGTGTGAATCTTTACAATATAAATATGTCAGTATTAAAATATTTCAGCCACACAGAATAAGGTTTCCTTACAAATGGTACAGTGTGCAATGGATGTCGCTGGAACAATCACAGCTGGCTGAATTGCACCTTGTCATTTGCTTTTTGTCACAGGAAATCATTGCTGACCTGATCATCATTTTAGTGCTAGCCGTGATTTAGTCTTTTTTTCAAAGTTTCTCTTTTCTCCAGTGTACTGAGACTGCTGAGTTGATATATGCAATAAAGGAATGTAGGGTAACAAAATCCTTCACAAGAGGCAATTGGGGAAAGGTGGTGAAGGGGCTTTCCTTCCTGGAAAAAAAGTTTATTTTAAGATTTTCTTTAACCATGCTTGAGGTTCAACCTGTGATCAACCTATTGGACCTTCTGCCAGTAGTTCCTTGAGATCATATTTTAGAAGGATAGCATACATTTAGTCTCTATATTCTAGATATGGAGAGAGATTAATAGTCTCATTTCTTCTTTATAGCAGAATTACAGTTATTTCCAAACTATCCATCCCACCATTAAGGAAGCTAAAATTTAATTTATTATATACTATGATGTCACGTAATTTCATACACTTACCGTCCTTATTTTTGAAAAATTTCTGTGCAAGTTCTTATAAATGAATTTGCCTGATTTGTATGCTCTGAGAAATACTTTATTCATTTTCTTCTTCATGGAGTTGCTGATGTAATAGTGAAATATCTAGGTCACTGCCTATTGCTAATTACTTTCTGACTTCAATTTAAGCCATCCATTATAGAGACCTTATTTACCATTTTTCCATCTCAGACTGCCCTATTCCTTATCTTCTGAATGCACTGAAGACCATAAAACCAGCATAATCTTTTAGTTTACCCTGAATAAAAGTTTTGTCATATGTTTGATCATTAACATCAAACACTGACCTGATTCAAGAAAGTAATCATTGCAGTAAGGCTGCTTCAGTCATCATTTACTAATTCTATGAAACATAAATTGTTTCTGTATGTCCTTGAGGCCTTCTACCACTATTCTTTAAATTGGGTTACCTTGTTCTCATTTACTTATTTTTTTAACTAGTGAACAAAATTGGATAATCTGGATTCCCTTAAGGCACTTAAATATTTATATGTAGACAGGCCTATGATATTGAGAGATGAGATTATCAATGTGACTCAGACATATAGGGTTCAATTGGTAACCCATTCACTAAATGTCCTAGCAAAATACAGATGAGAGTGGATGGCTGATGGTGTGCCCATCAAGAAGGAGATATGAGTAAATCCACAGGTGCATGCCATTATAAAAAGGTTGTATGTAGAGAAGTAAGCCTGCCAAAGAGTGCAGTGGTCTTTACCTAGGATTAGTAGATGTGAATGAGCACATTTGCTTTGGAAACTAGCAAAGCAGTCCTAGTACAACACCTACCAATAGGCACCTGGGAATTCATTAGTTTCCCTGAAAGATAATGTTCTCCTATCCCTGACTCTTGCGTCAAAGCCTCACATCCTTGGATATCATGAAGTAGGAGGAAGGAATGGGTCAAAGGTTAAAGGTGTCATGGTGATTGTGGAAAATAGGGGGGTTGAAAAGATTAGATAAAGACACAATTCTTTCCTGCATATATTCATGACAACTTCCTTCAAGACTGCATATATTATGTTTCTTTATGTTTTTGTATAAATCCTGTTAAAGACCATGGGCCATTTGTAGGCCCTTGCTGTACTGCTATCCTATGTATATTCTCCTGGTAAAAATCTTGGCTCTAAAACTGCACACAGTATTTGATGTGGGGATTTAACTAGACATCCATAAAACTGGATCATAACTTTTTACCTCCCACTGACAGTGCTTTTACCTTTGTCATACTGTCTGCTTACCAGTAAATCATTGGCATACGAAAAACAGGCACAATTTTGTTTCTGATGCTGCTATAGCAACATATACAGTCTTTTAAATTGGTATTACTTTTCAGATACATTGTTTTTTATGTGCTCTCTATGAAGATAAACATGTTTACAACATTTTTCCAGTCCTGACAAGTCACTGATCTCCCTTCCGTATATCTGTTGCATAGATGAATGTCGTTAGCAAAATGCATGATTCTCTTTCCAGATCTTCAACGATATTTTTACTTATATTGGTATTTGAAAGTAGTGGCCAAAGTATTAATCCTTGCAGGATTCTGCAGACAAGTTTCTATTTCAAAGTATCTACTCTTAAATGCACTTACACTAACTACAGTTCCAAATAATCACAGTTAACAATTGCTTGTACTTTCTTAGCACCTCCTGGGAAATGCATAAATTGCATATGGAGGAATAAAGGCAAGAGTACAGCTAATGAATAATAGATGCAGTGGTGAAATGTTGAAAGGTTTTATTCCAGAAACTCTCTCTCTCTCTCTCTCTCTATATATATATATATATATATATATATATATATATATATATATATATATATATAAAACTGTTTCAACAGTTATATCTATCTCTGTTTATCTATAAACTTATTTATGTGTACATACACACATAGATGTAGATATAGATATAACACATACAAAGAGAGTGAGAGAATAGATATGCCATCTATAACAATATCTATTTATATTTATATCTATATATGAAACTAAAGAATTACAAAAGCTTTACATGATGCCTTGAGTGAAGGAATTGTTTTAGAAATACCAATGAACATCTATATAAACAGGGCAGATATTGCCAAGTATTTGTACAGTGCACAAGTTCCTCTACAGGTGAATGAACCACATGGTCCCAATTTTATATTCTAAGTCAGAAGTCAAACCTTTCAGTGGAAAAGGATCTATTTGGTTTTATAATGAAAATTAGCACTGCCTCATTTCCAACATTTGTACAAACCCTGATTGAAAATATAGCTAGAATATTATATATGGCCATATATTTGTATGCCGCCTACTATCTAGGGATGCACATGGGTTTAAAATATTATATATGGCCATATATGGGCGTGCTGCCTACCATTTAGGGATGCACATGGATTTAAAATATTATACATGGCCATAATTGGGCATGCTGCCTACCATCTAGGGATGCACATGGGTTTAAAATATTATATATGGCCATATATGGGCGTGCTGCCTACCATTTAGGGATGCACATGGATTTAAAATATTATACATGGCCATATGTAGGCATGCTGCCTACCATCCAGGGAAGCGCATGGATTTGCTACCCTGTGAAACAATTTCTAAACATGTTAAATTAATGATATTACATGAATGACTTTCATATAAAATTAATTCGCTGCAGCACTGAAATGTATACTGGAATGACTGTGCATGCATACTGACTTCCTTCCTTGCTACATGCTATGATGGAAACTGTTAAAAAGCACTATTATAATAAGCAAAATCTCAAGACATTTCTATTTTGCACTTTTATAGCACATAGCTATACTAATTCTCAAAGTGCATTTCTCTTTCTTCTTGATGTAGTAGACAGTTTCTCTTGAAAAATCAGGGTGCCCCAACATTTTATACAATTCTTTACTTTCAGTATTTTATACCTTTCATTATTTTAGTGTTTAGTATACATTTTATATCTGCACAGTTTATTTTAATTTCAGCATACTTGCAGATATTAGATTATACCTTAGCAGGATTTGCACACATACATATGTGCAAAACAGCAGTGCAATAAGTACTGATATCCTTTCACTACAAGAGGATCTCTGGTTTGGTTTTTGGTTGGCATGCCTTCTATGCAGAATCTACATGGCCTCTCTGGTGTCTTGCTACAGCCAAAATAATTGTAGCAGGTGGACTGATGACTTTAAGTTGTTTATAGGTCAGGTGGACCAATGACTTAAGTTGTCCATAGGTGTGTGTCTGTGTTTGTGTGATATGGCAGAAAGGTCTGGCAACCTAATTCTGTTCCCTACTTACCTAGTAACCTCTTTCAATGGCAATGGGAGCTCATGGGGTCACTGTGCTATAGGGGTCAGATGTTACTTGTCAGCATGGCAAAGACTGTGTGTGTGTGTGTGTGTGTGTGTGTGTGTGTGTGTGTGTGTGTGTGTGTGTGTGTGTGTGTGTGTGTGTGTGTGTGTGTGTGTGTGTGTGTGTGTCTTTGCACATGTGAGTGAATATTAAAACATATACCTATATCTATCTATGGATCTACTTCAGAAGTAAGACGTTTCAAAACTTTGATCTTCAAATGGCCAAGACTATAAGACGGAAGTTTTAAAACTTAGAAAACCTAATTAAAATGTAAAAACAAAACAAAAAAAATATATGTTTTTGTGGGGGAGGGGGGCAAGCCCCCTGCATCTCTCACACCCCCTCCTAAATGAATATACCAACTGCGAGATCACACTACAGTGATGAAAACGGTAAATATCCATTCCATGCTGTACAGCGATCTCCATTCAAAACATTGTAAGTTTCAGAACTTCAGTCTCATGCTCTTGGCCTTTTGAAGTTTGAAGTTTTATAATTTTGACCTTCTGAGATGGATGCCTGTCTATATATATATATATATATATATATATATATATATATATATATATATATATATGTATATAATAAATAATTCCCAATGAGACTGAAACATAAAACATCAAATGGATTCATCAACAATTATTATTATTGCCAACTCAATAATCTAAAAAAGTAACTGCAAATGTAAACCAACAGGTTATTTTTGCACTTATCAAAACTGGAACAAAAACATCAAATTTTATATGTGGGGCCCCACACCCAGCAACATGAGAACCCCCCATCCCCGCACCCCCAGAAATTAAATTTACTAACTCCAGAGTAAAAATAAAAACTTGTAGAAAGAGTAAAACCCTGCATTGTGCAATGGTTGATTGCTGAAGTGCCACCATTAAATAATTTTACCAACTGTACCATTTGTAAATATCAACATTTCATCATGTGACAAAATGTGTGCAGTAGCAATGAATCATATAACACCTATATCTATATATCTATATATTTATCTCTTTTCTCTCTCTCTCTCTATATATATATATATATATATATATATATATAAATATATACACACACACACACACACATATATATATATATATATATATCTATATATATATATATATATATCTATATATATATATATATATATATATATATATATATATAATATAGAGAGAAAGAGAGAGAAATAGATTTATGCATGTGTCCATATGTGTGCGTGTAAAGGAATGCAGTTGGAAAACCAGTCTTTGTGAAACAGTTTTTATTCCATACAGCTGAACTAAAAATGCAGTAAATATACCTTCTTTAAGATAACACAAAGTGCTATAGTCTTCCACACAAAATTGCGTAGTACCTTAAAATAACAGACAGCTGCTGGGAATAAATCCTTTCTAAGATTATCTCTCATGGGCATCTAAGCAGAATGATTTCCAACCTATTTTCTCTCTGGTGTCTTTCATTTAGTCACAAAACTCTACCAAGAGCCAGTGGCAGCTCGTGCCATTGGACTGCAGGACTGCAGTCCCGCCAGCTGTGGAAGAACATTTTAAAAAATAAATATCTTATAAATTATTTCAATTTAATTTTACTTTACTTTTTACTGGCTTGCTGGAAGTTGCCATGAGTCCAATTAACTCGCAAAGTCCCGGAACTCGAACTGCCCATGCTCGGCAAGTTCCGGATTTAAAAAAAATGGTTTTCTGTAAATCTGGACTGCAGTAAAAGCAGTCTAGATTAAGGAGAGAAGGCATCAGTATGATGCCCAGAAGTCTATGTGGTTTTATCCACACAGTAAAGTGGAAGGGGCTCGGACTGCCACATCCGCAGTTATGTATGTGATGTGGACTGCTGGTTGGCTACTGATTGGTTCTCACTCCCTTTCCGAAAGAGAGAGCGAGAAACCGTTAGTAGTAGCTCTCTCCTCCTCTCAGTACTTTGGTTGCTAACTTGCTAGTTGTTATGGTATACCTGCTGGGTCTATATTAGAAAACCGAATGTTTAGGTGATCGAACACCTAAACATCGATCTTCTAATATCGAAAGCAAAAAACAGTGAACGGTTGATTTAATGCAGGGAAAGATTTCCCCTTGGCCGTTCGCCAGAGTTTGCTATTTCCCTACTGTTGAGCGATCTTAGAGTTGGTATATTTAGTTGGGGGGGGCTAAGCCCTCGACTTAATTTAGATGTAAAGTAATGTTTTTTGTGTTGTGGCTGAGGGACGTTCGACATTGTGCGGTTCGATATTAGAAGATGGATGTTTAGGTGTTCGATCACCTAAACAGTCAGACTTCTAATATAGACCTATACCTGCTTGCTGAAAATAAAAACAAAACAACTTGTTTGCTTTGCTTTACTGCCTTTATGGAGACGTCAGAGATTGAACTGATGTAACTTTGTGATCGCGGTCATTGGACAGACAGAGATGGACAGTCTTTTTAGATTTTCAACTTTAAAATTTGTAAGTATATTTATTTGGATGAAGACAAAGCTTTTTATTTACTAATGTTGTAGGCATCAAAAAGCAGGCAGATAAGGGTTATTCTGACAGATGCATTGTTAGCAAAGAGGTTGAAAGAGCTATATTTTAAAAATTACTTTTAAAATAGTGATAAATCAATCAATCATAAACATGGAAGAGGAAATGAAAATTAACATCAGTGCTACCACGTCCATAATGTCATCTGCCAGACAAATATGAAATAGCTGTCTCAGTCTCACGATGATATCTCTTGTGTAAGGAACATAGCAATTTATGCCTGTAAATCATCTCATAATAGTAATGTATAGCAAAATGAAGTGACATATGGTATGCTCAACTCCTATAACTTAAAACAAATTGTATTTTTAAACATAGGTGTTTAATAACCAGTGATCACATTTTAACTTTCAGTATAATTAGAACAGGTGACATTTTTATTTCCTGAGTGCATGTGGCATACAAATACAACAGTACTGTAACAGAATTGCAGTATAAGCACATGAGGCTACATCCTTACCAGAATGTGCATTCTTGCAGGAATATGGATATTTATTGCTTTGTACATACAGTGCCTTCAGAAATCTTGATTAAGTTTGCAAGTTGAGATCTGCTTTAAGAGGTGAGGTAGGTGCCTGACTCCTTGTCCTTGACAGATATATTGTTAGAAAAAATGTTTATTATAGATTGGAACTTGGAAGGATGTATGTCAGCTTTGTTCATTCAATTTATTGGACACCTGCATGATGCATTTTGGTGAAACAAGAGCTGACTGAGAAATGTTGGATTTGCACCTAAAGAGAAACCAGTTTCAAAATGGAAAAGGCTGCTCAGATTTTTTTTATCTTGTAGTCCCTTACTTACTCAGTGAAATAGGGAATCCAAGTCTGAGTGATTATATAATAAATCGTTCTTTAAGTTGAATGCTCACTGCACTTGTTTTGGAATTCCTTGATTGGGGGGGGGGGGGGGTAAACACAGAAAAGAAGAGAGCTGCGTCTGTCTGAAAATGGCATCAAGATACTTTTTCTGACAGAAACATTTTTCAGGTAAATACAAAAATCCGCAATTACAGCCCTAAAGCTGGGAAAATGTAGCAAGTCTTACACAGTGACAACATCCATTTTACCTGCCATCAAGTGACTGCAAAGATGGATGAGTATACACTGAAGCCATGGTGCAGTGAAACTGTAAAAGTGAAAATGTATATTAAATCGTATTCTCTTATTCTGTCAATGTCTGAAGTTAATGGTATTAATATTTTAAGCGACCCCTGATTGTTTGGGTGCAGTCTTCTTTATTAATTGTCTGTGTAACAATTGCTGTGAAGTTTAGCCAGCTCCATTGAAGTACTGTAAAATCCCTAACAGTAACATTTAGTAGTAACTTCAGTCACTGTTCTATTTAGCCTGTGTGTGTGACATAGCAGTATCTCTTGTAATGACTTTTGAAGTTAAACAGTTATTTGATAGCTATTTTATGTAAGTAATAATGTTTTAATATGTTGTCTTAGGAACTGTTTTTGGTAACATACACTTTGAAAGACACTTGTGTCTCTCTGAAACCCATGGCATCCTGAAACTGTTAATGTTTAGTTTATTGCCTATGACTGATTCTTTAGAAAGGCATATATTTCTTTATCTATGTCTATTTTTTGTGTCTGTGTGTGCAGTGTGTACAGATTTTTGCATCACATTTGTGGCTGTTTTTCATAAAATTGTAGTTTTCCGGCAAACTAGTGGCAACTCATTAAAGATTGAAGTTAGAAAATAATAGCATAATTTGAGTTTCAGATTTCATACCCTTCAGAAAATTCATACTAATGCAAGATCTACTATTTTATTAACTTTCTAAGTTTGTAAGAGCAATATTTAAAACTTGTCCTTATTTTTGGGTCTTTGTCCCACATTTATTTATGGTTTTGTCCAGATTTCTTGCTCTGAGGTTGAGAGCATGACAAATGTGTTAGGGCTATCACCATCAGCTAAAGACATTTCAAATTGTGACATACTTGTTGTACCCCACTCCCCTATGTAGTGACGTTGGATGTGTCCAAGTAAGGCAAGGAGCAGTTATGCAGTGTAACTGTGCAGATAGAGTATCCACCCCCCCCCCCCATCCAAGGTAGACACCGGTACAGTGCCTTTTCATCTGTCCTTGATTTTACAGAATGTTCTGGTTTTCTGTCATATTTTATACTGTTGATTTATGCTTCTTCTTATTCAGAAAATGCATGTTGTTGCAGTGCCTGTTGCACTGTGTTTAAGTAGCAATACTTTAATGACCATCAGTTAAGCTTGTCTGAGACTGTAAGATACAAGTAAGCTTTAATAAGTATACTGTTAAAGAATTACCAACACTGAAAACCTTTTTGTTTTTGCCATGCAGAGAATATTTACATAACTAGATTGCGTATAAGCCTTAGGTATTGAAATGCATATGACAGTATTTGTAATAAAGGACAGGATTACAGTATTTTCAGAAACTCATTACATTTTTTGGAGACTTGCAGTCATCTTTGCAGGCTTTACCCATAAACTAAACAGAATGACAATCTATCATGTGTGGTCCATAAACTGTGCAATAATCCTTTAAGCAATTTATCTTGAGCTTGTTACTTGTTTGCTATTCATGTTATACTTTGATCATGTTTTCCCCATGAAACAAGTAGATAGTTGTTGTCAGGCAGCAGGACTTTTTTGGAAAAGCAACATTTTTACAAGTGGGGATATCACAGAAATTGCCACTTTCAGCATGTTACTTGGCACTTTTATAAAGCTGAATATAAATAATAATTAGAGCTGCATAGCAAGGAGAAGTGGTTTGAGTTGAGTGCTGCTTGTTTTTTATACTTGATTTTGACTGGCATTCCAGTAATGTATTTAAAAAGTAATTTATTTTTTCATGCATCACAACCTTTTTGTTTCCATCTAGATATTAAGTAAGCTGTCATGTAGTCAATACAGTGAAATATTTTTTTCTTCTACAATTCATTTTCTCTTGATTGGACTCTCATAATGACAATTTGGCACCCAAGGCAACATATTTAATTAAAGTCCTAGTTTTTGCAGTTTTTAGCTTAGCTCCACCCCCTTCTAATTGGTCACACCTCTTCCCATTAGCCCCACCCATTCAGCTGTCTCCTACAGCCCCCCTTTGATTTGAAGTCACCAGCCACCACTGCCAAGAGCTGCAGCTAATCTCTCAGTTCCCACTCTTTCAAGGTTGAATGCTCATTGCATTGCACTTTCCCTGGCCCCCTCTTAAAGTTCAGTAAATTACTCCATCACAAAATCTTCTCAGTGAAGATATATAGACAGGTCTTACTCTTCTTAAAGACACAGACTGTGAGACTATAACACCATTTAGTTAGAACAATATTACAACCATTTACAATGGATATTATTCTGCACTACTTATAGCATATTGCATACTTTTTGACAGTTTTTATAGACTAGGCACATTACTATATAATGCAGGTGTGTGTGTATCTCTCACGCCTTCTTTCTCTCTCTCTCTCTCAGTATATATATATATATATATATATATATATATATATATATATATATATATATATATATGGATCTACTTTACAACATCAGTATCTCAGAATGTTGAACTTCATATGGTGGAGATCATATGATCAACATTTTGAAATGTCAAAGGACACAGAAGCACCAAAAACTGTGTTTGTGCAGGGTGCAAGACCCCTGCACCCACCACACTCCTTGCTAATTATATTTTCAACCTCCATGATTGTACTACAGTGAGCAAAAGGACAAATTCTCTGCTTCCCCACTGTACCATGACCTAAACTGAAAGGAATCCATATATATATATATATATATATATATATATATATATATATATATATATAAAATATATGGGTTACCATCAGATTGTCAAACATGCAAAATGTCGACAATCATATGGTCGAGACCATATGATCGACATTTTGAATGTTCGACAATGCGGAACCGGCATCTCAATACTGTGCAGAATGGAAAGATTTCAATTCCTGCACTGTCATGCAATCTCGAAGTTGGTATATTTAAGTTATGGGGGGGGGCACAGAGCCCCTCTGAATGGAAATCTTTCCATTCCGCACTGTTCTGAGATGCCAGTTCTGCATTGTCGAACATTCAAAATGTCAATCATATGGTCCCAACCATATTATTGTCAACATTTTGCATGTTCGACAAACTGATGGTAACCCATATATATATATATATATATATATATATATATATATATATATATATATATATATATATGTGTGTGTGTGTGTGTGTGTGTGTGTGTGTGTGTGTGTGAATATTTAAAAAGATCTAAGAGAAAAAAGTTGTAATACGCATGCTTATCAAAACATTAGCAAATGTGTAATATATCAAAAGATAATAATGTCAAACTTTTGCTAAATAACACCAGTATTAACAAATGCTAAGACACCAGCATGCATACCTTTTTTAAAACTGAATACAAATGTTTGTTCATATAAAGCAAGAAAACATTACCTCTTCTTGTGTTTTGCTTGGAGACTGTCCCCTGCACCCCTGGTGTGTGAGGGGGGGCAAGCCTCTCATCTCAACTTCGATAATTATATACACTAACTGCATGGTTGCACCAGCTTGAAGAGCAAAGCGGTAGCTGTTTAATCTGGTGACCAATGGAGCTACCTGATCTTGCATCCTTCAACACTAAAATGAGGAACAAAGACAAAAAACTCCCATGTGGAACTCCTACCAGGAGTGTTAGGTCACCTCTGTGGCTCTCTGACATGGATATGAGGAAGAAACCCTTCTAAAAAATTTAGAAAAAAATAGGCCATTGTCAGCATTCAGAGTTGCATCCCTAACATTTTGTGCCTGATACAGCTGCCCCTTTCACTCCACCCTAGCTACACATCTGTCAATGAAGGGAGATGCATCCCAAAAGTAGGAAATCGTTATCAGTGCACACTGCAAAGTCACACCAGCAATGACTGTGGGGCTGAAAGATATCCTTACAAGGAAGGACAACAAAATAAGAGCTATATACTTAACAAAATGAGTACTTTCTTCTAAGATGACAACATGATTTAGAAAATGTGCCTTGTACAATGCATAGAACAGCAAAATATTCAACATGATTTCAATCTTTGCAGCACTCAATAATTTTCACCTGATAATATTTTGTTAATTTTAAGTTTGCTAACTTTTATGCAATTTGATCACTTTAGGTTTTTTCATACAGTTACACATGCGCACACACACACACACACACACACACACACACACACACACACACACACACACACACACACACACACACACACACACACACAGATATATAAGAATGATATGGACATTATAACATAAAATGTTCAACGTAAGTGATAATAAAAAATAAAAAAGACCTTCTATCATTACAAAAAGGATAGCTAATTGTGGTTCTATTACTGAAATCCCATCTTAGGCTTGGTTTTACAGAATTTGGAAAGCTGCTATTGAAGTTCACTTACAGAGAAAGACAGTTGCAGGAAATATGCTGGAAAGTTGAAATAAAATGAAAAGATTCTCATATAATATAGACTGGGAACACTACTCAAGCCCAAACACCCTAGCCCAAAAGTTCCTGGAATTCATAAACTCAAATGCCATGGAACAACTAGTCACCATCCCCACAAGAGGAGATAACATACTTGATCTCATCATCACGAACATGGGAGCACAATGTTCAACACCGGAAGTATACCCCTCACTGGTGAGATCAGATCACAAACTAATCTCGCTGGAGGTCCTCATCCCACCCCCACCTGAAATAAAAAAGACCACAGTAAAGAACTTCTCAAAAGCCGACTTCACACTTCTAAAGACTAGTGTGGTCTCCTTTAAGGCCCCGAGCCGCGGAAAACAGTACTCAAGCCGCTGAATCACTTACAAACACCTTCTACCAGCACCTGCAGGACTGCATGGATAAGGCAATCCCAAACAAAACAAAGACTCTTAGTACCAAAGGCAAGCGTCCAGTCTGGTGGACCCCAGCCATAAACAAACTCTACAATAAAAGGAGGAAGCTACTACAAGATAGAGCAAAATCCTTAAAAGGTAAGACACCCTTGATCACTATAAGTAAAAAACTAAGAGCTCTCATAAAATCATCCAAAGCAAATTTCGAGAGAAAAATAGCTAAAGACTCAAAAGACAATCATAAGGCCTTCTTTAGCTATGTTAGAAACCTAGGAGGAAACTCCCAGATATGCTCAGAACTAGTTCAAAATGATGTGAAGATTACTGATCCTACAGACATTGCCAGCATACTGGCTGACAGGTTCAGTGCAAACTTCTCCCCCCCCCCCAAAAGGAGAGATATCTATACCAAACGATTGCAGCCCCCCAAACATCTCCAGCGCCCAAGTGAGAACTGCTCTCTCCAAAGCAAAACACAGCATCCATGGGACCTGATGGTGTCCCCGGCTGTGTGCTCCACGAACTCAATGAGGAATTAAACCCACAGCTAGGACAGCTGTTTAATCAAAGTCTTACCTCTGGATACGTACCCAGGGAGTAGCGCACTGCAACTGTGGTCCCACTTCACAAAGGCGGTGCCTCCACCGACCCTGGAAATTACCAGCCCATTAGCTTGACAAGCCTTATCTGCAAAGCCATGGAGAGGATCATAATGGACCTCATAAATAAAGACATAGGGAATTTGCAGACTTTGGATCCAACCCAGTTTGGCTTTGTCAAAGGCAGATCATGCCTTTTAAACTTGGTTGACTTCTTTGAAACAGTCACCAAAGCCATTGACGAGGGAAAGGCAGTCCATACAGCCTACCTCGATCTGGCTAAGGCCTTCGATACAATACCCCACTCGGGTATCATTGAAAAACTCATCAGCTTAAATGTTAACCCATACATCACAAGATGGGTTGCAAACTGGCTGAGTGACAGAACCCACAGGGTCAGAGTTGCTGGCGCCATGTCAGACTCAAAGCCTGTCACAAGTGGTGTCCCACAGGGCTCAGTCCTGGGCCCACTCTTGTTTGGCATCTACTTTTCCAGTACAAGCAAACACAGGAGGGTTATGGCTGACAAAGTTTGCAGATGACTGCAAACTGGGCGCCATAGTAGAAAACACATCTGACACAGATATCCTTCAGAAGGGTCTCACAGAAATGGATAACTGGTGCCAGAGCCACGGCCTGAAGTTAAATGCCAAAAATGCATAGTCATACCCTTTGGGAAAAACAAGGTTACCCCTAGCTACCAAATAGGTGGCAATCCACTGAGCACAGAAGAAGTTATCAGGGACCTGGGGACCCAGGTTGATAGTAGTCTGTCATTCGACACCCATGTAGCTAAAGTAGTTAGGAAGACCTTCTACATTGCCCACCTTATCATGAAGGGATTCTCATCTAGATCAAGGGAGGTCATAGTCTCCCTTTACTCATCACTCATCAGACCAATGATTGAGTACAATGCCCCATTCGGGATGTATCTGACCCGACACTTGCAGCAGCTGGAGAGGCCACAAAAGTTCCTCACCAAAAGGATAAAGGGTCTCAAAAATCTGTCCTATGCTGCCCGACTGAAAGAACTCCAGCTCTATTCAGTCGCTTACCGCTTGCTCAGAGGTGACCTTTGCCTAACATACAAGGCCATGTCAAACCCAGATTTGATGAATATGCTTCACCTCAAGAAATCTAGATCCATCAGAGCCACAAGGGCGGGAGACTTAAACCTCGACAAGGCTATTAATAGGACGTGCTGGAGGGATAGATTCATCACCCAAAGACTCCCTATGCTGTGGAACAAAATCCCGGTACATGTGAGGCAGAGCACCTCGCTGGCCTTGTTCAAGAGAAATCTTGACCAATGGATGGGAGATCGCAGATATACCCCAGGGATTACCTCAGTGTCACTGCTCGACAGAGGCACAGCAAAATAATGGGTATAGTTCCCCATACTAAAGGGGTGGCGTAAGCCACAAAACGATGGGCTAGGCTTGTAAATGCCCTCGGGCAGATAGCCTAGTATGAATCTATGAACCTATGAACCTATATAAATTAACTGCTTGTGACAGATGCATTAATATGGTACCATATATTGTTTTTTGGTGATCACGTCTACAACCATCTTTGATGTAAAAATGTATTCTGTTCAAAAGATTTCAGCACAAGGAATAGTCTTCTTTTCTACAAGTGCCATAGTTAAATTGAGGACATGGAGTGAAATGTTACATTTGGAGGGAGGGCAAATATAGTATTAGAATTCTTTAACACACTTTCTTATTTTCATAAGATTGCTTTAGAACAAATGTACCTTTTGTAGTAGTGACTGTCGAGATTGTATTAATTTTTAATTGGTAGAATCTGCTTTGCAAGAATAGACTAATAGGCACATCAAAGGCTACAACACCACCAGTTAAGTTAATAATACTGATCTTAAAGCTGCTAGGAGACAGAGAAAAGATTTCACTGGATGGCTGATGATTGTCCTCTGGCCCTGCTTCAAACCCACAGAACAAAATAAACACCTCATAGCCATTGAACCCAGTTTATTGGATAACAAAGTATAACATTTGTACCCAGAATGGAAATAATCATATTAGTACAGACATTTGACATCTCAAATCATAAGACAGTAATAAATAAGCACTATGAGGCCTCAGGGTGCTGAACACATGCTGATTGGGCAGTATGACAGTTAGCCCACCTTATGCTTCTCAACATTTGAGGACAAAAAATCTGGACAAAGCCAAAAAATGGGGGGGACAGAAGGCCAAAAGTAGCTACACATTTTAAATATTACTGTTATAAACATATATAGTTGCTAGAATAAAAGGTGTTACATTAGCATGCATTTTCTGAAGTGTACAATGCCTAAAGCTCAGAAGTCTCTCATTATTTAGTGACTTAATTCCTCACTGTTCTGTGAGAAAAACCCAAATTTTATGAGTGACAGATCAAAATGAAGATAAAATGTAGACAGTTGAGAACTATGTACACACTAGGTGTCATATCTGACCCCTACCCAAATGGTATACCCACAATGTTCACTCAGCATAAGCATGACCAGTTAACGAAGCACAGCATTTTTGAAAGCTCACTCCAACAGTAACAATTCTTTTTTAACTGGCCCTGGAAATAAAAGGCAGGAATGAAAATGGGGGAAGCATTTACAGCAAAAGGCTGAAACCCTGAGCAATCATTCCCCCTCCCCAGATGTGACTACTCTGGAAACAGTGAAACAATTACTCCTACTGCCACAAGACCCCTCCCATAGTGCAGAAGGATAGAGCCATTCCTGTGTCTCAGAAGACTTATGTTGGATTAGTTGACATGGGAGCTAAATGGAGAGAGGAAGGAGAATGAGCATGGAACAACACAAGTCTCACTGATCTTGGGGATAGGGGCGCAGCTCATTTCAGCACTTGGGTGACATCTAGTGGGAGCTTTTTTCTACTGCAACCTGTGTGGTCAGAGCTAGAGGGACATGGTACAGCTGCATAACAGTGTAGGGAGTCATGCGGGGAGGTTTAGGTGCTCCTCCACCAGAAAGACTAGAAGCTTAATTATCAATCAGAGTTGATAAGGGGCAGGGTTAGGAGCTCCAACGGATTGGAGAGGGGAACCTCCTATCTCTATATGGATGATATCAAGAGTGCCTCACCTCAAAAGGGACACGAATGGTTGATGCCTGTGCCCCTGTAAAGGAATGAATAGGCCAGTTCATCCTCAGACTGATTGCTGGTATGTATGAGGGGACATAAAAAAGACCATTGCTCCCCATTAAAAGTTGCACCCTATATCATATTATGGTTACCCTCAGACCCTTTCTCTTTCTATTTTTTATATACTCCTTAAACCTAATTTGAGCCTAACATCTCCTGTAAAAAGAAACTAAATAAATATTCAGCACATCCAGTTTAATATCATGGAGATATTGCACATCATGTCTATACCAGATGATATCTTTGTCAATTAAATCCTAGTGTTCCTCGACTAAGAACACCAAATTTGTTGCCACACTGGCCCCTCCCTCCATGGCTTATAACTTTGTGTATTGTTTTCAAGGCTTTCACCTAACACACCTCATCCCAGGCTAGTACAGACACAATGGCAAGCCAAACCACTACTGTGGTATGCTATAACTACTGCAGTGCAACCAAATTTCTCTCTCAGCATCCTGGACAAAAGTACTTTGCATCAGTTACCTTGTTGATATCACCCCCAGGTGATTTATTAAAGCTTGTCACTGGCTTACCTCCTCAATGAGTTACTGTAATGTTGGAAATATTTCATCCCACATCATTCCCTCAGAATCCATCCATTCCATACCCCAAATGTCATATTCAAGATATAAAGAAACGCCTCCTTGCTGAACTGCTGATCTTTTCAACACTTACAAAATGAATGAATAGCTCTGAATCAAAGCATCTTGCACCCGAAAACAAAGAAAAAGTGATTACAGAATGAAACTACGTACCCCTCCCCCATTACATAGAACTCTGAAGTACAGTCTAATATAACTCAATGGTACTCTAAAAGAACACATGCATGCCCTTCTAATCATCTCCACTGAATGGGCATCCCTAACTAGATAGGAGGCTCTCCCTATAAGGATGGGGATGAGTAATCACAAGTCAACAGGCTGCAGTTGAGTAAGGCCCTCTGCAACAAGTAGCCAAGATCCTTGGGCACAAGTGCACTGGAGAATACAAATGCTAACTTATCCTCTGCAACATTGATAAAAAGCTTATGCAATGTAACAATCCACCAAGCTGAAGGAGAAGAGACATTTTCCTGTATCACCAAGTAACCAAAATCTTTTTCTTGGGCCTTGCAATCCACACCAGAACCACATGAGCTAGTATACCTATGTCCTGCCACTTGACAGAACCAAAGACTTCCCCAGTCCAGAATGCTCCCACATACAACCAAGTAAATAAAATGGCCCACAAGGTGTGTGTATGTGGTAAACAATGACTGCAGCATGGATATCATTCAGAATGGTCTATAATAATTTTTACCAATAAAATGCCACAAATCTATAGTTACACTGTTTAATCTGTCCCATGCCTTCAATAATCTACCAGCCATCCAGTGCTTAGTAAAGTCCATATTTTTTTTAGTATTAGTAACTGAGAAATTTGACCATAGCAGGCACTTCGTCTCCTTACCAATTATCCATAACTCTGCCAGAATTCAAGTAGAGGACTCCTGCCTGCTAGGGCTAGACATTGGAATGTGTGTTTTTGCAAACGAGATCAATTATCAACTAAGATTTCACTATTACTCCAGACAGTTATACTCAGCAGAAAATGTATGTGCAGGCTGTGTGAAACCAGTAACCTTAATAAAGACTATGCCCATCTTGAGCTGGAAGATTTCCTATTCAAAACTTTCACCGCCGCCTAGTTATCTGAAAGAAAATTGAATTTTTTCTTGCATGACTCATCCTGCTACAACATAACAGGCATCTAAACTGGCATGAGCTCCGGGAAAGTTATGTCCCTTCCTCTACCTGTGAGCAGCTGAGCAGCCAAGGTGCAGCACAACATTAACTGTTCAAATAGGCTCCCACAAAGCAGTCTGCCACTGAATCCATAAACACCTGTAATGTCCCTGATGCTACCAATTCTTCCTGCAATGCAGAAACCCAATTAAAGTCTTCTAAGAAAATGGCCCATTAACAAACATCTTGTTTTACTCACCTGGTGACACTGTCTGTGTGGTGTTTATGATGCCCCCCTTTAGTAAGTTTGAAAGAGATCTCATGGATGGTCGTCTGAGGCCACTGCTCTGCATGTGAAACTGAGACAGCCAAGAAGCTCAATAACCTTCCAAACTCTCACCTTCATGGCTGCCAGAAAGTCCTCACTTCACATCAAGTGAGTCAATTTAGACAGAGGCAACATAAATGATGAAGATACCATTTGCAACTTGTGTTCCAGGAATCCCAAAGACTTAACAGTATATTCAATTTTTTTCATGGGCAAGAGGCACTCTAACCTCCTAACATAAGTCAAGAAACCTGCCCTTGCATTCCTGTGCTCCCAGGTTGCCACCTCCTGCAATCAAGAAATTAATGAGGTTGTGGACTGTTTCCAGCACCACTACAGAGCTGTATAGATCAGTTCAAAAGAGGCATGCCACAGATGCACAGACATATAAAAATAAAACTAACCCTCAAACTGTATATCTAACAATGGCCAGTCTTGTTCATTAACCAAAAGCAGATGGAAGAATCTACAACTTTGCAAGGCATGATTCCCTGAACTGCCTGATGATCTGAATCATATCATACAGTGACACATGTTTAATATAAACTTAACCCCTGTTGAGGTGATGAACTTTCTGCAGTGTTAAAATAGTCTAATAGGGTTTAATGTGCTTCCTTCTCAGTGACTACCACTGTATAATGAACAAGTCCACCATCCAGTTGTCACAGGTCTTAGTTCTAAACTTGATTTGCCTTATGCCTATGACTGCTAAAAAACTATGCTAAATTTTTAGCTTTGGTCCTTCAGTGTCCAAAATACATTGGACGCCATGAGGATCAACTAAATCTACCAGAATAATACATAGCCCATGCCACACTTTATATATCTGTATGTGTGTGTGTGTTTGTATCTATATCTATCTATATCTATCTCTATTTATATGCATATATATATGTATATATATTTATATATATAAATATATATATATATATATATATATATATATATATATATATATGGTAAAAAACATTTTCCATGCAAATAAACTAATGGTAATACCGAAAGTAAAAAAAAAAAACTACCGTACACAATGTCAAACCAAATGCTCGATGCATTTGACTCGACATTATTGTCGAAACCACCACGTGATAGCCATATAGAAGCTGATGTAAATCAAACTCCTATACAGCTATCATGTTTTTGCAGGGGGTAAGCCCCCCTGTGCCCCCCACACCCCCTACTTATATATTCTAACTCCAAGATCTCTCTACAGTGGGAATGTGGATGAATTTCCACTCCCCACTGTACTGCAATCTCCGTGCAGATAGTCAATTTCTACTTATGCAAATGCAATTGTGCATTCACATAAGTGGAGTCGACTATCTGGTCAAAACTGCTTGTGCGTTCGACATTCTGTTTTTCAGCACATTGCAGCCGATAGAATGTCATTCGCACAAACAATAGTAAACCTATAAATATATATATATATATATATATATATATATATATATATATATATATATATATATATATATATATATATAAAAATCTTTTCTCCCCTTAGACAATACTGTAAATTAATTTATTTGAACTTTTCTAACTATCCTAAATAGCCTTGTATCTCCTAGAAGGAAGAGACTAAAAATAATGCAAGTTGGCTATCCAATAAGAGTATAATGCAAATGGAGGACAGAAAAAAGTGAAGAAAGAATGGAAAATATATAAAACACCTCAATATCTTGAAAACTTCAGAATGATGCTCAATTGTTCTAAAAAAACAAATAAATGAAGTAAAAAATATACTATAATAACTTTCAGAATAATACTAAATACAACCCTAAAAAATGTTGCACATCCATTAAAGAAATCTTACATCCGATTCAAAAATTCACCCCAAACCCCTCTCCCAATAACTCACCACTCCAAACTGCAAAACAGCTCAACTCTTATTTTATAGATAGTATCACATCTCTAACCAAGGATTCCTCAACATCTAATCCCAGCCCTGGCTAATAGCCACATACCACAACATCCACTTTCACCTTCAAACCTATGCCCACATCCTATTTAAAATTAATCTTAAATAAACTTAAATCTTGTTCTTCTTCAGCTGATGACTTTCCAAGACAGCCAGTAGCATTGCCTATCCTGTCTCAGTCCTTATAAATAGGTCAGTCCAGGAATCTCAAGCTCCCTCTCTGTGGAAAAAGTCACACATTATCCATCTTCTGAAAGGGAGGAAATTCAATAGACATTAATAACTTTAGACCTATAGCAATCTTTTCTCCCCTTGCCAAAATACTTGAAAATGTATTCAAAAAAACAATTGCTTGGCTATCTTCCGCAGGAAGAACTCCTGTCCCCTACACAACATGGCTTCCATCCTTCCCATAGTACTAGCACTGTCCTTCTAACCTACATAGATACTGTCAACAAAACTAGAGATAATGGCAAACTAGTCTCTTCCTTATTTCTAGACTTGTCTAAAGCCTTTGACATAGTTTGTCAATGAAAACTGGTCAGAGAGGCTGCCAAGAGACCTACAGCAACACTGAAGGAGCTGCAGTACTTTATGGCAAGTAATGGTTGTGTAAAACATGTGACAACAATCTTCCATATTCTCCATATGTCTGGGCTATGGGGTAGGGTTGCAAGATGGAAGCCTTTCCTTACACAAAAAAACATCCAGACCCGGACAAAATTTGCAAAATAATACATCAAGCCTCCCAAAAACATGTGGGAAAATGTGTTATGGTCTGATAAGACGAAGGTCGAACTTTTTGGCCACAATTCCAAAAGGTACGTTGGGTGTAAAAACAACACTTCACATCACCAAAAGAACACCATCCCCAGGGAGAAGCATGGTGGTGGCAGTATCATGCTTTGGGGTTGCTTTTCTTCAGCTGGAACTAGGGCTCTAGTCAAGGTGGTGGGAATTATGAACAGTTCCAAATACCAGTCACTTTTGGTCCAAAACCTTCAGGCGTTTCCTAGAAAGCTGAAGATGAAGAGGAATTTCACCATTCAACATGACAATGACCCCAAGCATACATCCAAATCAACAAAAGAATGGCTTCACCAAAAGAAAATTTAAGTTTTGGAATGGCCCAACCAGAACACAGACCTAAATCCAATAGAAAATCTGTGATGTGACCTGAAGAGGGCTGTGCACAAGAGATGCCATTGCAATCTGACAGATTTGGAGCGCTTTTACAAGGAAGAGTGGGCAAATATTGCAAAGTCAAGATGTGCCATGCTAATAGACTCCTACTCAAGAAGACTGAATGCTGTAATTAAATCAAAAGGTGCTTCAACAAAGTATTAGTTTAAGCGTGTGCACACTTATGCAATCAGCTTATTGTACAGTTTTTTATTTTTTATATTTTTTCCCCTAACAGATTTGTTCATTTTTCAATTGAATTGTACAGGATATAGGTCACATTAAAGGTGGGAAAAGTTTTGAAATTATATATTGTGGTCTCATATCACAAAAACCTGGCATTTTAACAGGGGTTTGTGTACACCCACCGTATACATTGTGTGTGTGTGTGTGTGTGTGTGTGTGTGTGTGTGTGTGTGTGTGTGTATACATATATATATATATATATATATATATATATATATATATATATATATATATATATATCGTGAAAATGAAAATCAGAAGCTTTGCAACCAAAAGCAGCATGCTACCTGATGTGCCACTAACACTCCTGGAAGTAACAGAGGTTTGAAAACCACAACTTCAAGAGCAAGGGAACCAGAAAGCTGAGAAAATAGTTTAATCTTCACAAGAGTGGCAATCTCGTCAGTCTAAATTATCACCTGTTTAATTTGCTGATGAAATGACATAATCAATCCTCTTGTCTGAACAAGCTGTTCCACAGTTCCCAACCCTACATACACAAAGAATCTGTCATGTCCTTTGTTAATTATTTATACAAATAAACATTCATTATAAACATTTCCATGTTATATATTTATAGGAAAATAATTTTCTTGGGGGGCGAAAGCCAGGGTACCTTTTGGCTAGGCTTATATAGGCCCTAGGGCCAATGACCTACTACCTACCTATGAATACAATGAATAATAGGCTCCATTCACATGTCTTCCTGAGAACACAAAGCCTAAAACTGACTGTCTGCCATCATAGTGAACACATTCCTCAATAATTTGTCAGAACCACAGATTTAATAAATGACCAAATGAGGCCAATCCAGCATTCTAAGAATGTCTAAGCACCCCCCCACCACCACCATGTCAGATACCTACCCAAATCAGTCCTGCCCCTGCCAGCACAATGGCTAACCCCAAATATTTTGCAACTTTCTAGTTTCAGAATCCTGGCCAAAAAACAAAATAAGAAAGGAACTAAGGTCATATTAACCTCTCCTCATGCATTTCATCAATATCAGATTTTAATATTGCTCTTATAATCTTAGAAGTTGACAAACAACAGATTTTGCGTTAGCATGCATTATCAAAAGTATGTGAAGTCTTTAACACAAATGTCTGCCTTTATTTAAGTGGTTTCAATTCTCCATGACTTGGCAGAAAACCACAAATATATGGGTAACAGACTAAATGTATGAGGTAAATTCTCTAAAATTCTAGGCAGTTGAGAGGTAGAACTTCAAAAAAGAGGGTCTTGGACATTTGAGAGTCACTCAAAACACAACCATCAACTCCTCCATTGTAGTCCTCCCCAATCTAAACAAATCTACTTCAGACTCATCCAGACCCCTTGCAGCTAACCCTACACACAAGCATACAAGAGGAAAAAGGGGGTCTGCAGGGACAACTGCAATCATTGCTCTAACCATTCAAAACAGTAAAACAGATTTCACTAGCACACTAATTCCAATGGCAAGAAATAGGAAAAAAGGCAAATCATATAGCAAATCAGAGACACTCTTTCACTAACCAGAGTCGCTCAGATATCAAACCAGAACCATTTTGACACCAGCCAGAGCCACTCTGACACCAAACCAGAGCCACTCTGACACCAAACCAGAGCCACTCTGACACCAACCAGAGCCACTCTTGTCCTTTTTCTTTCTTTTTTTTCATATCCTAGACCTACCTCCCCTTGGTTGTAAGGCAAGCAGGACAAATATGTAAGGGATTAAAATTCTTAATTCTATGGATGCAGCACCAAATTTGACACCATGTGTTCTCTTTTGTCTCCAAAACATGGAGGCTGCCCATTTTCTTCAGAAGTCACATGTCCCTTTTAAAATCACAGCAGCCTCTGTGACAAATAAATCTATGCTGAAAAATACACTATATGGATATAAATTGCAGACAGTTAAGCTGTTTAAGAAATGCATGGGTACGCAGCAAATTACTGCTCAGTCAGCTGGGCAAGATTTATGTTATTTATAGTTTATTAGCATATATTCCCCAAATTCATTGCTGCATGCTTAACGTTATAAGAATTGTTATAGTGCTTCTTAGAATTACAACAGGATCCCCAGGAAATTTCTTGCTTTTCTAGATTCAAAGGTTAATGTTATTAGCAAGAAATCTTATGGTTATTTTAAAATTTTGGATATATACCATTAAATAATACTTGATTAGCTTCAGCAATTATCATGTTATGTGGCTTACAGAAGTCTGAAATGCATGGGTATATTCTAATGTCAGAGGACAAAACTTAATTCAATGAAAAATCTGAGCAGTCATACCAATACTAATGCTTGAAGATACATTGGCACAACATATTTTTCTGCAAATTATGCAATATAACACAAAGTTTGAAGGGAATGTGTCAATGATAACTGAATCCTTTACTCATAAATATAGTGTGATGTGCCATACATGGGATACGTGTGTGTGTGTGTGTGTGTGTGTGTGTGTGTGTGTGTGTGTGTGTATGTATGTGTTTGCATGTGTGTGTGTAGGTATATCTGTGTGTGTATGTATATCTGTGTGCCTGTATATGTGTGTGTGTGTGTGTGTGTGTGTGTGTGTGTGTGTGTGTGTGTGTGTGTGTGTGTGTGTGTGAGTGTGTATGTGTGTGCGTGTATGTATATATGTATGTTTGCATGTGTGTGTATATCTGTGTGTGTGTGTGTGTATGTATATCTGTGTGTTTGTGTGTGTGTGTGTCTGTGTGTGTGTGTGTGTGTGTGTGTGTGTGTGTGTGTGTGTGTGTGTGTGTGTGTGTGTGTGTGTGTGTGTGTGTGTGTGAGCATGCATATGTAATGCATAATTAGGGGATACATATCTACAAACTTGATACTGAGATTGACAAGAAGTATAAATGTGTCATAAGCCTGATATTTCAGAAAACTATGAACTCTAAAGCTCCATGTGCAGAGTATAAGTGTCTTATCCTGCAAAATGTTGGGGCGGGTGGTATGTAAAGAACAAACAGACTTACTTTTTTATATTTTCTATTTAAGATTCTAAACTTGAATCATAGCCAGTTTCTAGCCAGAGGTCTTTTATAATCAGCTTCAAATTACAGACTTTGCTACCATTCAGATAAAAGCATTCCTCTAAGATGTACTAAAATAACATACACTGAAGTGATTATTCCTTCTTGGTACTAGGACTCAGAAATTGGGGCATCTTATCAACAAACCTTAGAAGTCACTTCTGCTATAAATATTTCAGAAAAAAAGGCCCTATAACTGACAGTCATTCAGTCAAAATGCCACTGTTTCTTGAAATGTGCCTGCAGATATACCATCATTATATTGTATCTTTCGGCTTTTCCCGGTTAGGGGTCGCCACAGCAGAACTCCGGTCCGCTAATGATTGGCAGTAGATTTTTACATACCGAGTTGCCAGCCCTGACGCACAACCTTCAACGAAGATACGCCCATTCACGCATGTCTCCACACAGAAGATGCTTTAGCTGAGAATCGAACAGGACAACGTCTTACTGTGAGGCGACAACGCTACTGCAGCACCACCACCAGTCCTCAAATAGGGACACTGACTTTATTTTCATCTAATTACCAATATTGTTTTCTTGAAATCATCCCAACCCTTGTATCCCAGATTGCTTTCTCCCTGTTTTTATATATTCTCCCCCTTATTGGCAACATCTCTTTCCTTGCAGATAGACTGCACATTTGTTCATTTATATGTTTTGAATATATTTTATTTGTACATGGCATTTCATCATTTTATCTACAGCCTTCACAGACTGCAGATGTCTCTCTAGAAGGTGTACTTCTAATTAATGCCTATTGTTTTATCCTTCCATATTTACCAATGACATATGTGTTAAATTATTTATTAATATGACATCATCATCCAAGCCATGTATGAAAATGACCCATGCTGGATGACACATAACTCTGGCAAACAAACCTAGATAGATAAATAATTATTTACTAAAGGTGAATATATAAAAGTTAATGAAGCAGTTCAAAGTGCAAAAATTAATAGTACATTTCCCATTATTGAGACTAATGCAACCAGGAGTATGAAGGCAGAAGTATGATTAGGCTTCATATTAGGCATGTGTTCTCCTCCCAGTATGATAGCTACCATGAAGTTACCTGGAGTGATTTAACCACCTCTGTGGTGTCTTCATGTATAAGCCAAACTGTGCAAGCTTTGAGCTTTAAAGAGTGCAGCAGTTTTCTAATAACATCTCATATGTCAAAATGCCTCACTCTGTTGAACCATTAGTTGTGATTACTTGACAGCAGATGCCTCTGAGTCTGCCGTTGTTCTGAAATGAATTCTCTTTGCCAGTAATCTTCACAATAATTATATTCCAGATGCCGAAGATGCCTACGATTTCATATGCCTCACTGATACAGTGCACAATAAAATACTTTTACCTCCTTTTCAACTTCTTTTCTGAGTGAGATATAGGCATCTGGAATTCCTTAAGACATGATAGCACATTTTTGTCTATTATTGCAAAAGAAAAGGAGAATACAGCATGCATGTTACAGATGTCTTTTCTCTTCCCGAATACCAAAAGAATACTATGTCATAGTGATATGTGATTCTTCTACCAACATTTCTAAATCAACTATAAGTCCTCAATCTAGCATTGTTCTTATGAACTGAAAGATGAAAGGAAAATATTGACCCTTGTCTGGAAATTGAAACCCGGACCTCCTGCATTCCATGTGATTGTCTCACAATGAGTTTCTAAACAGTTAAGTTCCAAGCTTCATTTAAGATCAATTATTTTTCCTTTTACCTAAGAAGCCAACAATATGGTGATTGTTTTACACACACAAATGCAGCACAAATTCTTAAATTAGGATTGATTTAAACAACTGAAACATGAAAGGAAAATACTGACCTTTAAGAATTAAACCGAAGACTCCCTACCTTCAGTGTTGTCCTCCTTGCCTTTGGACTAACAAGGAGTTTTTGGATAGTAAAACTGAGTGTCCCTTAAGAACATATACATTCTTTCAGATGTGAAACCACAAGTACAGTCATTTCTTTATGCAGACACATCCTAATGTAGTATAAATTCTCAGCCTACCATTGCTTCTAACATCTGAAATTTGTGTAGTTTGTATTGCTGTCAGTATTACATATTATGCCAAAGTGCAGAAAAAGACATGAAGAGAAACTAGCTGCTTAGTTGATATTGTTGCTGTTCATTAACACATACATATGGGTGCATTTCCATGATTGCATTTCTAAGTGCTTCTGGTGCATTAACTAGGAAATACATTGTGTTATTAAAAACCTAAAATATGAGCTGGAAAATATAATTAAAGATGACACTGTATTACTGTTTAGCAAGAAAATAAAAATAAGCATTCAGCTTTGAAAGAAATCTCTAAAACAGACCTTATCAGTTCACAAGATATTTTCTGTTGCTCTCATTACTAAAGGCTAGATGACAAAAAATGCTGAAGCATTTTGAACAAGCAGCCAGTTTGCTTCTGTTCCTTCTTCTTTAAATTAAACTTTGCTGATACGGTTTGAAATTACATTGTGGTAAAAACATGTCTATGTATGCAACCTTGCTATAAGCCCAACATTCTATTTTTCTCTTCTGCCCCTTCTCTGGCATCCTATTACATAAATGCACCTGTACTATTTTGACTGCTACTTATTGTGATGACCCATCAATGAACTCATAATCAAGGAGCCTCAATACTCACAACTGGCATGAGTGAGGGGTCGTACATTGGGAAGATGACAGGTACACATACAGTATTTCCAGATGCAGCTCTCTGCATCAAATGCATTGACTGTTAAGAACAGACAGAGACCACAGTCAATCCAGGGCTGGTTTCTTCTTCTTTCTCCAGATCCTCAATAAAACTCCCCACTGGCATAGCTATAGAGGTGAGATTTCAGCTGAGTGGCCAGGCCAAGACTTCCAGCACCCTCTTTGTCCAACCAGTGCTTCATGTCCCTGCCAAAGTAGCTGACACACACACACTTTGAGGTTTGATTTACACACAAACAGACACACACACACACACACATGCACGTGCACACACACACACACACACACACACACACACACACACACACACACACACACACACACCTGGGAAAAGCTGCCACAGGTTTACTAGCTATGTCCCCTTTTGCCTAGACTATAAGGTAGTTATCACTGTCACCAGCCAGCTTCTTATCAGCTACTTTAAGGCCCTTAATAAAGGGTGTCCAATCTTCTGTGTACTGTAATTACCAATACCAATGGCAGTTTGACCAAGAGCAAGGCTATTAGGAGTGGTCCACAGTGTCACCAAATAAATATGCAGGCACTCTCAGAACTTAAATATCTCCATACAGATTAGCCACAATGAAATGTTTAAATACATTTAATCACAAATAATAACAGAACAAGACAATACTGAATATATATTTACAGTGATATCAGAGTTCAAAATCACAGGAAATATTTAAAACAACATTGTAGGACAGTCTCAAATAAATAAAAAAAAACATCTAAATTAAGCTGTGCTATATTCCTGACTATATCTAAGAGAATTATATTGTTTCCTAGATGTACTTACTCAGAACAAAGCAAATGTGTGGTGAGTGGATCTTGATGTTGTCAAGTCCAAGACCGAATACAGAATGCTGTCTCTCTCTATCTCAGAGACCTCTCAAATTAATATTTCAAATATTACTGGTGGGCTAGCTTGCAGAATGACATAATTTCTTGTCATCTGCCTCCTAGCTCCAGGCCCCAAAACAACCATTGATGGCATCTGGTAGCATTTAATGTCTACCTGTGGAAATATATAGACCTCAGATCATTTGGCAGATGGTGAAAGTCATAAAATAATTTACATTCCACCACATTTAAAGACAATGCAGAAAGTTCCCGAGTTTCAGACATTGTATCTCCTTGCTTACATAAATAATTTAATTTCAGCTATTTTTCTGAAGTTAACCTCCTGTATTTCAGTTTCCACTGTTAAAATATGCATTTAAACAGTTGCAATAGTGCATGTACATTTCTGTTCTTTTCCAGTAGGGTCTGGGGCCATATTTTGGTTGTCTGCTCTTCAGATTGTGTTTGAAAGTTGATATCCCACAATTCCATTGGGTTGGGTGGGTTTACACAATGTATGTAAGTGTTATGTTAATCAGTGTACAGATTTGTACTTATTTTTCATGGGCCTTTGTCTGGATTTTTGATGTTTCCAGGTTGAGAGGTATGGAGAGAAAGCAAGAGTGATGTGTGACTAAATGCATGCATGTAACCAGAGGAGACTGTGTCTGAGAGAGAGATAGAGAGAGAGAGTAAGACCAATCTTGTGTGAATGAATGTGTGTATGAAAGAAGAGGAGAATGTGTGTTTGTGTGTGTGTGTGTGTGTGTGTGTGTGTGTGTGTGTGTGTGTGTGTGTGTGTGTGTGTGTGTGTGTGAAAGCAGAAGAGACTGTGTATGTGTGTATGGCAGAGATAATTGGCTGTATGCAAAATTGTTGTGTTTCACTTGCTTATTATTTTTTTAAGAACTATTATTACTTTTTATATATGTTTAATGTAAAATGCTTCGTCCAACACCATAAACATAGACTACAGCAGGTATGAAACATTAGCCGGAAGAACTATATTACATCAAAAATTTATTAAAAAAATGTATTTTATTTTATTTATTTTACACTTGTTGACCGGGATAGTCCGACTGGATACATGTCCATTTTAGGTGGAGGCCCAAGGAGAAAAGCTCCAAAGGAAGTAACACAAGCAAATTTAACACAATACAAATTAAACAATCTCCAGCCTCTGTTGAGGAGTCTAACTTATACAATCTAACATGCTTCTAATCTGGCTTACTAATTACAGCACAGTAGAGTTAAATGAACAAAAAAATACTGGTACACCAGTGATACCAAATATTTAGTCAGGCTTGGAGAAAGGACATAGCCATTGAGTCTTGAAATACTGCTTGAGAGTTTTCTTAAATTGAGATAGGGTAGTGTCTAGTTTAATGTCAGCAGGTAGCGAGTTCCAGGTTTTGCCTGCAGAGTTGGCAAACATGGAGTCCCCGGCTGAATTGTTGGATTTGATGGTTTGTACTACCAGTCTATTAGATGAGCAAAGTGGTCTGAGGCTGGTGCAGGGATAGATGATGTTTTTCAAAGCAGGTGTATTTTCAGGTTGGTTAAGTACTTTGTGAGCCACAATAAGTTGGTTATACAGAATCTGCCTGGGTAGCTCTAACTATCCAAGATTTTTTAGGTTTATACAGTGATGTGTTCTATAGGGCAGGCCAGTGGTAAATCTGGCTATGTTATTGTAGCAGCCAGAGAGTCTGTTAAGATCAGTTTTATTTAAGTTGGCAAGTAAAGGGGAAGCATAGAAGAGGGTGTAGACCAGATGGGAGCGAGTAATGGCAGTCCTAGCAGGTGGGGTTAGGAATGGTTTTATCCTATATAGTGAGCCCAAACTTTTATTAATGGATTTGATAGTTTTGTTAATGTGAGCATCAAATTTGAGATAGTTGTCTACAATAACCCCAAGGAGTTTCGTGTGAGCATCTGGGGAGATTATGATACCATTGTTAGACTTAATGGAGGAAGATAACACCAGGGATCTTTGGGTGGGGGAGAAAAGTAGTAGCTTTGTTTTGTTGGGATATAGAATCAGACAGTGGTCAGCAAGCCAATTTACAACTAAGTTGACAGTACACTGAGTAATTGACTGCAGCTCAGTCTGGGAGGTATCAGTGCAGATAAACGTGGAGTCGTCTGCATATTGAATGCAGTTAGCATTTGGGGTGACAGTGTGGAGGTCATTAATAAAAATAAAAAACAGCAGTGGTCCCAAAATAGACCCCTGGGGACACCTAGGGTGTTGGGTAGGAGGTTGGATAGATTGTTCTGCCATAGTACGGTTTGTTGTCTGTTGTGGAGATAGGACTGAAACCATTGAAGGAAGTGATAACCTAGAGACATTTTTGTCAGTGTGTGGATGAATAGGTGGTGGTTAACCATATCAAAAGCCTTAGAGAGATCTAAAAAAAGGGCTGAGGATAGTTTGTTATTGTTCCTGTTATGGTTTATAGCATTAGAGAAGGTGAGGAGGGCTATGGTGGTACTATGATGTGGTCTAAAACCATGCTGAGATTTAGCCAGTAGATTGTTCTGGGTTAGGAAGTACAGAAGTTGTTTGTGGATGCACTTTTCCATGATTTTTGCCAGTGGTGACAAAATGGCTATGGGTCTATAGTTAGATAATTCAGTAGAGCTACCACCTTTATGGAGAGGTATGACACAAGATATTTTCCAGATAGAGGGGACTTTGGCTTCTAATATGGTCCAATTAATTAGAATGTAGATGGGGAATTCTATAGACTCTGGGAGAAGGTCAGCGGTTAGGTTGGTAGGTTTTAGTTTTTTGATTAGAATACGAATGAAAGATGTAGAAATTGGTTGGAAGCTAAAGGAGGACTGGGTACTGGGAATGGTATCCTGTGTGTTATAGGAGTTCAGGAATAATTGGCTAGCGAGGGCTTGGATAGTCTCCATAAAGAAACTATTAAAGGTGTTAGCAACATCCTCTGGTAGTTTATCAGTAGAGGCTGAGGGAGGTGGAGTGGTGGTTTGACTTGGGTGCAGTAGTTTGTTAAATCCTGCCCAGAATTTTTGAGGAATAAATAGTACATAAAAAATACATAAATAAGTAAAACACAACAATTTTATAGAGAGCCCATTGTCTAAGTGCAATAATGCCCTCCAGGGTGTGTGTTAATGTGCCTGTGGCATCTGGCCTCACAACACTCCTGAGCGAGCATTAATTACACATTAACACACAACCTGTTAGGCATTATTGCTTCTTTACTTGACCGTTCAGGCTTCATACGACTAGCAGGCATAATTATTTATTATTATTTTATTTTATTTAACATTTGTTTATAGGGAAAGTCAGACTTGGAACAAAGCCAATTTTCAGTGGAGGCCTGGGGAGAAATGCTCCAGATCCATGTCTTTGTAATGTGGGAGGAAACCAGAGCACCTGGAGGAAATCCACACAGATGCAGGGAGAACATGCATAATATAAATTTGATAATGTCCATCTGTGCATGGATAATATAGAGCTGCTATAAGGAATTTGTAAAATAGGTGAGCAGTTTGAGGGGGATTCACACTTATAAATAATAGAAAGCAAGAGTTTAAAGTGATACTGGCAGGTAGTTGTTAGAAAGGGGTCTAAAATGTGGAATCAGCAAATGAGAATACTGTGCTGTTGTTACCTTCTCCTGAGTGTTTGGTTAAATATGGAAGAAAAAAGAATGGCCATTGTCAGATGTGCAGGGCAGTCAAGTTGACTATCTGTTTATGGACTGCCCCTGGGCAGCAAGGAAGCAATGGTATTTTTATATGCATATTTGCTTTCTTTGGGTCATTTCTGTTCTGTGAGGATGATGAGGTGAGAGGCTGGAGTAAGTCTTGTCTAAAATCTGTATGATTTGTCCAGCACAAGTAAGAGTATTTTAGCAAAGGAATGGGAAATGAAAATTAACATTTCTTAAGAGAATCATTTAAATTTATTTGGAAAGATTTTCTTTGATTTTAAGGTTGAGGGAACTTGTCTAGAATGTGCCAGGACAAAAGTTTTATGAGTGACTGCACATTCTCTGTGCTACGCATTTAAGATCTTTGCAATGATACTGATTCATGATGAGCCTTGTCTATTTGTATATATTCTTGCCAGTTTTACCTTTGAAAAGTTTGAATAACTGCTTTGTCATTTTGATGCTGATTTCTTAAAAAAATATTCAGATTAAAAATATACATCTGTATATTTTACAACATTACTATAAAGAATTATGCAGCAATCTATTATCTAAAGAGCAAAGGGTAAGGGATAGGAGGTATACGAAAATTATTCAGAGACTCGTGTAAAGAAACCAATAACCAAAAAATAAATGCAAGGATAAACCAGATCCACCACAGTACTGTGATCCAAAATATATACACCTTAAAATACAAGCTAAAATCTCATTAAAAGTAACATAAAAACATTTTATTAAGAAGTTAAGCATTTTCATCCTAAAATTATATGGACAACATCAGAAGTTGTCCTAAAATCATATGGACTTCATCAGAACAGGAATTCTGATGAAGTCCAAATAATTTTAGGATGTGTTGCTTGTGTGTGTGGGACACGAATAAAGAGTCATCATGGGTTCTGTTCAAGCAGCTTTATTTCATACTAACACATTACTACTGTTGGCTATTGACTTTAACTTAAGTAACTTATATACAATCTAACAACTATGAGCATACATGCTCACTCCCTGGCTGCTCCTTCAAAATGGCCTTAGAGGTTTGCACATGTGTGGGTTATATACGTACACGTACAGCCTTGCATGCTTCTTAAAGATATAGCACACACTTTACACTATGATCTACATCCTCCCTCTTTGAGACATAGATCATGCAATTATTATGAGACTATTTGGCATGCAGAAATCATAGGTTACCCATAGTTATGCATTATACAATATTAAATATACATGTATGTACAATCAAGTCCACATTGCTGCATATTTCACACTTTCATTTAGATACTCTTTCATATCGTGTGACATAAAACTGTTTTTTAGATTTAGCAAATGGAACAGTTTCTATAAAATGGTTGACCTGTGGAATATTCAAATCACTTTCTGGAATGGAGTCAGAATTTTGAACACATTCTGGTCTGGAAACAGTGTCTGACTCTCTCTTTCATTTAGCATCTGCATCACAGATACAATGTTGTGATTGCAATGATGATGATGATTCTGGTACAGGAAAATGTTTGCGAATCCTCCTCTACTCCACTCCTTCAGAATTTACCAAGTAAGATCTCAGCTTGGCACAAATGCCTGTAATCTGTCATATTTAATCAAAACCTTTTGTCGTCTGGATTTGTACCATTTCTCCTTAGCTCAATGGACAAAGTAATCTGCTCAATCGGTCATAACTAGATTTCTGAATACTACACTTCTTAAACAATTGAGCCTTGATGGTTTTAGTGTTCTTAGATTTAGGTTGCAACAAACTTGAAGAAATAGGTAGAGTAGTTCTAGCTTGTCTGGAAAGTGGTCTTTGAGTATGTGAGCCAAGAATATCATCACAGGGTATTTTTCTGAGATTAAGCAAATTCAAGAATACATTGGTATTATCATGCTTTGACCTTTCAAGTAATTGTTTTGCACTTTGCACTGCTGGTTCAGCTAGACCATTGGACTGAGGATATTCAGGACTACTAGTGACATTTACAAAGTCCCATTCATTTGCAAATTTCGGAAACAACTGGCTAGTAAATTGAGTACCATTGTCAGAAAAAGGTTCGTGTGGACCACCATGAACTGAGAAACGACATTTCAATTTAGCAATAATAGCAACTGATGTTAGGTTAGGTAGTAGATCAATCTCAAATCAATTCGAATAAGAGTCTACCAGAACTAAGTAGTGTTGATTGTTTCACTCAAATATATCAGTTGCTACAGCAGGCCAAGGTAGTTCAAGAATTGGACTTAGCTGGAGTGGATCTCTTTGCAAATGTGATCTTATGCATACTGAACAAAAAGAAAGATCTCTATGAATGTCTTTTGGTAATGGAGGCAAAAATACTAATTCTCTTACTCTTGTCTTAGTGGATGTAGACCCTGGGTGACCATGATGCAAAATCTGGATATATTCTTGTAAGGAATCAAGAACAGCAATTTTAGGACCTTTGAAAATAATGCCATCTTCCATCAACAATTCATCTCTGTAAGGACTCTGTAAGGAAAATATGTTTGCACTTCAGTTGATACACTAGATTGCTTTGATGGCCATCTGACATTAATATAGTGATTGAGCTTCTGCAAAATTTGATCAGTCTGAGTGTGATTTCTTAACTCATCAAGTCTAGTGGTGGAAAAATTATGCACTGACATCGCATCAATGTCAAAAGTTTCTGCGTTAAGCTGTTCTGCTGTAATTCTGGGAGATCTGGATAAAGTATCAGCCAGATAAAGCAATTTGACTTTAGTGTAGAGCATTTTGAAATTGTACTTTTGCAATTTGAGCATCATTCTTTGTAATCTCGCTAGAGCAGAATGCATAGGCTTCTTTAGAATAGTAACTAGAGGTTGATGATCAGTTTCAATCTGAATAGCTCGACCATAAATATAATCATGAAACATGGAGCATGCAAATACTATTGCCAAAAGTTCCTTCTCAATTTGAGCATACTGCATCTCAGTTTGGGTTAGTGTTCTAGATGTATAAGCTACTGGTCTGCCCTCTTGAAGTATAACTGTACCTAGACCAAATTTTAAAGCATCACAGGAAAGAGAAAATGGTTTGTTCACATCATAGTATCTTAACATAGGTGGAGTGGCAATTATCTTCTTAAGGTCTTCAAATGCCTTCTGGCTCTGTTACAACCATGACCTTGCAACATTTTTGCATGTGAGCTCTCTTAAAGTTGCTGTCAACTCACTGAAGTCTGGTATAAATTTGCCTAAATAGTTGACCTTGCCCAGAAAACACTGTAAAGCTTGCACATTATCTGGTGTTGCCATTTCAAGAATAGCTGATTGGTTGGGTCTGGCTCAAACCTGTACTTGTAAACAAATGTCCTATGTATATAACTTTTAGAAGTCCAAATTTGCATTTCAAAGTATTGAGCTTCAAGTTTACTTCACATGCTCTGTCTAGAACTTCCTTGAGGTTTTTGTCATGCGCTGCTTCACCAGTGCCTTCAACCAATATATCATCTCCTATTATAGCACAGGGATAACCAAAAAAAATGGTTCCATTGCATGCTGGAAGACTTTACTTGCAGAATTTATTCCAAATGGCATCCTTAGGAATATGTATCTGCCAGAGTACCAAAAGTAGTTAGAAATGAGGATTTGTGATGCAGCATCACTTGCCAAAATAAACTATTTGCATCCAAAACAGAAAATACAATGGCATTCGGTATTAGAGCTGCAACTTCTCTGTGCGCATTGGATGATACAGTATTTTTAATGCTTTATTCAAATGTCTTGGGTCAATGCATATTCTGATTTCGTCTGAGCCTTTTTTTGTGAGCGGCTACCATGGACAGCACCCATTCATTTAGTTCTGTGACTGGATAAATCACACCATACTGCACCATTTTATTCAACTGAGCCTTAAATTTATCTTGCATAGCTATCGGAACTCTTCTTTCTGGTCTGACTACTGGAGTGACCTCTGGGTCTAACTTCATGGAATGCACAACTGGAAGTTTGTCTAATTTGCCATTGAAAACATCAGCATACTCTGAGAAAATGGCTTCCGAAAGATTAGAACTCGGAAATGCACTTATGTGATGAACTTCTTTAGCAAAAAAAAAGCAGATTCATTCTTAAACCATCTTTGAGACCCCATAAAGATTGCACTGGTCTTTGGACTATGTAGAATAACAAGTTGTAACAGTTCTCAGATAAATAACATGAAAGTATCACTGAACCTTTGGTTTGATTTTTTTCACCTCCATAAGCAACAAGCCTTGCACTACTGGTTACACTGAGTTGTTCATTAGTTCTCACTCTAGCAAATGTGTCTGCTGATATAACATTACACTTTGAACCAGTGTCTACTTTGAGTTCTGTGGCTCTTCCATTAATCCAGACAGTACAAAATACTTCACTTCTTGTTAATAAGTTCACTGCATCAACTCTTTCACCAGGCACTGCTACATCATCTACATAGAAAGCTGACTGCTTTGGCTCTACTTGATCATCTTGCTTTTTTGTGTGACCTTTCTTTACAACTGTGTGAGGCTTATTTTATTTGGAAAACTTTTGGAGCTGGTTCCATTTTTTACACTTGTGACATTGATGACCAAATGCTAAGCACTTCTCTTTTTTAGACTCATGGTTCGCACCACAATTACGACAGTTAACAATAAAGCTAGATTTGGGTTTTGCTGATTCATGTTTATACTGCACTGTGCTGGCACTGGATCTTTCACCTTTCTTGAAACTTTCTAGAAAACCTTATGGCTTCTTCGGAAACCCTGTAGCTGCCATGTGCTTAGGCCTGCTCTTGTTTGCCACATGTTACATACTATCTACATGTGCTCTGGAGCCAACTGAAACCATGCTCTTGTCACTTGCAAGCATACTTGTGTGTTTCTCTGTCACCTCATAGATTTGACAAATCTTTATGGCCTTGCGCAATGCTAAATCACTGTCACAAAGTAAAATATTTCTCACAGCAGCACTGTTAATATTCATACAAGCCTGTCCTTTATCAGCTCATCTTTTAAATCACCAAACTGACACATTTCCGTTTTAGCTCCGTTTCTCAAGTCAGTTATATAAGCTGCAAATGTTTCCCCTGGTTTCTGATCTCTTCTGTAAAACAAATGCCTCTCTAATATAATATTCATCTGGGAGTTACATATTTCCCTGAATTTGTGCTTCAAACACTTGGGGTCTTCCCTTGATTCAGCTTGTACAACAATATGGTGGTCCACACCTTCTCCTTTATATACTGCTGGTGCATTACACAAATGAACACTCTCTTTCTATGGCCTTTGACCCTGCTAGGTTTAATAAAATAAATGCCCTTGTGCATGCATCTCTATCTACATAAGCTGCGTGTATAAATATATTGTACTCTTGCTCAAATATTCTCCAGTTCTCTGCAATATTCTGATCAAATACAAGTGGTAGGGGTTTTTGAAGTCCATCTACCTGGTCTATATCAGAAGATTGAAGTCTCAAAACATAGAATCTGAAATGGTCGATACCATATGATCGAAGTTTTGAAACTTTTAATGGAGATCTCTGTAGAGCGCAGAAAGGGAAGATTCCTCTTTTCTGCACTATAGTGTGATCTTGGAGTTGATATATTTCAGTAGCGTGGGTGTGGGGGATGCAGGGGTACTTACTCCCCTGTTTAGAGCATTTAAATGGTTTGTTTCTGTAGGTTGTTGTCTTTTATTACATTTTCAGCATTTCAAGACTTCGATGATATGGTGTCGATCATATCAGATTCAAAGTTTTGAAACTTCGATCATGTAATATTGAACGCTTCTGCCATATTAACACATACCAGTGAAGGGTTTTGCAAATAAGCATAGATGTACACACATGCACATATGCCAGAACTAATGCCAGCAATTTTGCAATGTCTTTGTACTCTGAACTTATACCTTTATTGGCTTTTTGGAATTATGGGAATAAACAAACTCGTAGTACTTTTGAATTATTGGACTTTGCGAAATAAACTTCTCGGGCATTTTGGTACTTTTGTAATGTTGTGGTAAGGGTGAAAATGCTAAAGTCATTTATCATGATGGGCTAAAGTCATTTACCATTGTTTTAAGAAACATTCGAGAGCTTTACAATGTGACTGAATAACTCAGGAACACTGTAATGCTCTTGTAATATCATCTTTTGCAAGAAAACACTTCACCAGTGTAGGAAACATGTCAAGCAACTGCACGATGTGAATAAATCAAACATCTGTTGCCTTAAACTCAATAACTTTTCGAAGTAATTGCACCTTACGAATAACTGCATACGACACACTGAAATGTTCCCAAAATGGCAGTACCTTACTAGGCAACTCTCTACAGTACGAGCAGCACCCTGTAATGGTGACACTTTGCAAATAGACACATCCAGCACAAGAAACTTTTCGAAATGGCTATACTTTGACTGTATTACACAAAATAGTTGCACTTTGCACACAATAAACTCTTTGAAATACATGCACAGTAATAAGCACACACACTTTTACACACTTAGAGATAATTCAAATAACTAGTTATGCCCCTGATACAATACAAAGTCATAGTTATGCCCAAATAAAGCAGTTTGCCAAAATGCATGCAGTCACCTTGTTTTATTTTGCTTAATGTGCTCCTTTTCTTTTCTTATTATATTTGTTTTGCTCATTTAAGCCCTTTTTACACTCAATATACTTTTCTTGTGCTCATTTTACTTTAAACATGCCCAACTTTGCCTTGAACACACTTATTTTGCTTTAAACATGCTCATTTTTTGCTTTACTCTTAATAGTTTCATTGAATAAGTTTATCTTAAACATTTTCTTTAGTTAACAAACGTTTCGTACTTTCTGCTTGCCTGATAATGCAGTTTGTGCCCTTGTAATGCCCCTTTATTGTCTTTTGTATCAGATAAATAGTTTGTGTTATTTCTCACCTTTGATTCCCACTTGCTATGTTTGTGCACTTTCTTATCGGTTTTACCTTCACTGTTGTCTTTGCACCTCATGGCTCCGAATATTTCTCTTCCATCCCAGTTCTGACACCATGTAACTTTTGTGTCTGGGACACAAATAAAGAGTTTTCGTGGGGTCTGTTCATGCAGCTTTATTTCATACAAACACATTACTACTGTTGGCTATTAACTTTACCTTAAGTAACTTACATACAAACTAACAATTATGATTATGAATGCTCATTCCCTGGCTGCTTCTTCAAAATGGCCTTAGGGGTTTGTACATGTGTGGGTTATATACGTGCAAGTACCGTTTTGCATGCTTCTTAAAGATATAGCTCACACTTTACATTATAATATACAAGATGAAAGCGCTTAACTTCTTAATAAATTTTTTTTGTGTTACTTTTAATTAGATTTGAGCATGTATTTTAATGTGCATTTATTTTGTATTACAGTACTGTGGTGGACATGGTTTATCCTCATGTTGTTTTTGGTGATTAGTGTATGAAAAGGGAAAGGATAGGGTGTATGAATGTTTGCTGGCAAAACCACCCAAATAAAGCATTTTGTGCTATTTAACTTTCTCCAGATCAAACACATTATCTACAGTCTTATGTTTTTCACTATGCCACAATACCACCAGTTCAGTATTCTGCATTGCTAGAAATAATAGCTATCTAGCACCTTAATGTTTTGGAGGCAACTACAATAAAGGTTACTGGTTGAAAAACTTACAAACTGCATACTTGTAATAAGCATGCATCAACAGACACCATCCATCTTTGCTGTGCGTCACAGTTTCCAAATTCTGATCGGATCAACTGTGCTTACCCCTCATCAACCCTAAGGTAGTTAAACTTTTGTAGGTTAGCAACAGCTTATAATTTATATTAACTCTTGCCTTACCCATTGTACCACACGCACACTTTCAGACACATGCAGACAACATAGCTATAGATGGAGGGGCATAGGTATAGGTATAGTTATAGGTGTAAGTATAGATATAGCTATAGATATAAAACACTGACACCAATTAACTTTTCTGCTTATAACTTGAACATTATCTTGGTCTAGCTGAAATTCCTCAGTTACTCACTCACTCATTCACTCACTCTGGCCAAGGGTAAAGTGAAGTACTCTGACACCAGAATGGATTTTTTTCACCACAACTGCTGTGAAGGAGGGCTGCCTGCATATTTCCCAAATACTATTCCTCTAGGACCTGACCACTCATTTCCCTGCCTAGTTTCAGCCCACATTCTTTATGGACATCTGATTCCCTCTTTCTTTCTAACCAAACTTCTCCTTTGCAATCTGTTACACAACATCAACTGTTATCAAACTCCCTTTGTTTCCAGAAGTATACTAATTGTTTGTATACATCCAATGCAAATAATGCATATAGCATGACCAATTTAATTTTTGAACAGAGTGACAAATTGTGTATGTGTAGTGCTGCACAACAGCATGCAAAATCTGATTCAGCAGATTAATAGTATATCTCTTCGGGTCCCTATTAGATCGACAAAAAAATCAAAATCTCGAATGGCTCAGATGTCGAAAGTGCCTTTCTTCGTAATCACTATTATGAGATCATGGTACAGTGAAGATCAGAAAATTTGCCCTTTCCTCACTGTAGTGTGATCTCGCAGTTGGAATATATATGTAGCAAGGGGTGTGGGGGAGTGCAGCCCCCCACAATAGCGATTTTGATTACCTGCATTTCCTCTCATGCGAGCGTTCAAGATTTTGAAATTTTGTCTATATAATATAGACCCTATCTCTTCTATATGGCTTATACATCTCTCCAATGCCATAAATTAATTAGATTCATAATGTTGGTCTATTGAATTGTTATTCTATTCCTACTCGCTTATAATGATAACTATGTTGCAAGTGAAACTTTTCCCACTGACCTGAACTGTTAATGGATACCACCCCATTATGGCATAAACATTTTACTCTCAATCTAATTATCTAACTAACTGAATAAAATCTGTAGTTTCACAACAATATGAATTTTTAAATTAATAAATCATGATTCAAGGATATACCAATAAGTTGAAGTATTGTGTGGGCATGATTTTGTTGAATAAAATGTTCAATTTCTAGAAGCCTTTTCATCACACATTAGTGAGGGTGAATTAGAAACACTTGATGTTCTTGTAATTGTTTCTTGATCTGTGTCATGGTTTGCCTCATGTAATTAGTTTTAACATAACCCTTTGAAAAGGGGAAGGAGCCAACAGCATCTAAAGTGCTAGTATGTGTACAAGAAATAAAATATATTTAAAAAGGGAGTATGTACCAACATGCAAGGAATACTGTTTTCATTGTTTATGCTTTTTCTTTTTTAATGACTGTATTCTTTGGAATTTGATAGCTATACTTGTTAATGTAATTAGTTTCAGTGGGCAAAGAGCCTTTTAAGCCCGCTGAACAAGGGCATTTGCAGATTCATAATCACATGCTCGTTAAAACATGTTCTTTCTAAGATTTCAATAAAGCTGAAATATTACAATGGCTATAAGTGAATGTAAAATGTGGGCATTCTTATACAAAAGTAACTAACATTTTCTTCAATGATTTTGCATCAGTTGTCAATCTCCTCTCCGGTCCAGTTGGTGAATCTGGGAATCTTGAGGCAATGTTACAACTGCCTCGTGTACACAGACAACCATCTCCTCCTCCCAACAAATTCCAACACATGTGAGAAATGTAACCATATAGCCAAACTGGAGGATAAGCTCTCTCAACTCAGTACTGGCATAACCAGTCAGGAGGAAAAGGAAACCACACTCACTACAATTCCAGTCTCACGTAGACCTACCACGACAGCAAACCAAACAAATAAACACACAAAAATATACTCGGAGGCTCTAAATAAAAATCTGCCTAAGCAGCAGAGACCTCCAAAGCAGACACCCAAGCAACCGCTACCCCAAAACAAAACACGTGCAACACATAGCTCACAAAGCCAGTGTGCCGAACAGTCACAACCCTTAAGGCTAAACAGCACACCTGATACACTTGTAATAGGTGACTCTATCATCAGGCACACTGACGTCCTGCTCAACAGGCTGAACAAGGAGAAGGTCACGGTGAGCTGCCTGCCGGGTGCTAGGATCCGCCACATAACACAAGCACTCAGGTCACTCCAAGGCAAGTACAAATATGACTCAGTAATTGTCCATGCTGGTGTGAATGACCTGAGACGTACCTCCCTGGACTTCATGAAAAGAGACATAGAGGAGCTCTCTGAGCATGTAGCCCAGGCCGGTATGACCCTGACCTTGAGTAGCATCTTACCCTCACCAAGAATGATGCCACAATATGAAGACAAGATGATCAATTTCAACAATTGGCTTAAGTATTGGTGTCATTCAAAGGGGATCCAATGCCTGTCAGCCTGGGATGACATGCTCGACAAGCCACAATGCTTCGCTAGGGACGGCTTGCACCTATTACCCCTGGCCTTTCAGATATTGGCAAAGGCTCTTGCTACCCCCATAGTGCCTTTTTTAGGCAAGGCTCAAAAGACAAACCCACCTCCATAGGTATCACAAGGGATAAGAAACTAAGAGTAGTGCTACTCAACACCAGAAGTCTAAACCTCAAGATGCATGCACTCAAAACTCTCCTTAGCATGGAGAACATCGATATCTGTACAGTAACAGAAACCTGGTTTAAGGCTCCTGAGAGCACCCTAGCACTACCAGGTTATACCTCATACCATGCTTTTTGGCCCCAAAACTTGGACCAAACCACAAAAGGAGGGGGAGTATCAATATTCGTCAAAGATACCCACACCTCCAGGTTGGTGGCACAGCACGAAGCATCAGAGACTATCCATGTGCAACTAACAGTGGGTAAAACTGCCTTCCAGTTTATAGCCTGCTACAGACCACATTCCCAAACCCAGGAACTCCACTCAGCCTTCCTGAGAACACTGGAAAATATGAAAGTCTCTCCAAACACCATTATATTGGGCAACTTCAACTACCCAAACATAGACTGGGAGCATTACTCTAGCTCCAACACCCTAGCCCAAAGGTTCCTAGAATTTATAAACTAAAATACTATGGAACAACTTGTTACCACTCCCACAAGAGGGGAAAACATATTGGACCTGATCATCACCAACATGGGGACTCTATGCTCCAGACCAGAAGTGTATCCCTCACTGGTAAGATCAGACCATAAACTAATCTCACTGGATATTCACATCCCGACCCCACCCCCTGCCCAGAAAACCACAGTGAAAAACTTCTCTAAAGCAAATTTCGCACTCCTCAAAATCAAGGTGGAATCCTTCAATGCCCCCGGGCCTGTGGAAAATACAGCCCAGACCACAGAATCCTTTATAAACGCATTCTATGAACACCTTCAGGAATGCATGGATCATGCAATCCCAAATAAAACCAAGACCCAATCCTCCAAAGGCAGATGTCCTGTCTGGTGGACCCCAGCCATAAACAAATGATACAATAGAAGGAGGAAGCTACTAATATGATAGAGCAAAATCCCAAAAAGGGAAGGCATCTCTGATCAGTATTAGCAAAAAACTACAGGCACTCATAAAATCGTCTAAGGCCAGCTTCGAGAGAAAAATTGCACAGGACACTAAGGATAATCACAAGGCTTTCTTTAGTTATGTTAGGAACCTGGGTGGGAATTCCAAGATATGCTCAGAATTAGACCAAAATGACAAAAAATACACCGAACCCACAGACATTGCCAACATCCTAGCTGACAGGTTCAGCGCAAACTTCTCCCCCACCAAAAGGGCAAATATCTATCCCAGCAGAGTGCTGCCCCCCTGACATCTCAGATGCTCCGGTAAGTGCCGCCCTCTCCAAAGCAAAAAACACAGCATCAATGGGACCAGACGGTGTCCCAGGCTGCGTCCTACATGAACTCCAAGAAGAGCTAAACCCAAACATAAAACTACTGTTCAATCTCAGCCTTACTACTGGATATGTACCCAAAGAGTGGTGTACAGCAACGGTGGTCCCTCTCCACAAAGGTGGTGCCTCAACGGATCCTGGAAACTATCGCCCCATAAGCCTGACTAGCTTGGTCTGCAAAGCTATGGAAAGGATCATCATGGACCTTATAAATAAAGATATTGGGGACCTACAGGCACTGGATCCTACCCAGTCCGGCTTTGTTAAGGGCAGATCCTGCCTCTTAAACCTGGTCGATTTCTTTGAAACAGTCACCAAGGCCATTGACGAGGGGAAGGTGGTCCACACAGCCTACCTGGACCTCGCAAAAGCCTTCGATACAATACCCCACTCGGGCATTATAGATAAGCTCACCAGCTTAAATATAAACCCTTATGTCACTAGATGGGTTGCAAACTGGCTCAAGGACAGAACCCACATGGTTAGAATTGCTGAAGCCATGTCAGACTCCAAATCAGTTACAAGTGGCATCCCACAAGGCTCAGTCCTCGGACCTCTCTTGTTCGGTATATATTTCTCAGAAGTACAGGCCAACACAGAAGGACTGTGGCTGACCAACTTCGCAGATGACTGCAAACTGGGCGCCATAATCGACTCTCCAGCCGACACAAGCATCCTCCAAAAGGGCCTCATAGAAACAGACAACTGGTGCCAGAGCCATGGCCTCAAGCTAAACGCCAAAAAGTGTATAGTCATCCCCTTTGGCAAAAATAAAGTGCCCACAAATTACCACATAAGTGGTAATCCATTAAGTACGGAAGAAGTAATTAGGGACCTGGGGACCCAAGTTGATAGCAATCTCTCATTTGACAACCACGTGGCCAAAGTGGTTAGAAAAACATTTTATATAGCCCACCTAATCATGAAGGGATTCACATCTAGATCAGGGGAGGTCATCGTGCCTCTTTACTCATCCCTCATCAGGCCCATAATTGAGTACAATACCCCTTTTGGGATGTACCTTACCAGACACCTGCAGCAACTGGAAAGACCCCAAAAGTACCTCACCAAGAGGATCAAAGGGCTCAAACAGATGCCATATGCTGCCCAGTTAAAGAAACTCCAGCTCTACTCAGTGGCATACCGCCTTCTCAGAGGTGATCTGTTCCTGACGTATAAAGCCATGTCCAACCTGGAATTAATGGACATGCTGCACCTCAGAAAATCCAAATCCCATCGAGCTACGTGCTCGAGAGAATTGAACCTCAGCACTGAAATAAATAGGACATGCTGGAGGGACAGATTCATAACCCAGAGGCTCCCTTCACTCTGGAATAAAATCCCAGTCCAGGTTAGGCAGAGTCCCTCATTGACTCTCTTCAAGAGGAATCTTGATGAGTGGATGGGTGATCGTAGGTTTACCCCGGGTATCACTTCTGTGTCACTGTTAGACAGAGGCACAGTATACTAACCTTGAAAAAGGGCATAGCAAAATTAATTTAAAATGGGTGGCGAAAGCCAAACACACTCTGGCTAGGCTTATAAATGCCCTAGGGCAGATAGCCTGGTATGAACCTATGAACCTATGAACCTATTTGTTTTAGTAAGGTACCAATATAGATTTATTAAACATTCTGCTTATAAGCAAGGGTATGGAATCTATGTCCAAGGATGTCATCATTGTAGTGTACTCAGCCCTCATGAAACCCATTTTTGAGTACAATGCCCCCTTCAGTAAGCACCAAATGAGGCACATGCATGTACTGGAACAGGCACTAAGGTTCCTCACAAAAAGAATATAGGGCATTAACAACATGTCCTAAACAGGTCATCTCAAAGTCATATTCCTATACTCTATCTCCTATAGACTGTTGGGTGGTGAACTACTGTATGTCTGACATACAAGGCATTCTAGGATCCCACTCTGATGGACCTTATGCATTTCTGCAAAGCAAATAGCATTAGAACTACCCAAGGCAGGGAATTCAGTTTTGTTAGTGTCAAGTTGAATAGGCAAGAATGTGTCCCAGAGAATATCCCTTCTTTGGAACAGACTTCCCATCCATGCAAACTGATTTCTTTCCTGATGTTATTCAAGAATAACATGGACCAGTAGATGGATAATCAGAATTTTGTTTTCTAGTCTGTCACTTATGTCTCTAATGGATAGAGACAAAGCGTAACTGTTTAGCATCACATGCTGAGCTTACATATACCCCTAAAAATAACATATGCAGCACCAAGCTAGTTGGATACATTTGGGATGCATGGCTAAGCTTAAAAAGACCTTTGTGGTTGTTAGCCTGTTACATACCTATGAATAATGCTTTTAAGGCTTGTGAATTATTATGAGATCTACTCCAGAATGATCAACTTTGATACAAAGGGTAAAGGCTACAGAATCAAATGTTCATACCATTTGGGAGTAAAATATTACCATTATTTGTATGCCTCCAAATCATTATTTCCGTTATTTAAATTAAAGACGTTTCAGTGATTTTGATGTGATTTGTAATCACTGGGAATGCACAGTTGTGTAGTATAAAGCAACTACAAGAATAGATTATCCCCCGGATTCACAAAAGCTTGCATGGAGTGCAAGATTGGTGCAGGAGCCCACGCAGGCAATATGTCTGCTTTGCGATCCTGGAACAGCCTGCAGGGGCATGCACGAGCGCTCCCACTCTAATCTTGCACGGACTAAATCCTGGTATGCAAATCACCCCATTTGCACCTGAAATCCATGCAAATGAGGTGATTTTGCAATCCAGGAAGCTTGCAACAGTCCGTGCAAGACTAGTGCTATCCACAGAAATGTACTCGGTTAGTAACAGAGTACATTTCTGCAAAATCCAAAACAGGGCTATGACAGCTCCAAATAAAGGCTTCATATCATTGAGGAAGCATGCCAATGGCCAGGTGTAAGGCCATTGGCATTGCAAACAATACAAAAAATAAAAAAATCATCTTTTATTTTTTTTCACAGATCTCGGCTGTTTAAGCATAGGGCAGCAGCATGCAAACAGGGTCGGGGGAAAATAAGAAAATAAACCTAAAGTAAGCATTCTAACCAAAATCAGTATTCTGTCATGCAGGTCAGTGGCAGGCAGAAGACAACCTGGCCAGTGAGTAGTGGTTGCTAAGGGGGGAGGCTCAGTGTGACACATGTAACTATGCATCAGCAGGCAATCCTATGCAAATGAGGGGAAGGATAGTGAATCCCAGTTTTCCCCAGCATGTGAGTCAGGTCCCAACAGTGCAAGAGTATGAATAGCTGGGTGTAAGACTAGGAGGTAGGTGACATCATGGGTGGGTGTATCAGGCATACTGTAAGCGGATTGGAGCCCTGTGGCTCGGGTTTGCTCCTAGCTTAGCACAGCTAAGCTAGGTGGTGTGTGTCTAAACCTGCCTAGCACTCATTACAAAGTGTAAGTGGGTGTGCATGCCGCGCAGTGGGTTTTACAGGAAGAAAAAAAGAAGTTAAACCAGGAAATAGCAGGAGTGTGTACATTTGAGTACTCTGCACCGTGCGCACACAGGCTTAAACAGGGAGGCAATGGGAAGGGAAAACAGTAGTAGGAAGGTAATCAAGGGGAACTAGCTTAGCTGGCAGGTGAAATATATCAGAATCAGCCAATTATAAAGGCAGCAGATCAGCCCAACCCAGCACTCTACTATAAACTATGCAAACACCTTCCCCCTTGTTTTTTCCCAAAAACTCTGCACCACCAGTGTATACGAACAGGAAAATTTTACAAAACGAAAGCAAGAGGAAAAATTATAGGGGCTGCTTTTGCTATCATAAGCCAGCATGTGCAAGAGGCCGAGGGTGGTGAGGATGTGAATGCTGAAGACCAACCCACAGTGAGGAGAAGGAGAAGAGTGTACAGACCCAGGGTAACCTACCAGGGGCTACATGAGCTGGAGAGAGTGGAGCGTTATAGGGTGGACAGGGACCTCCTACAGCATATCATTAAGCTGTGCCGGCCACACCTCAGGCACAGAACCAACAGAGGGGAACCCATCCCACTGGAAACCAAGGTATGCCTAGGCTTAAGAATACTAGGTACCTTCCAAAGGCCAACTGGGGATATTATGGGAATCTCACAGGCATCAGCATCCAGGGTACTCCACCAGTTCCTGGATGCCATGTCAGCACATGCCGGTGACCACATATATTTCCTCAACACCCGTGAGGCATTGGCCAGCAATATGCATCTCTTCCAACAAATAGCAGAATACCCTGAAGTAGTGGATGCTATAGACTGCACGCACATACACATAAAAGCACCACCCCATGAACAGGGCAGGGTCTACATAAACCATAAGGGCTTCCCCTCCATCAACTGCCAGGTCATGTGTGATGCCCAGGGCATTATAATGAATGTGTGTGCTGGAAACCCTGGGAGCTATCACGATTCTCACATCTGGCATCTGATGCAGCTGTAACAGAGATTTGTCAGTGGGGACATCCCATACGAGCACATAGTGGGGGATGCTGGTTACGCACTGGAGCCATGGCTGATGACACCCATCAGAAATGCACACATACCTAAACAAGAGCTCCATAATGAGGCACAGGCACAAACAAGAATCATAATAGAGTGCGTGTTTGGGATGCTCAAGTCATGGTTCTGGTGCCTGGACACATCCGTTGGAGCCTTGCAGTACTGTCCAGCTACATGTACCCAAATTTTCATGGTATGTGCCATGCTACACAACATGATCCTGCGGAAGCAGCTGCAGCAGGAACAGCACGGGTAAGGGCCACACAGCCCCCCACCATTGCCGAGGCCAGAACAGGCACAGAGTGACTCAGAGGAGGAACAACCTGAGCCTGCACCTATATGCAGAAGGAGGAGTGCACAGTATGCCTTGGCTTTGGCAAAGAGGCAATGCATAGCACACACGCTGACACAGTAGGAACCCAGGGACTAGAAACTCTCTCTGACTCACACATACAGTAAAAGGGATGTGAAAAATGACACTACCTGTGCTTTACTATGTATAGGGAGTGTACTATGTGCATCTGACATAGTCACCTCTCCAGCACCATCCTCAATACTAGCACAGTCACAAGGTAAGTCACCCTTCCTATCAATCACTGAATGCAGTAGTATAGTCTGTTAGTTGTATCAATGATATGGATGTGAACATGCTAGTAAGGGAACTGGGTGGCTGAATGGGATGGCATTAGATAGTGGACAGCTATATAGGCAGCATGAAACCATAACAAATACTGGTGTCAACAAAGTAGGCAGTAACAGACAAGGTGAAAAAACCCACTGCAGGACATGTGCTGGCCCAAATGTGTGTCCATAGGGCACACCCATGCATGTCATGGAGGTTCACATACCCAACAACAGTCCCACCCAGCCAGCAGGACAGGTGTAGATGAACACAAGGAAAGGCTGTGCTAAGGTCCTTAAGGTATGGCAATAGAGATCAACCCCCCTCCAAACCCACATAGAGTATAACGGGTCTGGAAGTGGGATGTCATTCATGAAGTGTAGGAAGTCTGAAATGGCAATGTAGGTCACTGAAATCTATAAACTTTACTACACTGACATGCCTGTAGTCTGCAGGATAGGTAAGAATACAGATTTAAAAGGAAGCAAACAGACTACCAGAAATACCAGTGAGGTCAAAGCAAATGTCCACAATTGGCAGGTGTGCCCCCCCAAAACCCTATGTATAAATGTATTAGCATCCATGTGTTGGAGTAATGACAGTGAGCACAGAATACCCAACCATGCCAAAGTAGATGGATGGATTGTGTCATGTGTACAATATGCAGAGCTCTGTCAGATTGATGTGTGGAGGCCAACAGGGTACCTGAAATATCAGGTGGGTATAGCAGAAATGCCTACAATTGTCAGGTGTGCCCCCCAATCCTGTGTAGTATAGCAGTAGCATCTATGTGTGGGTATCACAGCAGCAGAGCACAGATTACCTGAGCTACCCCAATTATAACGATGGAATGTTGCATGTGTACAATATGCAGAGATCTGAGGTTAAGGTTCTTGTGTGGAAGCCAACAGAGTACCTGACATATCAGGTGGTTGTAGGACATGTCCTGAGTTGTAATGTGTGCCCCCAACAACCCTATGTAGAAATGTATTACCAGCCATGTGTGGGAGTTATAAGAGGAAACATCGAGTACTTGAGCTGGTAAAATCAGCAAGATGGATAGTCGCATGTCTACAATAGGCAGAGCTCTGTGTGTTAGGTAGTCTTGAGTGGTATGCTGTGTAAAAGTGTTCAGCAACTAGCCATGGATGGTGTGCCCTGCTGTCCAGTGGTCAGTACTGCTGATGACCGGGCCAAGTCCACACAACTGTAGTGGCAAACAGACTGGTATCCCAGCAAGACATTTTGCAGCAGTAGCCCCATATGATTTGTACAGATGTCATAACTGTCACCATCTGGAAGATGGACATGGCATAAGCATTGGCCCAGACATACACACAGTACACAGGTGAAAGTACCATAGAGAGAGACTGTTTAATATCTCACAGTGAAATGGAGACACCCTCTGTTTGTACATACAGGTTCACAGCACATCAGGTGGTTGTGTAGTATGGGAAACTAAGATGCACTTTGGGCAAACAATGGCAGACCACAAAAGGCAGAGGTATGATGTATGTAGAAGCTGCTGGTGTCCACCCACTAGCCACCAGCAGGGAAAAGGGCCATGTATACCTGTCAGGCAGTTGCAAGTAGCTACCCTAGCACACATGCAGCCAGTCCGGCCCAACATCAGCCTCAGGTAACACACAGGCCACCTCCCTGCTGCTGTGAATGACTACAATATGATTCCCACATTACTATGTGAATACACACAGAATGCAGCATGCTGAAGAGGTGTGCCACACAGGTGTGTCCATAGCTGTGGGATGCACCCTGCCAGCATCCACACCAATGGATTGATAAGGACAGAAACAATTGCCATCACCACCTTGCACACCTATCCTGTCAACCCAGGGGAATACATTGCCTTGCAGCCTGGGTCTGTACAACTGACAGAATGCACTGACCTGCTACAGCTAGCCTGTATCAGTACCCAATGCCCCACTGTCTTCTGTCACAGGTCTGTGTCATGCCCTTACCACCACTATATGTTACCCCATGGACTCCCACACAATGACAAAACAGTCCACAGAATACAAATGCAAGGACATGTTGACAAATCCCAGTAGTATGTCCATCATGTTCCAATGCATGAACTGTGGACCAACCTGTACATACTGCTGGGATGGAGTGGCAACTATAGGCATACTTATCAGATATCATGTGCATATTGGTAGGAAGAGGACAGATTAACAGAGGGGGGGGGGTAGCATCGCCACCATGGAGTGTGTGAAGGTTAAAACCCTAATGTGTGCACATACTTATCATGGCTACAAACACTAGGATGGGTGGCCATAAACCTGCTTGCAAACCAAATTGTGAAGGGTTAATGAACACAATAATGAGCCCTGCCTCTGGATAACCTCAATGAGTCTGAATACCTGGGAGGTATGGCCACAGCATGATATGGCCATCCTGTCATGGTGATACTTGTACAGGCATTGGACCCACAGCCACAACAGCACCAAGGTGCTGGACCATATACACAGACCCATCAGCAAGTGTCTGCAGGTTCCAAGCCAGAATGACATGAGTGTGCATGAATATATAGGTTGCACACCACATTACTGGACAAAGCTGAATTCAGCTCATAATCCCCCAGAACCTACTGCCAGCAAAGATGTATACCTGTCAGTAGTTGATGACATAAAACATCAGAGGGTAAAACACCACATATCACTGAGTATCCCTGCCAACACCAAAAGCATGTAGCAGAAGCACCACAGATACAATTAGCAACAATCTCACTTGCCTTTGCCCAATGTCGACCCACATTGTCAACCAATCTACAGATATCCTGAAGAAGCAGGTTACTAGCTGTAGATGTAGAGCACAAAAACCTGCTCTGGAGTACAACCTACCTGGAATGGAGTCACACATGCAATACAGACACTCATACTGGGCATGTTCACACACTTAGAGAAGCAAAGGCCATGTCAGAAAACAAATTACAGAAGGGTCATACTGGGCATGCTCACACACATAGAAATGAAGCCCATGTCTGGAAACAACCGTGGACTATACCAGCAGTCGGTCACAGATGCTTGTGCAAACACTCCACATTACACACCAGTCATGCTCTGCACCCACAACGGATGAGAACATGCACATATATCCAAGGACAGCACACTATAACAGCTCAGACATACACATAATAGATGTGGGAAAAGAGTGACAGATAGTGACAGACAGCTCCCTTTCCATGAGGCCTGTCCCACACAGCACACTCCCATTTTGCAAAAACATATAATGTGCAAATGTCCATCACTGTACAAAATTGCCCTTGGTAGCCTTCCAGTCAGTACACCTTTCATTGCCTTTCTTTGACAAGCCTACTGATGTCATTCCCTGTGAAATACACCTTTGGTAAAAGAGTATCCCAGTAATCTCTGTGGCATGTTCTGTAACTGCGTAATGCTCTAACGTGCTGTAGTAGTTAGTTAGGTGTTCTAATCCCATTCATGGCAACTGTGAGTGTGTGTGTGTGTGTGTGTGTGTGTGTGTGTGTGTCTATGCGTATGTGTAGGGCCCAGTGCTTTTGAGGACACTCAGTACACCTGTCATTGCCCTTCATTGACAAGCCTACTGATGTTATTCCCTGTGAAACACACCTTTGGTAAAGAAGTATCCCAGTAATCTCCGTGGCGCATGTTGTATCTGTGTAATGCTGTAGTAGCTAGGTAGGTGTTTTAATCCCAGGCATGGCAACTGTGAGACTTTTGGGGTGTGTGTGTGTGTGTGTGTGTGTGTGTGTGTGTGTGTGTGTGTGTGTGTGTGCATTTGTCATACGTATCCTGTGTGAAGCATGAAGCAATGTGGAGGGGGTTCACTTTTCCTATATGTTGGGCCTATTAAATGTCATAATGTCCACCTTACAAGCATAACAGATGTCAAACATGACAGTGGCTGGGGTAAACAATCTATATCCCCACATGTGACATCATAGCATTGGGAACAATATAGGCAACACCTGTATTACCCAGAGAACACTCTCCACCCATGTCCTGGACACAAACACACTTGGCCAGGCCACAACCAATAAGTTGGTAGTCTCCTGCATATTGCCTATAAATGGTAACCATGGTGTGATTGCAGTGGACTACAGAGGACATGGCACCCTGTCCCATCCTTACAATAGGCAGTGCATTGCGTAAAGTGCTCCACCGCTATGTGCCCTAATGGACACCTGCTACAACTGGCAAGCTAGAAAATGTTACCCACAAAGGCCATGCCATGCTGTATACACAATTCCTGTAATGGACAGATGCCACTGACACCAGTGAATACTGAGGGGGTAACAGGGGTAAGCTGCCTGAAGGTATCTGGGTGTACATTACCATTCAATTCACCTTGGGTAAATGCAGGCCTATTACTTCCTGCCATACAGACTGTTCTGTTTGTCAGTGCGATTGTGATGGTTTCAATCATGCCTTTTTACATCACAGATACATCCCATTGTGAATACTTTGGTATGTACCCCCTAGAGATTGTGTACAGACTGTAGATGGAGGCTGCCAGACTGTACATCTGCATTACTGACAGTTGATTGCTTGTTGTCCTGTGCCCCAGTCTGTGTCTACTTTTGTACTACTTGAAGGCCTTGGCCTAGACAGCAACATATGTACTCCTTTCCAGAATACTGTATACCTTTATCTGTTGGATAGTTGCATTACTCTGTTTAAATGTATTTCAGAGTCTACTCAGCTATATGACATGGCATACAGTACTGTAGTAGTACACAAATAAAGCTTCCCCATGTATGCAAACCTGTGTGTGGTGTTATATCCCGTGACCTGTCTGTTGGTATATGTTGCAGGCAACAGGTGTCACTTGTATGTTTGGCTCATACAGTGTCCATGTCGTATGCTGGTGACTGTAGCCATAGTGGCTGTACCGTATTGTGTGCACCCTCTACATATGTATCTCCCTATACATATGTCTGTGTGTGTATGTGTAGTTACATATATATCTCTATATAGGTATGAATACATATATTTTTATATATATATATATATATATATATATATATATATATTTATATATATATATATATATATATATATATATATATATATATATATAAATATATATATATGTGTGTGTGTGTGTGTGTGTGTATATATATATATATATATATATATATATATATATGTGTGTGTGTGTGTGTGTGTGTGTGTGTGTGTGTATATATATATATATATAAATATATATATATATATATATATATATATATATACGGGTTCCTATGACTTCATTGAACTGTCTAACCACCGACACTCACCTCTTCGACACCAAACCATCGACGTCCATATCATCGACAATTCGTGGCGATCTTCCCCCTCACAGGACCCATGGTAGCGCTTGTTCCTGTGTTACAACGATTAGGGTTTACGTGATTCCGTATAATTTACCTTGAAAGCGCTACCATGGGTCCTGTAAGGGGGAAGATCGCTTACCGGAATTGTCGATGATATGGACGTCGATGGTTTGGTATCGAAGAGGTGAGTGTCGGTGATTTGACAGTTCGATGAAGTCATAGGAACCCATATATATGTGTCTGCATATATGTGTCTGCATATATGAATCCTAGAAATGTTGAGTGAGTCCACATTGTACATCCTCTATGGTAGCCACACTGTACTGCATGATATGTTACCGATACCAGCCTGACAGCATACAGGTGGAATGGACTACTGTTAACATCCTGTGCCCATGTTGTGTCAGGTCCTGGGTTTGGGATTTGTGTTCCTTTGTCAGTTTAGGGAGCAATGCTTTTGAGGCCATTCACAGGCACTACAACCTCCATTGCCCTACTTTGGCAAGTCTGCTGACATCATCAACTGTGAAATACACCTTCGGGGACTAAATATACTAGTAATCTCTGTGGTGTGTGCTATAACTGCGTAATGCTGTAGTGTTATAAACTAGTTAGGTAGGGGTTCTATTTCCAGACATTGTAAGTGTGAATGTTTGTGTGTGTTCCTTTGTCAGAGTGGGGAGCAATGTTTTTGAGGCCATTCACAGGCACTACAACTTCCATTGCCCTACTTTGGCAAGTCTGCTGACATCATCAACTGAGAAATACACCTTTGGGGAATAAATATCCCAGTAATCTCAGTGGCGCATGCTATAACTGCTTGGGAGGGTGGCCTAATGGTTAAGGTGTTTGCCTTACAAACACAAGGTACAGGGTTTGAATCTCACAGGGGATAATTGGCTAGGCTTAAAATGGCTTGCAAGGGCAGTCAGCCTAGTACTAATCTATGAACCTATGAACCTCTAATGCTGTAGTGTGATGATCTAGTTAGGAAGGAGTTCTAATCCCAGCCATGGCAACTGTGTGTGTGTGTGTGTGTGTGTGTGTGTGTGTTTGTAGTTCGTAACCTGTGTAGAGATGGCTGTGACTGTGTAACACCTGGACCCATTGAGAAGCCGGTTTTGTAATTTTCCTATATGGTGGCCAAATTATATGTCACAATGTCCACCTTACAAGGATGACAGATGTCAATTAGCTGAGATGCTTGGACGCCAATCCACACCCCTACAAGTGATACAAGACCTGGTGAACAAAGTAATCAACTAGTATTGCACAGAGTACACTATGAACTTGTGTCTCATACACAAACACACTTGCCTAGACAACTGCCACTATGTTGGTAGTACCCTGCATACTGTTCACAGATAACAAGCATGGTGTGATTGCAGTAGGCTACAGAGAGCATGGCACCCTGTCCATCAGTACAATAGGCACATAACTGAAGACAGTGCACATTCACTACAATCCCCAATGGATGCCTACAACATCTGTGGTGCCATCAAATGTGATCCACTAAGGACTGTCCATGAGCACGCCCTGCCACAAGAGGTCAGGAGTGGCACATGTGATGATAACAATCTGTGTACATGACATGTGCCAGATCTCCCAGGTACAGTTCCACATGTCACTGTACATGCATATGAGAGGTGTGCACATCCCAGACACCGTCCATGTCATGGACTAAGGAACACATACATGGCAAGCAATGCACAGCACTGCCCACATGCAATAGTTACCCAGGTGACTGGATGGTGAATACAATACTCTGGTAATTGTTGACAGTGTGTGTACAGTGAATATGTACCTTGGCCTGTGTAGAGATTGTGGTAGATGTCATTGTTCTTGGTCCTGTTCTATCTGATGTTACATGCTGCTCCACTGTATGTCACCCTATCAGCTTACATGTTTGTTGGGGCAAACACACATGTCCCATACCACAGACAGGCATTGGATCACACTGTGTAGCGGCCCAGTATATGTAGGGTTGGTGTGTGAGTGGCACATATGAGGATGGTGTTGATCAGATAGTCCATATACTGTAATATTACGCTAGCTAACCATATGTGGCTGTGGCTCTGTTCACATTGGTTGTGGTTATGCCCTTTCACACAGGTGTCTGTTACTCTGGGATGTGACATGCCTGTAGAGCCTGATATCTATGCAGGTACGTGTGTATTCCCACATAGGAGATGTAGGCCAGTATTGAGTCAGTCTGCCTGTAGCCTGCACTGGGCTTTGTCACATGCCTAGCAGCTTACTGTACTTACCCAGTGAGATGTCATGTCCAGATACTTGCCAGATGTACTGCTGCCGGGCCACCATAACAGTCATGTATGTCAGACAAAGCAGTGGGATGCTGTACAGATGTCTGTCACTAACTAGTGGGTAATATGTGGCTATGGCACCTCTGTACCAGTGGTTATTATGTGTCAGGACAGACAGGGGTGTATGAATGCATAACCTAAGGGGGCAAATGTATGCCAGTATTTACATGATATACCCATCTACATGGCTGTTAACATCCACATTGTCAGGCTCGGTCCACGTGTCTTGCATGAAGGGGTTCTGTGTATACCCCTGGACTGACCAGAGTGTGTCAGACTGTCCACATATATTGGCCATCTATCAGCTGTAGTCCACAGGGGCATTACTGTGCTAGCAGTGGTACTGTACTATGATGTCCTTAGGATGTCTGTCAGTAGCCAATGGCGCACATGTTAACAGCAGATGTGGCCTCCCACACACACCATTTCTGTGAAGACAATCCCTATTACAGTAGCAATAGTCTACAAATATACCTGCAATACATACATGACATCCCCTTGCACTGACAGGTTGGGACTATTTGGGCTGAGGTAGGGCTCCACTCCATAGTCAAGACATAGGGTGAACATATATGTATATATAATTATACATATATCCATATAGATATATACACATATACATATCTTGCTTAGTGTATGCCAACAGTTTTACACATATGTGCCTGTGTTCCAGCCTCTGTCCTCCACCTACATACCAGGCTTTGCACATATGACATGCTGTCAGCGGTTGTTATGTAGTGAGCTGTGTTTATGGCATGCTGTCATTCCTGCCATCACTCCACTACTGTTGTGACCCCCACACATACTCGGGGGTTGGTGCCATATATGTGTGGGCTTCACCTACACAATACATGTGTGCTATAATGCACTCCAGAGGCCAGTGTATGTAACAGTGGTATATGGCCCAGTATTACTGAGTCTAGGGGGGTGCACCATAACTAACCTAGGCTGTTACAACATGTGTGGGTATCAGGGGTAACCTGCCTTAAGGTATCTGGATGTACTTTACCATACAATCCATCTTGGGTAAATGCAGGGCTACTGCCTCCTGCCATACAGAATGTTCTGTTTGTCATTGTGATTGTGATGGTGTCAGTTATACCTTGTTATGTAACAGATACATCCCATTGTGTCAACTTGGGTCTTTACCCCCTAGGGATTGTGTACAGAGTGTAGATAGAGGCTGCTGAACTATACATCTGCATTACGTACTATTGATTGTTTGGTATGCTGTGGCCCAGTCTGTCTTTACTATTGTACTACTTGAAGGCCTCAGCCTGGACAGCAACCTATGTCAACCTTTCCAGACTACTGTATTAATATAACTGTTTCACAGTTGCATTACTCTGTTCATATGGTTGTCGGTGTCTAAACAGCTATATGACATGACATATAGAACTGTCATAGTACACAAATAAAGCTTTCCCAATTATGCACACCTGTGTGTGGGGTTATATCCTTTGGTATCTCTGTAGGTATATGTTGAAGACAATGAATGTCATTTGTATGGGTGGCTCATAGTTGGTAAGGTGGTAATTGTAGGAATACTGGCTGCTCCAAACTGTGTGCACGTACTACATATGTATCTTACTGTACATATCTCTGTGTGTGTATGTGTAGTTACATATATATATATATATATACATGTATAGATATATATGTATAACTGTACCTGCATATATGTGTCTGTGTATATGTATCCTGAGGATGGCTATGTCATGTCTGGTCCCGGTTATGGGATCTGCAACACTTGGTAGTGTATTGCAGGGGGGGCATGTTTGGCTGTGGGGGGTGTGTACCTATTCGTACAAGATGTACATTTTTGGGATCTCTTAACCCCATTAACGTTGCATGTGGACATATATGTTTTTGTTATTTCCCCATTATTATCTACAGATGTATGTCTGTATGTACTCATATGTGTATATATATATATATATATATATATATATATATATATATATATATATATATATATATATATATATATATATATATATATATATATATATATATATATATAAAATCTGCCGTATATATCTAGACATGTAGATGTAGACATATATATCTATAGCTGTAGGCATTTGCATGTATATATGTTCATATATATATTTATATATGTATATATTTCTACAGAGATATATATATATATATATATATATATATATATATATATATATATATATATATATCAATATATTGTATCTGTTTAGACATTAATATGTTTACTCACACACACATACATCTACATGTTGGAATACATTCTCTGCACTGTTGAATGACTGGGCTGGTTGATATGTTTTGAATACATCAGGGTTCTGTATATCTGACATGGCTTAGTGGTAAATCACTTTGGCTTTGGTGTGCAGGGTTCGAGCCTAGCAGAGGCAGTTTATTTTGTTGCTAGGCAGAACAAGGGCCATTGGATACAGAGTGGTTAAGGCACCTTTAAGCAGTTGTAAGCGGGTTTGTGCGGGTTTGCACAATGGTAAGCACTGCTAACTTCCAGTTACAGTTTCTTACATGCAGTTAGCTTTTACTTTGCTTAATCTGTGTAGGCAATGCTTACCCCCACACAAACGCACTTAAACATGCTTACTAGTGCTTATATATGCTTACTACTGCTTATTTGTGCTTAAACCTGTTTACTAATGCCTTATTCGTTATGACACTAACACTTCACATGTGCATTTAATGCAGTACTCCTGTTCACATTTAAATGTAATCTCGTAGGTTAAACAGCAATAAAATGTTCATATACAGATTTCACATGGAAAATAGTAGGGGCTGCAGTGGGACTTGAACTGGGAATGTCTGTTCGTTAGGTGAATGCTCTGCCCACTACACTATTGCTGTGCTGCTTCATTTGTATACATCTTCCTTGTTATCTTCTTCAGCCTTTTAAGCTGCTTTAACTGTAGCTAAGCGATGGGAACACGCGCACACCTACGGTTAGCTCTACTCAGATTTTTAAAAAATATATAAAGGGGTTTCTTCAGTTTATTTAAATGTACTGTCGCTGTTCTACACATGGGGAACTGTTGGTGGGGATATGTGGACACCTATGAGCAGTCTCGCTCATTTATTTCCACTTTCTGCTGTTCTACATTGCAGGGGTGTGTTTATTCTGAGAGCTCTGCTCTCAGACACTCCCCTGCACTCGTGCATGCTCCGTGTAAGCCTGGGAGATCTGGCAGCGCACCTTAATTAATATGCATGGTGTGCTGTCATCCTCCTACACAGGCGCTTCCGTGCAGGACTACGCTAGTCCTGCACGGAAGATTAGTGAATCCGTGGGGCTCTTTTTTATGTTTGGAAAAGAAAGCAGAGTCCAGTGCTGAGTTAGATCATGTGATATTTTAAAGGTATTATGACCATTTTGAGGCAAAATTTAAGAATATGTTGATAACTGAAAGAATGAACATAGATAGTCAGTTATATAATTAATATAACATTAATTAAAATTTCATCATTTTCTGCCAAAAAAAATCTGAATGTTTAAATATATATTTTAAAGGTATTATGAACATTCTGAGCAAAACTTAGGAATGTGCTGATAATTGAAAGAAAGAATATAGTCAGTTATATGATTAATATAACCTATTAATTAAACAAATTTTCAGCATTTTCTGCAAAAAGATAAATTTTGAATGCTTAAAGCAACCCATTTCTCATTTCTGTCTCAATGTGATGGTCCTTTTGTACCAAAACAAACTCTAAGAAATATTTTAAAACAAAATCTAAGACATAAGTAACTTTTAGAGTGATTAGCATTACAAATAAACTGTACAGACTTTTATAAAGACATCTGAAATTCATTACATTATAAAAGGAGGGCTGTGCATATTGCTACAGATATAGTGTATGTTTATAACTCTGACTGCAGCATACATATTTAACAAAACACAGGGGTCTGCATGATAATAGAGCCACTGCATTGCATAGACACATGGTGAAATATAGCTATATTAAGTGTGTCTCACCACTCCCAGTTCAATTGTATGCCTTGTTAGCCATGTGATTTGTCTGCTTCTAGGATGGACTGCGGCTTTAGCACTTGAAGGAAATATGCCTTACATGATATATAGGAATCATGATGTTACAATACAGTTAAAAAAAGACTACTTCCACTAGGTGCTTTCTTTGCTGAGCAAACATACAGCAGGTATTTACTGCATTTTTCTCTCTTTTAATCATCCCTGATTGCTACATTTGGTATTGCTCTGTTTAACCATGGAACCACTAGTCATGTTCTAAAATTCTGCTCCATACAGGCTGCAAGATTCAGTGAAGTCAGAAAGTGTTCATTATTACTGAATAGATTCTCTTATGCTTATTTCCTGCAATTTATTCTGGCTTAGATGAGTGCTAGGCATGTACTTTGTTACTTTACTGAATATAAATTTTTAATTAGCTCAGCTGTTTTGCAGATACAGTATCAGTTAATATGCTATAGCCTATACAATGCAAACATATGTTGTAAATGCATACTAAATACATACTATATCATCTTGCATCCTGGATCTCTGTCCTTCTATAAAAATATACAGGTGAATATACATTTTTGGTATAATCCTATCATTACACACCACTAAGCCTAAAAGAGATTTTGAAGATAACAGATCTGTATGTTGTAGTATGAAGAATACTTGCTGTAACAGGCATACATAATAATTAATTTTCAAAGAAAAATAAAATTAACTGTAACAAGATGACAGTATGACCCACCCAAGCAATATATAAAGGTATGAAGTGTCAATGCATGTTTTTGATAACTGAAAGTAGCATACAGAACTACAGAATCAGTGCATGATACAGGACAGGGCAACTTGCAAATGTTAACCGGTGTTGCTATGGAGGTGATCTACCAGAATAAAATAATGTTAATGTGCATACTTGCACTAGACAAGCCCCCAAAAATAACACCAGTGTGATAGAGGTGAAAATCTCAGCACCACTGAAAAGTGAAAGCAGTCTATACACCATTAAAAGTTGAACAGCACTGTGAGATTGTACCAGACATATCAGTGTGATATCGCAGTATAATTCAATATGGTCAGTGTAGTTTAAACAAATGGCTCATAGATCCTGCAAGGAATAGCCTTTATTCCCCAGTTACCTACACAGTGCATAGTTCAGCATATGGCTGGAGAACAAGGTGCATCAGTGCAGGGGACAGCCAGCACAGTCCTTACCAAAACACAAACCTTGTAGTAGCCAGATGCAAAAGTGGCTAGCACAAATCACTATGTGCTGGTAATACCAGTGGGAAAAGGACAGTAAAGGAACAATAATCATGTAGTAGAAATCATGTCATATGGTGGTAATGTGGGTAGCAGGTCACTATAATCACAATAAAGAGGTTATGTTTAACTATTCCATACTTTATATGTTACATACTGATAGCAGTACCTAGCATTATCTTTTTATGTTGAGTCCATTCTTATGCAGAAAATATTAGGGAGCTGACACAGTAAGAATACATGGGGGAAATCTGGCAAAATCTATGGATAGTTAGGGGAGCTGGCACAGTAAGAAAGAGTGGGGGAAATGTGGCAAAATCTGTGGATGGTTAGGGAAGCTGGCACAGTAAGAAAGAGTGGGGAAACATATGGCAAAATTTATGGATGGTTAGGGGAGCTGGCACAGTAAGAAAGAGTGGGGGAAACATATGGCAAAATCTATGGATGGCTAGGGGAACTGGCACAGTGAGAAAGAGTGGAAGGAAATGTGACAAAAGTAAGAAAGAGTGGGGAAACATATGACAAAATCTATGTATGATTACTGGATCTGGCACAGTAAGAAAGAGCGGGGTAAATGTGACAAAATCTATGAATGGTTGGAGAGCTGGTACAGTAAGAAAGAGTGGGGGGAAACATGGCAAAATCTATGGATGAATTGCTACCACTGTGCACAGAAGAACTTTGCCAGAAAATGGTTCAATATCACACATTTTTAACTGAAGATAAGGGATTTGTACCATATTAACGATGTTTGAATTCCAGTGGTATTTAAAAGTGATATGATGTTGTATGGCTTCCATGTATGATCTAAAAGGGAAATTTCTCAGATTTCTTTAAATGTAATAAGGGAAATGGAACATATGCGACTACAAATAAAGGGATGGTTGCATGATGGGAGGAATAGCCACTGATGGCAGCAATTTATAGTAATTATGATTTGCCAATGAGATTGTTTTCTGTTACATGTAAATAGCATATTTGGCAAGACTTAAGTATAAGAGAACAGTGGCAAAAAAGTAACAAGACAGTAATGATACTTGATTAACAAGCAGTAAATACATCCTAAGACTTCCATGCAGTAAATATTATGTACCTATATACATGTGTTAGATATTGGAAGGGTGACTAGACAGTCAAATGCTGATCTGCAAGTAAAAGACGAGTTAAGTATGTGCAGTGGTTATTTTTCAGAGGTAAACGGTTAGTGACAGAGCTGTATTAAACTGAGAAGTGATGTGATGCTACCATGAGCACCATGAAATATGCCCTATGTTGTTGTATTTACATTTGCTCTGTTTGTATGTCTTTGAATAAGAGCTTAAACTTGTCATAGTTGGAAAGATTTGTTGCAGTTTGGGCACAAGTACAGAGAAGCTGTTGCCTGTGAACTGGGGTTTTGTTTTTGGGGTTTGAAAGACTGGGACTGAGTTGGACAAGCCACTGAGAATATAATACAGGGCATTTGTAAGTAGACTGGTGGTGAGTATGGAAGGTGTGCCCTGTTGGATGAAGTCCACTCTTTGTTTTATAGGTAGCCATTTCCCTTTTGATGGACAGGAAGTGGTGCTCTAAATGAGGTGAGTTAGCAATGACTCGGCAAAATTTGTTAGCGATACATTGAAGGGTTGCCATATTTTTACCACGGGCAGTACTTAATAAAGCTAAAACTATATTCCCATTGGGTAAATAGGATGCCATTACCATTGCATTCTTTCTCTCACAGAAGCCAAAAGGAAACAAGACAGGATAGGAGATAAATGATGTTTGATCTTATTTTTTTAGTATAAGCTTGAAGGTTTAGAATCTGATCTAGTAAGATTCCAAGGTATCTGATTTGGGGGTTGATTTCTATGATGTGATTACCTTGGTCAATAATTGGAAGGATTTTTGTATTTTTGTATCATTTTAGTGTAATCTACAAAGCATTTTTGATAGGGTTTAGAAGGAGCGTTTTTGTCTTCTTTATATAGCAAATATCAAAAAAGGACTGCATCAGTCAAGTCAATATCAAAAAGGGATTGCACAGTTTTCACAGTGCTGTACTTCACTTTGCAAAGAAATACTAAGAGAGAAAGAGATTTACCCACCGACTAGTACTGTTATCATATCTCATTGGGGTTTTTCCTCTTCTTTCTATGACCTATGTAATGATTACCCACACGGATTACAAAAACATGGCTTATTAAATGCCTGTCTTGTATTAGAAACTACCCACAAGACATACTGGATCTTACACCACCTCTGAAAAAAGAAACCTCTGCCACTCTCCATGAACAAATTAATTAGAAGCCATCTCACGTTTGTACTCTCATAGATACACGCAATCAAAATTTCATGATGCTCTTGAGGATAACAATTAACAATATTCAATACCGAGTGTCTTGCATGGTTTGTAATCTAAAGTGACACCACCTCTTCATTTGCTCTAATGGTATATCATCTGTATCATCACCTGCTCACATTATGAGCTAGTTTCGCTAACCATATATAAAAGAGAGAGGTCTTATTCATACCTCTTAATAAAGTAGAAGAGCAGAGTTGTGGTTGCTGTGTTGCTATACCAGATTTTACAGTGTATCATAAATTCCCTTCCAAAGTCTGTGGGTGACATTCATTGCCCTGTTGCATTGTATGCAAAGCTGCACAAGTGCTCTAGTATAGAATGCAAGGGAATTCCAGTACAGGAAGACTTGTATGCCACAGCACAAGATTTTATTACTTATTTATTTATTAGCACTACGTGCAAATATGGCATGCAGTGGACATGAGCTATGTAAACTAGGCCATTGCACATTACATAGAAGTACCCAGATTCAGGAATTGCATAGTGTGGCAATTCCTAAATATCCATACTATGTGATTTCTAACCAGAGTAGTTTAGATGCAATGTGACTATTAGCTGTGTACACCCATTGCTGTGAATCACATAATATAAACAGGAAAATGCAGTAGAATAGAGCAGGTCTGCACTATTCCACTGTATCCTGCCCTTCTCAGATTGCCTTTCTGTTTGTATAGTACTTTGCAGTGCATGTGTGTGTGTGTGTGTGTGTGTGTGTGTGTGTGTGTGTGTGTGTGTGTGTGTGTGTGTGTGTGTGTGTGTGTGTGTGCGTGTGGTGTGTGCGTGCGTGCATGCGCGTGTGCATGAGCAAGTGTGTGCATGTGTGTGCATAGCTTCCCATCATAATCTTATGGAGTCCATCACATCTATGGTCATAATAGTAGCCTTACACAAAAAATAAAATAAAACTTAAAGTTTGAGGTGGCGCATGGCAACTCTGCCCCTGACCCATTTGTTTAAAAGTGTTCAAGCCATCTCAGCTACATTGAGCCTGTAATGCTCTCTTTAAAACTCCGTGCTGAGTGCTTTTACAGGCTAATATGGTATGCTACTGAGTAGGTACATAAACTGTTCAAAAGAGTGATTAACAAACATGAAAATCTAGAAATTCTGCTAAAAAACATTATACAAAATTCAAAAGCCAAATATGCCCACTGTATCAGAACTGTAATAAGAGGTGCATAAAATGTAATATGTGTGTATAAACCACCAATACATAAAATCTACCCTGTAATTTAAGGTATGAATTAATGAAAATCAGTGCAGGTCTAGTGACAATAAACCATGCTGAATAAAAAAAGTGGAACTGATGTTCAAAATCCACTCTCTACATGCCTTTAAACACATATAAATATGGACAAAAAATAAAATAAAATAATGTGTTTTATGAATAATTACATGTTTAAAAATAATAAACAGGATATATAAAATTCCATAAGAATAAATCTCATAAGTCTCCATATATAATTAATTTCTAATTTATCGTATATAATTTGCACTTTATACCAGTTGTGTTACCATTTATTGAATATAGGTAGATTGGTAAATACCATCCTGTTAAAATATTACTTTAAAAAATCACATATAATATAGAACTTGAATATTTTAAAAAACAAGGGTTAAAAAATTGACCCAGAAAACACAAGGGATCATAGCATGGCATATCACAATTTAGATGTTCTCAATTTCAACACTGGATTTATGGATAACATGTCATTTAAACTAGGGGGGAAATTAGCACTTACCTTTAGCTGCCCAAAAAGTTCCCTATATTCAGTCTTGGTTTCCCATGTACTACCCCTAAGATTTATGGGGATAATATCCAAAATAACAAAAGTAAATTTCTGAAAATTGTTACAAACCAGGGAATGCTTATATAAAGAGTTATTCAAGCTTTGTTTTTCGATATCATAAACATGCTCATAAATCATCTTTTTCAAACTCTTTTCTGTTTTACTTATTTAAAAACTGAATAGGAAATACATTTTGCTAAATATACTATATCCTTACTGCTACAGTTGCCACTTTTAGGGATTATCTTGGTTTTATGAATATCTTCTAAAACCAGTGATGTTTTCACACAAATATATTTGCACCGACTGCATGATCTACACTTACTTGGACCCTTATTAATAGGGTTGACAACCTTCCCCACTGTTTTTCCAATATACCTTTCAAATTGGGTATAGTTTTACATACAAACTCTAAGGAATCCCTTAAAATGTTGTGCACCTAGTCATTTGCCTTGAAAATGGTCCAGTTCTTAATACTCATTTCTCAAACCTTGTTGAAACCTGTGCTGTAAGGGACACTAGGGACACTAGGGTCCTTTCAAAGTTCTGGCAGTTTGCATCTGAATCTACTGTATTGGTAACAAGGTGCCTAACTAGTCCTTGACCTAAAAACGGTTTGTACTTTACATCCCATCCATTTATCCCTACTAATCTGTACCATCTTATGTATGTGCGTACCATCTCTGTAGGAATATCTCTTTTAAGATATTGGCCTCCTTCTGAAATCTGCCCTTTTTGGATGTCATTCAAGCTATTTTTGCAAACTGCCCTATAACTAGGCTCTTTTTGTAGTGAAATGGATGGCAGCTAGTATAATGCAAATACCTGCTGGTAAAAGTGGGTTTTCTGTATATAACTGATTCAAAACCTTCATTTGTCTTGGTCATAGTGGTGTCCAAGTAATGTATCTATTCAGAGTGAAGGTTATGAGTAAGGCCAAGGAGATAACTAGAGCATATTTTCCTTCCATTCATTTTAAAGTAACATCAATGAAACTCACGTTAAAGTTGTCTCAAAGTGAATCCTGATATATTGCCTGTGACAAATCATTTCCAGTTTCATGAATGAATGAAGAAAAATTACAGATGACCCTATAATAAAACAAGTACTTGTGTGTGTGTGTGTGTGTGTGTGTGTGTGTGTGTGTGTGTGTGTGCGTGTGTGCGTGTGTGCGTGTGTGTGTGTGTGCGTGTGTGTGTCTGTATATGTCTGTGTGTGTATGTGTGTGTGTGTGTGTGTGGGGGGGTATACATGCAAATGGTATCTTTTTTTTCTATTTTTTTCAATTTTTTTTAAGTTAAAGTGAGAAAAAAAGAGCAATTATTCTTTAAAGCACCCCTTACACATTAGCAAAATACCTAGATAACATATCCCTGAGGCCAGCACTGCCAGTGGTAGGCTTATACTGTCTACATAAAATAAAGTTGTGTTGGAGGAGACGTTGGGACGGGGACTGTAAGAAGGAAAATAAGCCAAACCTCCAAAGGTTTAAGTAAAGAGTGTTCAGTCTGGAATCAAAGTGTTGATGAGTGACTGTGGAGTTAAAAATGTTCTCAGTTACATTAGTCACTCGTAAGTCAAAAAAAATATTGGTCCATTCCCTGAAAGTACTTAGACAAATATGTAGTGCCAGAACTATTACCCAGCACAGAACTTACACACCAAGTGAAGTCAAGTCAAGTCAAGAATAAGCCTTGTTTGGCATCTACGTACAAGCAAACACAGGAGGGACAAAGTTTGCAGATGACTGCAAACTGGGCACCATAGTAGAAAACACATCTGACACAGATATCCTTCAGAAGGGTCTCACAGAAACGGATAACTGGTGCCAGAGCCACGGCCTAAAGTTAAATGCCAAAATAGCTACCAAATAGGTGGCAATCCACTGAGCACAGAAGAAGTTATCAGGGACCTGGGGACCCAGGTTGATAGTAGTCTGTCATTCGACACCCATGTAGCTAAAGTAGTCAGGAAGACCTTCTACATTGCCCACCTTATCATGAAGGGATTCTCATCTAGATCAAGGGAGGTCATAGTCTCCCTTTACTCATCACTCATCAGACCAATGATTGAGTACAATGCCCCATTCGGAATGTATCTGACCCGACACTTGCAGCAGCTGGAGAGGCCACAAAAGTTCCTCACCAAAAGGATAAAGGGTCTCAAAATCTGTCCTATGCTGCCCGACTGAAAGAACTCCAGCTCTATTCAGTCACAACTTGCTCAGAGGTGACCTTTGCCTAACATACAAGGCCATGTCAAACCCAGATTTGATGAATATGCTTCACCTCAAAAATCTAGATCCATCAGAGCCACAAGGGCTGGAGGGATAGATTCATCACCCAAAGACTCCTATGCTGTGGAACAAAATCACATGTGAGGCAGAGCACCTCGCTGGCCTTGTTCAAGAGAAATCTTGACCAATGGATGGGAGATCACAGATATACCCCAGGGATTACCTCAGTGTCACTGCTCGACAGAGGCACAGCAAAATAATGGGTATAGTTCCCCATACTAAAGGTGGAAGCCAGCCAAAAACGATGGGCTAGGCTTGTAAATGCCCTCGGGCAGATAGCCTAGTATGAACCTATGAACCTATGAACCTATAAGCAACAAACTAATTAAGTTCATTTTGCCCAGTAACCCCTGCCTGAACACAGAAAACACCAAATGCCAAAGCAACTAGTTTATTAAACTAACACAACATTTAATGCATTAACAACAAACAACCCTTCAAACACGAACATCCAAACAATTTTATGGAACCCCTCTTACTTTGATTCTACCATACCCTACATGGGCAGAAGGAAGGAGAGTTTATAGTAAAAACTTGTGCAGAAGGGTGTAAATCACTCACTAACCTACTAACCTACCTATATATAAGCTACTTAATCAACCCGCTTCTCCACCACTACATCACTTCCTACCAAGCACCTCCCTACCATATAACCATCCATTTCTTAACCTTTTGACCCATGCCTGCACTCTCAGTGTCTCTGACAACTCCACTAGTTGCCACCCCTGCCCCTTCCTCTCATTGCCAATCTACCTGCCTTCACAGGTGTATCTGGACAAATAGGTTTTAATAGCAAACTACATCTGTTGTTATCTTACACACATCCACATCCACTCCTACATGGATGCATGCATATGTTTATGGAGGTGTACACACACACACACACACACACACACACACACACACACACACACACACAAAGATATATACAAATATTTCCAAACTAATATTAATCATGCTTATCTTTCTCCTAATATTCAAAAGCTACAAAATTTGGTTGCATTCCCACTCATCCTTATGTAAAATAAGATTTTAAACTTATGATACTACACAATAGACAACATACGACCTTTGCATGTTTGTGGTAATTAAGGGACTGTGGGATGTATCAGTACTCTGTGCCACATTGCCATAATTTGGGTCTATATTATTTAATTGAAATATCATTTTAGTCAATACCTATTTATCAAACCCTATTGAGCTAAAGTTGATTTCAACGAATGATCGTTTCAGCGACCTTTCACACACGGAAAGAAACCAGTCAGTCATCATCGGGAGTATGCCCTTTTCCCCATTGTAATGTGATCTTGGAGTTGGTATATTTAGTTAGGGGGGTGGGGGAGTGGGGCTGAAGCCCCCCACTTAGCTGAGTTTAAGATTTTGTAGTTTTTTTTTTTTGTCCAGTTGGTAGATGACCTACTAGTGTTTTTCCCTGTCTGAATGTTCGCTCAAATGATTTTCATTGAAGTCAGCTTTCACTCAACAGGGTTTGATAAATAGGTATTCACTAAAATGTTTTTTTAACGAAGTGATATATACCCCCATCATTCTGTACGAGTCTCATTACAGTTCAGAATTGTCATGTCAAATAAGAATCAGAACTCCTCTTTTCAGATCTAGTTTATGTAGAGCTGCCACCTTTTCAAATGCCCAAAGAGGGACTTTATTATGGAAACATGACATTTTGCAGGACAAGCTATACCTGCAACCAGTTCAAAGAACTAGGCTTTCATTTTTGCAAAAATTAAAAGCTCGTTTTTGTAGAATGTGAGTTGCTTATGATGTTTTATATATTTAAGTGTTTCAGATACAAAATAATTGTCTTATGCAACTGTTAGTAAAGTTTGCGAAACTTTGGAAATATGTTTGTCCTATAATCTTAGGATATTTGCCATTTTTCATGCCCCCAGTACACAACTGCCCAAATAGGGACTATCCTGCGTAACGAGGGAGAGGTGGTATCCCTAAATTAATGACAATGATAGTATTCATTATTCACTTATTTAACTTCATAATAGTGAACAATAACTGCAAGTAATTTAAAATACTTTTTTGAAACTGCTATGAAAGACATTATTTTTAAAAGTTACCTCAGTTTACCATGACCTCTAGTATCTTAAATGCACACATGCCTGTGGGGTATCCATTTTTTTGGAAAAAACAAGAGAAACTATAATGAACTAAACATTTATGAGCAACTTTTTTGTGATAGTATTAATTACATTTTGACAGAAGATCTATTTTTCATTACCTTCTATTGTAACTTACATTATAACCTCAGGATTCATAATGACACTGGCTTCTGTTGGAGTCCCTGGAGTAATAGGTTCTTGTCTTCAGCTGTTATGAAATGTGAAGAACAGTTTCTAGACACATTTGGTCAGCTGGTAACTTTCTCATATAATGACATGTCTACTGCCTTCATATTCATATTCAACTTTTTTAGAAAATTATCAAGAAGTGCATAAAGAGAAAATTGTAGTCTAGCAGTTCTTTGTGATTATAGTATAATATGCTGCTTTAGGAAACTCATTACTGAATGACCAATGATACTTTTTCTTAACAATGCTTTAACTCCTATTTACTAAATCAAGTGTACCAAGTTACATTATGTCTGACATCTTCTATCCAAGTTCCATTAGTGTGCTGCTGTTAAGGTACACACAGTTCTCTGCATCTTCTGTAAAAGTATTTTAAAGTAAAACTCATTCAGCACAGTTTGAATGAGTTTTATGGAGTAATGAAATAGTAATGAAAGTGCAGACAAAGATGATAGAATATGAAATCCATGGAAACACAAACTGTACTAAAAATGTTATGAGTATTTGTAATGATGTTGCGGGGGGTCATACATGACACTGTATATATTATTTGCCTATATAAATTGTACCCACGATCTGGGAGTTTGCACAGATACATATGCAAGATGTTTGCCATCTGGGAATGTTCTGCATCACCACAAATCACATGGAAGTTGGCTCTCTGTAGGCTGTGGCATCTTTCCTTAAATTGGATAATATTTTGTGTGAAGGTTATCTTAGGATTGTAACAGTGATTTTGGACACTTTTGGTTGGAAACTAAAATTGGTTTCATCTTTCTTTTGCAGTAAAGACATCATAGTATCAAACATAGACCCTGTGCAGTCATAGTCTCTTATTAAAAGATGCACTGTGCAAATTATCAATGGCAATACAGTATGGTTTTGTGGGATAAAAAGCACATTAGAAGTTACAATCATCAAGCAAAAGGATAGGCTCACTGCTACTGAAGCATGCCCCTGCCAAGTAAGGGGGTGTTCTATCATAGCACCATCTTCAGCTGGAAAGCAATGAAGTAGAAGAACAATCAGTACAGGTACATGTGCAGGATTTAAATATTAAATGGAGGGTTTAAAATATCACTGCCAGAAAAAGAATCCCAGAATTATTGGTTTGCCTGAGGGAAAGGAAGGCAGAAATCCTACATTTTTAATATAAAAGAAACTGGAAATTCTTTTTCACTGTGAAACTATGCATTGAAAGAGCACAAAAAATAAATTTCAAGAGCCAAACCTAACCTCCCTAGACTTTTCATATTAAAATCATCATACTATCCTATAAAATAACTACTGTTGTGATGAGCAAGAGGAAATTACGACAATGTGAAACTAAAGGGCTGTATGGTTAAAATTAAACTGATTACAATAACATGCTGTATACTTCTGTGGTGGTGCAGCGGTAGCGTTGTTGCCTCACAGCAAGAGGTTCTCCCGTTCAATTCTCGGCTAGAGTGCGGGGAGTGCCTTCTGTGTGGAGTCTGCATGTCCTCCCCACAGTTGGGTGGGCATTTGAAAGACATGCGTAAATGGGCGTACCTTCGTTAAAGATTGAACGTCGGGCTGGCACCTTGGCGTTCATGAAAATCTACTGCCAATCATTAGTGGCCCGGAGTTCCGCTGTGGTGATCCCTAACCGGGAAAAGCCGAAAGACAACAACAACAATAACATGCTGTATGGAAAAGATGTGCCTTCAGTCTGATGATGAGAATACTAAGGGATATAGCCATACAGTTCTAGCTAAGATTTCCTATAATTTTAATGTTCCATTACAAAGATGCCCTGTACATGTTTGAAGTCCGAAACGAAGCTGAAGCCAATATTAACAATCTTCACAAAGTCAGAAGGCAAACTCCTAACACCTATAAAAAAAGAAAAAAATGGAATGCAGATAGCAATTATAGAAGCAAAGAAGTAATCAGGAAACAAGTAGATAACAGAAAAGATGAACAAGTGAAGAGTGTGTTCGTACTATGCAACACCCTGCAAATCATCCATAGCAAAGTTTCTGCCTCAGTAAACTCGCTTGCAAAGTATATGATTACAGTTCAGTAACTCTCCTTTAAGCACTACTAGATGATTTGCTCTAATAGAAGAAGAAGAACTAGATGAAGAAATGATAGACTTGCTGTCTAATATATCAAACTCAAAAGAATTAGACAGCAGAGTGTTCGGTCAATGAAGCAGAAGTTATTATGACTCAAGGTTTCATAACTGGAATTATTGCCAAAAGAGGAACATTATAGAAATGTTAGAAACTCTCTTCCTCTGCACCCAGTCAACATGGGTAAGTTACAGCTCAGTAACTCTCCTTTAAGCACTACTAGATGATTTGCTCTAATAGAAGAAGAAGAACTAGATGAAGAAATGATAGACTTGCTGTCTAATATATCAAACTCAAAAGAATTAGACAGCAGAGTGTTCAGTCAATGAAGCAGAAGTTATTATGACTCAAGGTTTCACAACTGGAATTATTGCCAAAAGAGGAACATTATAGAAATGTTAGAAACTCACTTCCTCTGCACCCAGTCAACATGGGTAAGCAATCATTCCAAGGTAGAAATGCTTCTACATCATAACTGTAGTGTATATAAACTACACTTCCTGTGCATTTTGCTTTATATTGGTTGGAGCAAATGTGATGGATTTTCACTAGCATCAAGCGCTCCATAATGTTCACCTGTTCAGAAGAAGGGGAATTTTTTCACTGTATGATGGTCTAGCATGTTGAAACTACAGCTAAACCTGACTATTTGCATAACTTGATGTTTCAACCTTGAGCAAATACCGTATGTACATAGACATTTAATATGGGCAAGGCTCGTATTACCCATCATATGACTTATTGTGCAGTATCATGGTCTATGATTGTTTTTTGTCCATTGTTATTCTCCATCCGTTGCATCATACGGAAAGTAGTAACTTTTTCTCTTGGGCTGACTATGGAAAACCTGACTCCTATAAAAGTAAATTGGTCAGTCTTATGGAATCAAGAATTGCCTCCATCTGTCAACTAGTGTAACATCCTGTTTCTGCAGGAGAGCAAGCCCCCATTGGCATCGCCCATGTACTCATGTATCAGACTTCAGAACATTTACACATCGCCCCATTCCTGAAGGACAAGGGTGCTAAACTGGGGGTTAAATTTGTGGTTACTCAGCTATTCATCCAAATTGCATTCAAATTTATGTGGTGTGGAAGACAGTTTCATGAAAACAGAATTTTCAGTGGTACAAAACTATCCCTCCAACATGACCTATTTATACTTCAGAAGAAGGTGAGATCCCTTGCTCAAGTGTTAATACCATCATCAGACTTGTGAATGTTTAATTGGTCTCACAGGATAGGATCTATTGAGCTTCTATACACAAGGCAGAAGTTGTATCTCAGTATCTTATATGACACCGAGCACAAGGCTTTGAGATGACCACATATTTTTTATAATTTAGGCCCTTGACTTTCTTAGTAAGTACACATTGTGGTCATTCCAGTTGAGATGACCACATACTGAAAGGAGCATTATATATAACAATCAGCCTAATGAGTTCCAAGCAAAGTGGAATGATTATGTCCTTAGACATGGATGACATACCTTTAGATATAAGCTGCGTGATGAAAAAAATGCTGCCTTAAAGAATGGACATGCGGTCATCAAAGAACAGTTCATTGTTGACATTGTACCCTAGATCCCTGACTATGATATCAATTTTCAAAGGTGTGTTTTTATTGCAGTAATTACAAGGGAGTCATGCTTGCTGAAGGATATGATTATACATTTCTTGGTGCTGCGGTAGCGTTGTCACCTCACAGTAAGACATTGTCCTGTTCAATTCTCAGCTAAAGCGTCTTCTGTGTGGAGACATGTGTGAATGGGCGTACCTTCGTTGAAGGTTGTGTATCAGAACTGGCAACTCGGCATGTAAAAAATCTACTGCCAATCATTAGTGGACCAGAGTTCCGCTGTGGTGTCCCCTAACCGGGAAAAGCCGAAAGACACAACAACAACAAGTTTTAGTCCTTTGTTTTCATACTAGGTACTTGTTTGGGACAGGACCTCTTGGAGGATCATGATGTTCTCTGAGGAGTTTATGATGGCACCAAATGTGCAATCATCTGGGGATGCAGTCATTCAAAGTGACACTATTTTGCGAGACGACTTTAAAATAAGAGTAGTAAAGCCAGACAAAATAAACTGCTATCATAATATCAGACAAACTGCTATTATACTGTCAGACAAAAGAAACCACTATCATACTATCCAGAATAAACATGCTAAAAACCCACAAAAATTCTGGGCCACAGTTAATAACATACTTCTATCAGGTAAATCAGACACCCCCATCCCAACAGCAACTGATAACATAGCAGCCCAATTCAATAAATATTTCACAGAAACTACTCAAGCCCTTGCTAACTCCCAAAGCAGGGTCAGCAGCTCTGCCCCTTCAACATCCCAACATACCACCAACTCCCAAAATAACACCTTCAACTTTACCTTACACACGGTATCTATTAAATCCATTACAAAACTTCTTCAAAAACTCAAATCAACCACACTGGCCACTGATAGCCTATCCTCAGAATTCCTACAGTTAGCAGCAGAAGCAATAGTAAGTCCACCCAATATCCACATTCATTAATAGATCGATATCAGAGAGCAAGGTACCTGCTATTTGGAAAACCTCCTATATTCTACCACTATACAAGGGAGGGAACTCCACAGAACTAATTACTGCCCAATTGCCTTTCTAGCCCCCTAATCTAAAATCCTAGAAAGAATCATCCACACCCAACTAATGGACTACCTTCTCACAAACAAACTACTATCAAACACCCAACGTGGTTTTTGACCCTTCCATAGCACCACCATAGCTCTAATGTCCTTTGCTAACACATTTAACCACTATAGCAATAATGGACAATTTGTATCCACTATATTTTTGGAATTATCCAAAGCCTTTGATATGGTAAACCACAATAAACTTATCGATATTCTCTCCACTCTAAACCATAGTTCTTCCACTATTAATAGTTCCAAAGCTACCAATCAGGTAGACTCCAGGCAGTCCAATGGCAACACCAACTTTCCCCTCTTCTTCCAGTTGCCTTAGGGGTTCCTCAAGGCTCCATCCTTGAGACATTACTATTCTCTCTATTCACTAATCAGCCCACTGTCTTCGCATCAAATGCCTCGGTAGTGCAATATGCTGATGACTCCACCCTAATTTATGCATCCCCTACACTAAAAGACCTTCACACCATAAGCCAAGACTAAGATCTGTTGAAACATGGCTTACTAACTCCCACCTCATTCGTAATCCCAATAAAACAAAACTCCTTCTCTTCAGCCCAGCAAGACTCACCTCACCATACCACTCTTTTGATAGCTTGTCTAAACAAAAAACAATGATCACCCCAACAACCCTCACTAAACTACTTGGAGTCAAAACTGACAATAACCTGAAATATGACATTCACATAGTGAAACCATCAAAAAGGTTTACAAGAAACTAGGTCTCCCTTATCAGAATAAGTATTTAAAAAAAAAAATACACAAAAGCCACTATAGCTTGAATGCATCTCTTATCTACCCTCATCTGCACCACCCCAATTCTATCCAGTCTCAGCAAAAGTGACTTAAACAAACTGGAATCTTGTTACAATAAAATTGCCAGGTTTGCAACTGAGGCCCCATATAGGACTCATCACTGTACACATCTCTAAAACAGCTAAACTGGCTCAGACATCCTCAGTTGCTACAATTTGATCAACTAACCTTTGCACACACAATATTCAATAACCATGAGAAAATCTCTGCTCTCTAAAATCTAATACAACCAAATGTCACCACTAGAACTCTATGATCCAGTAATCACAACCATCTAAATACCACCAAAGCTAATAATGATACTGGAAAGTCTCTCTTCTCTAATACTATTTCTAAAAGATAGAATAAACTGCCAACCCCAATGACCTCCAACTGTTCTACTACACAATTCGAAAAGCTCCTTAAGTCACACTTCATGAGCACCTGGTTATGTTCTTGCAAGTCTCCGGGGTAACCACCTCTTGTCTAATCATTGTATAAGAATTAGCAACTCACACTAACAGCTATATTCAACTGTACAAAATTAGCCTTTGTATCATCTCAGAGTGTATTTACTCAATGAATGTCTCCTCCATTAGCATTTTCCTCTCTACTCAACTATTATTCTCAGTCATCCTAGTTACCAATTGTTATTCCAATAATCATTGTTAGTTTATCTGTATGTTAATCATTGTAACATTATCTTTATGCATTCACTTGAATCCCTGTAAATACTGATATGTCTTCTTCTTCTTCTTTCGGCTTTCCCAGTTAGTGGTCGCCACAGTGGATCATCTGTCTGCTCATGATTGGCAGTGAAGTTTTACGGTGTCGAATTGCAAGCCCAATGCCCAAACTTCCACAGAAGGCACACACACACACACACACACACACACACACACACACACACACACACACACACACACACACACACACATGCACTCACACCTAGGGCCAATTTAGAGTGTCCAATCCACCTACAGCATGTCTTTGGGATGTGGGAGGAAACCGGAGCACCCGGAGGGAAACCCATGTGACCACAGGGAGGACATGCAGACACCACACAGAAGGCACCCTAGCCAAGGATCGAACCAGGGAACCTCTTGCTCTGAGGTGACAACGCTAACCGCTGCACCACTGTGGCCGCCCCGTAAATACTGATATGTCTATAAATACTAATATGTCTGTAATTGGCGCCTCTGCTGAAAATGGACATGTGTCCAGTCAGACTTTCCTAGTAAACCAATGTAAAATAAAATAAATAAACAAATAAAGACATTGCTAGCAAATGTAGGGCATCTAGAAGTCCATGGCTGCTGTGTAACAAGACACTCAACAAGATTATACTTATTAGGTTACTGAGGGGACAGACGGTGGTTACATCAAGTATTATTTGCTTAGTTCTAGTTTATTCCAGACTGTACTTTTTACCGAATTTATTAGTTGCTCCTTATATGATAATAACTCTGTCCATATACAATTATAGTTACAAAGTCAAACAGCTGTTCCTTAAGAACTGAAAAGCAGTGAAAAGCAAGTCGACAAGGGTGGATATCTGGTTATTTTAGATAAGAACAACTGTCTCCCCATCAGGTACTGAATAATGAGAATAATTATCAATGGATAAAAACTCATTCAGTAAAACAATTCAGTTCAGACATCTAAAACTTGCTAACCAGAGAACAGCAACTAAATGTCTGGGGAAAAACAGTAGCCTTACTGGGGACAAACAGAAGGTATATCTGTTAATTTTTGCTGAAACCTCGCAAAGATGCTTACGCCTGCTAAAGCAGCACCTGACAAGTATAGGGGGTATTCTATCTTAACACCATCTTCAGCTGGAAAGCAATAAGGCAGTTTCCATTTTCTATACAGCTTTGTGAAACATCATAATGCCACTTTGATTGGCAACCTGCTTTGGTGAAGAACGTTTTACAAGCATCTAGTCAACATCTCATTCATCTTCTAGTCAGTCTGCATAACAGGGATTTTAATAAAACATACAATAACTCCCTGACCCATGAGGATTTTCATGAAGTCAAGGAGCATACATGAAAAGGTCTCAGAATGTATTTACTGACCAATACGACAGGCCTGAGCAGAAGCTCCTATCTAAAATCAAAGGAAAATGTAAAGACCAGGAATAACATACATTAAGAAATTAAAATGATGACATTCAAGAAGAAATCTTGTTGTGGCAACTTTCACATCTTTCTCCTTCACTTAAGATAAAAAATAGTCCAGAAAGCAGCCTCACTTTACTCATGGATGTTTCTTGAGCCTTTATTATATCCAAGAAGATCATTGGAGACTTATTTAATACAGGTTCACTTCAGCAAGTAAAGGCAATAAAAAGGAAGGGTCTTTTTATTAGAGGGAGAATTTCAAATATATGCTCTGAACTGAAGAAGTTACATTGTACTACTACTAATGGCATGAGAATGCAAGCAAATAGCACTTTTTCATTTATTTCATGACGGTGGTGTACATTATTGATAGCAACTGGGAAAAACGCAATGTCACGAGTCAGAAAAAAAAATGAAATGTAAATGTTAGTCCTATGGAACATATGTGTGATGTTAGAAGGAACTGTGTGAAGAGCACAGAAGCTTTTCACTGGAATCGAGTACAAAATGGAAATGTTGAAGCCTTACACTTTACGGCATTCCATCTCCACGTTTACCAACGGGGGAGAGCTATAATCTGTCCTCTTGACTTTGGAGTTTGAGTTGACGTTAAAATGCAATACATTAATTTTTATAAATAAAAACATGGACGTAAACTGGTTCAGTCTTATGCCAGTGCCTTAATGTGAAATCTAGAAGGACTTGATATCATTAAATGCTTTATATTCTATATATCTATATCACCTATACAAATGTATATAGATTATTTGACAAAATCAGAAATTGCCAACTCCAGTAAACCGAAACAATGGACTACTGAAAACCTTTCCCTGGGAAACAAAACACTTGGTGACCAGTGAAAATAAAAAAATGGAAAGAAATTAAACTCACCTAAGTGAGAGGCTTTGACCCCCACAACCCCACATAACTAAGTATACCAATTCCAAGATCCCACTACACTGGGGAAAAGGGCAAAGCTCACCTTGGTGACCAAGTGGTTCATTTCCCAGGGAAAGCTATTCTGTAGTCTGTTCTTTCGGTTTACTGGAGTTTCGTTGAACTGGAGTTGTCGGTTTCTGATTTGGTGAAGTGGAAATTCGGTAAGTAAATGTAGACCCACATATATACACATATATACACACACACACACACACACACACACACACATATATATATATATATATATATATATATATATATATATATATATATACACACACACACACACACACACACACACACATATATATATATATATATATATATATATATATATATATATATGTATATAAACACACAAACACGAACACACACACACACACTCACACACACACACACACACACACACACACATATATATATATATATATATATATATATATATATATATATATATATATATATATATATATATATATACATACATACATACATACATACATACATACATGCAAACATGACTCCACAGTTACACAAATATGAAGCAGGGACAAGAATCAAATCATACTGGTGTACACTTAAAAACTGCAATTGTGTTGATTTACTGCTATACAAAATGGCAATCAGGGTACTCAGCTTCACTGAGTTTTGCTTGGCAAATTAGTTCTATATTTAGTTTGCACTCAAAATGTCAACAAGCAATAGAACAGTCTAAGTTGAGAGTTTAGAAAGATTAAACTACTGGGAGAGTTTACAATACTTTATTTGTGAATGATTTTGATTGCAGAATGACATTTTAAATGAAAAATCTGCAATGCAGTGATTCCCTTGAAGGCAAAAAGTTAAAGTCCCAGGAGACATTTCATTAAAGAATATATGGTTTACTCCTTCAATAACCCAACTGGAAAAGTTACTTTTACCCAGTTTTTCAAACTTTGCTCTCTCAAGTCTTTTCTTGTCAGATGTTAATAAGTTTCAGATGTTTCAAAAGTATTCCATTTACAGAACAGGTTTCACAGTAACTGTTTTATTATCACACTTTTAACATTTCTTAAAGCACAGATTTTAGAACATGGAGTAAAAGGGTCTAACTATAGCTAGCATGAGTGGATGGAAGGTCTTGAAGATCAATAGCCTTTCAACTGATTTTATTAAAATTCTCAAATACATTTTAAAATGAAATTGCAGGAACTTGATTAAGGAACAGGGAAATGACAAACTACTCATGTCATGTGGACTCACCATGATTGTGGCATTTCCAAAACATGATTCAGATGGTGATAATCCAGCTATTAACAGTCTAGAATCTTTTTCATACACCAAAGCAGCATTTCTAGTGAAAGTATTGCCCATAAGAATGAAAAATGAAACACCCAAATTGATCTGTCCAGCAGAGTGTGTATTTTGAATACACAGGAAAAGAGATCTGATATGGTGTATCTCGGGCTGAAAGTAAAGCAGTCAGCTACTGCAGCTTCTACCTCATTGTCTGTTTTACTGACATCATGGCCTGAATTCATAGAAAAGAGCACTGCAGTGCAAATCACACTGCACCAATATGCTGATTTGCACTGCATTGTAAGGGATCAGTTCATAGCTGTCCATATTACCTAAAAGAAAACATCTTATTCTTTTTTTTTTTCAAAACAAGTTTATTGTTTTAACATATAAGAGAAATATCATAACAATTTTATACAAATAATTAAAAATAGGTATTATTATAATATTCAACAAAACAACTAAAGTATTTACAAAGACATCCACTACAATCAGATCAATTAAACTAAAATACTGTGCTATTGAAATTAGAATTTTTTTAACACATTTTGTAAATTATCCCATACAATAAAATGTGATGTTTTTCTAGTTGTTCTCATTCTAATTGTGCTTATTTCCATATGACACATTATATTCATAACATTTTTAAATTCATTGAACGAAGGAGGTGTATCTGAAATCCAATTTCTAGTTATTATTTTCCTAGCCACTGCTAGGATAGACCATAACAAGGGAAGCTTAATCTTGAGGTACAGGTGTGTTGAATAATATAAGAGACTTAGAAATAATGAAATTATCTGTAAAAGAGCCTGCAAAATTCATTAATTGACTTCCAGTATTCTTTCAACTTCATACAGTCATAAAACATATGAGCCCAGTCAGCATTAATTTCTACATTACATCTCTTACATAGATTATCTTTATTATTAATTTTATTCATCATCAAAGGTGTATAAAAGATCTATGTAAAAATTTCCATGTATAAAGTCTCCAGACAATGGAAGATGTAGTTCTATAAGCAGATTCCAATATATATTGTTTATCTTGTTGAGTTGGTGGGTCCCCATTAATAGAGGTGAAATAATTCCAGTATGAATCTACATTGTAAAAGTTTCTTGTCTGATAATTTTATGTATATATGAAAGTTTACCTTTATCAGAAACTTTATGCTGTAAATTTATTATCAAGTAATCAATCAGTTTTGGAATAGATTCTTTAACTGTTATAGACATTAGATCTATTCTATCAATGAGATGTTGTCTAAAGATCTGAACCTCTAACCAGCAAGTTTCTCTTAGATCAAATTCTTGTTTTAAGAAATCTAGATTTTTAACTTTATTATCAGATATCAGCTGATACCAGTACTTTAGATTATTATCTATAGCTAAATGAGCTCCTTCAGAAGTAGATGACATAAGCATACCCTGAGTATAAATTATAGGGAATACAATAAAATTCCATTCCCTATACTTAGGGTGCATGAATATAAAGTTACGATAACTAATAATAATATTTAATGGGTAACAGACCACATGTTTAGGTGTAATAGGTGAAGTACAAAATTCCTTTAGCAACCACAACATGGAGTTATTTATAATCATATTTTTATGTGTTAAGGAGATTTTCATGAAGTGCATACTAATTAGCTCCCAATAATCTTTCCATTTTGCGACATATGACCGATCTATTAATAAAGTAATAACTTTTATAATAGAAGAGATAATATATAAATTAAAGTCTGGAAAAGAAATACCCCCTTTAGACCAGCTATTAGTATGTTTCTTTAATGCAATCCTAGGTCTATTAGGTGCCCATAAGAAATTTAACATTAGTGTATTCAGTTTCTTGATAGTTATTTTTGTAGGTGAAAGTATTATTGATTGTATTAAGTATAAAATCTTGGGGAATATTATCATTTTAATAATTGTAAGTCTCTCCTCCATAGTAAAAAACATATTATTCCAGGTATTAAAAAGATTTTGGATATTAAGAAAACAGGTATTATAGTTATTATATATAATAGATTTAATATCTTTAGATAGTATTATACCTAAATAAGTTATCTGACCTGAGTTGGGTACATATTTAGTAAAATCACTAATGAGAGTATCTTTCCGTGTATATATAGGTAGTATTTTAGTTTTTCTTCATTGAATATTAAACCAGAAATACTTTTAAAATTCATCATTTTATCAAATAAAGACTGCATAGAAGAATTAGATCCTGCTGATGTAATTAGAACATCATCTGCAAAAGTTGAATTTTTGATGTTGTATTTTCTTCTATTTCAAAACCCTCTATGTCAGTACTGTTTCTAATCAAATTAGCCCAAGGCTCCATTACTAAAGTGAATAATAGTGGAGAAAGTGGACATCCTTGCTTTGTACCTTTAAGAATGGGTATTTTTGTGAAACATATGTTCCTACCTTAATATAAGCCAGCGTTCCTTTGTATAAATGCTCAATTAAATTTACAAATGCATCAGAGAATTTGTGCATTTCAGTAAGGTAAACAGATAGTCCCAACTTACTGAATCAAATGCTGAACCTATATCAAGACTAATAAGTGTTAAATCTTTCTTTTTCCTATTTGCAAAATCAATTAATGTTAAAGTTCTTCTTATATTATCAAAAGTATTTCTATTTACAATGAAGCCCGTCTGATCTATGTCTATAATGCCGGGATAATTGTCTTCAATCTATCAGCAAAATACTCATAAACATTTTATAATCAACATTAAGTAATGAGATGGGTCGATATGAAGAACATCTAGTTGGATATTTATTAGGTTTTAAAATTGGTGAAATAAATGTATATTGCCAAGATCGGACAGTTATAAACTCAGTTTGGGCCAGAATAAAACCTTATGTATTAATGAATATGTAGTTTTAGAAAGGATTTTATATATCTCTGGTATAATACCATCATTACCCGGTGCTTTGTTTGATTTAAGCTTATTTATTTGTGTAATAACTTCTGTATATGAAATACTCTTGTCCAATAGTTTAATCTGTTGTTTATTAAGCTTTTTATTCATGTTTGTGGTTATAAACTCCTTTATTTTATCTTTAGGTTCCATGTTAATGTTGTTATGGTTAATCTTGTGAAAGTGATTTCTAAATTCGTCCAGTATTTCTGGTATACTAGAAACATTCTTCTTTTTCCTTAGAGAAAAGATTTCTTTGATATGGTTTTGTTTATTCAATCTTTTGTTTTATTTTTAAGTCTATGTAAGTATTTGGGGCTTATTGAATAAGACAAAACTTGTATTTCTCTAAAGTTATTTTAACTTTATGAGTTAAAATTTCTTTGTATTTCTCATTTAGTTTGTTTATTTCTTCAATAACTTTCTTGTCCATAATATTTTCTTTATTATTATGCTTATAAGAGTCCAGTTTACTTTGAATATCTAACAATTCCTTATCCCAAGATTTCCTTTTGTTATTATACCATCTGATACTTTGTCCATATAGATATGATTTTAAGGCATCCCAAACATAGACAATGGAGACTTCAGGAGTATTATTTATGTCTAGAAAATGTTGTACTTCTGAAAGTATATATTCTTTATAGTCTTTTAGCTGAGTTAAGTATGCTGGTATCCTTTTGATCCGAACATTATGAGTATTTTTTTATCATGAATTCAAAAACAATTGAGTTATGATCAGATATAGGACATGAAATGATTTTGGAATTAATTAAATCTGTTACCATCTGGTTAGAAATAAAGACCCTATCTATTTTTGAATAAGTTTTGTATCTGTTAGAAAAAAAGGTGTATGGTAATGATTTTGACTCTATCTGATTATTAATATCATTCAAATGATAAGAATTAGAGAAGAAGAAGAGACTAAAAAACAAATGATTTGTTATATGTTTTTTTTCTCTCTCATCATTTTAGTTCATTATTAATCTTTTTGAATATAGTTCCTGCATTTCCAGAAAGCCACAAATATTTTGGAAAAGATTTAATCAAAGTTATTCTCTATGTGCAAAGAAATGTTTTGTTTCATAACCAGTCAAAATGCCTGAGGATTTAATGGCAGGCTGTGACTCAATTTGTTTTTCTTTCTGAAAAAAGTAAGGTTAGTAATTTGAAAACATCTTATTCTGAAGGTACTTGATGATTATGAATTGCTGTACTACACAGCTAAAATATGCAGTGGAACACATACCACCTGCACTGTAGTGCTGTAAATCAGGTACCAATGAAGGAGCACAGAGGCACTGATCCCTCTCCCAGGACATAACTCACACAAATGTACATATACCCACATCTTTTATAGTCATTATGCACAGACACTGAAGGTTCTACTTACACACTGTCACAGTGCTCATATATTCAATGACAAAGTGACACTCACAGATGTATACTCCCATTTACAACACAATGAAAAACTGACACACACACACATACACACGCACACACACACACACACACACACACACACACACACACACACACACACACACACACACACACTCCCATTCACAACACAGTGACAAACTGACACACACATGCATAGCACTCCCATTCATAACACAATGACAAATCACACACACACACACACACACACACACACACACACTCCCATTCACAACACAGTGACAGACTGATACACACACATACATACATACGCTGCCATTCACAACACAGTGACAAGCTGACTCACACATACATACACTGCCATTTACAACTCAGTGACAAACTGATACACACATACACTCCCATTCACAATTCAGTGACAAACTGATGCACACACAATAACTCCTATTCACAACACAATGACAAACTGATGCACGTATACATACACTCCCATTTTCTTTGCATAATACTAAATAAATAAATAAGCAGAGGCAAATTAAGACCAGTGATGCAAAGTGCTGCAGCTTTCAGGTCATTCCATTGCCAGGATTCATTGGATGATAATGAGCCCAAAGCCTGTGTATATTAAATATTATCTAGAGGAAATAGTTACAAACTGTAGGAAGTAGAACTGTGGTCACAATGATGTAAGATAACTATTTTTATTGTGTCCTTTCTGGCAGATGCAATTATCTGTCCCTGATTTTGCTGAACTACCCTGATTTTACTTCATATTTTTGGCCTGTCCTGTGAAATATGTTTTGACTTTCTAGTAAATAATTGAGGGATAGTGTCAGTCTATATTGTCAGACCTAGAGTTTCATATTTACTGCTCAGAAAAATGCAAACTATGTTGTTCTACTAATGATGTCCTATGTTAATTACACAAATATTTAAAAGTTATCCTGGATTCTGAGCTATTGTCCCCAGTACTTTTTTGGAGTCATTACTGATTCTTGAGCAAAGAAGTTGACAGCTGCAAAGTTAAATACAGTCAAGGCATTGAATAGGTGGGAGGCTGTGAATAAAATAAACATATAATTTGCTCCTATGTATGTGTACATGCATATATAGACTGCCTTGCAACCAAATATAGTACTAAATAAGCAGAGCTGTGAGCTATCTGTAGATGAAACAAAATATGTTGTTTGCTTTGTTTAAAGTCTGACTTCCATTCAGTGAAATGCATTGGATTATTTACTGTCTGGTTAAGGTTTGGTGTAATAAAGTTGAAACTCTCCCTGACTTTGTCTCGTGTTTTTAGTATGTGCCTTACGAAATGTGTTATCTTTTGATAAGTCATTAAAAATTGTTGCCACTAGATGTGGGGCCACCTGCAAAATAAAAAAAGAAAAGTTGCTCTGCTTTTATTTGCTCAATTTGAAGTCTGGATCTTCAGGATGACTGTGCATTTGTATAAAATATGTCAGGATATTTCTTTTCTGCTGACTGTTATTGTGAAACAATGTTGAAACTTGGGCTAGTCGTGAATGAAAGCAAATCACCCTCTGCTTATTTGCTCAGTTTAAACGGTGGCTGGCTTTGTTGAAAGCAACGTAAATTCTTGTCTTTTTCCCTTTTATTGTTTACTTATTTTCAAGTCTGGCTTTTCAGGACTAGTGCGCATTTACATGAACTAATTTGGATTATTTATTCTCTGTCAACTGTGTGAAACAAAACTGTAACTTTTTCTGATTTTTCCAGAATGTTCCTGACTTTGCCTCATATTTTTGGTTTGTACCTCATAAAATTTATTGTTTTCTGATTAATCAGAAAGGATTGCAGCCACTAAATAACTGCACACATTTGAGTGTTAAATAAGTGTGTGTATGTGTGTGTGTGTGTGTGTGTGTGTGTGTGTGTGTGTGCGTGTGTGTGTGTGTGTGTGTGTGTGTGTGTGCGGAAGGCTAGGTGTGGAAGAATGGAACTTAACTTTTTTCTTGTTTGCTTAGTTTAAATAGAGTCTTTGCAGGATTAGTGTGCATTTATGTACAACAAACATGATTATAGCTGCTGGGAGGGGGTGGGGTTTCTGTGGGTGAAAAAAACTTATTCTCATCTTAGTTTATGTTAAACAATCTGGCTTTGCAAGACTATTGGATATAACTGTGAAATAAGATGAAATATTTTATATACTTTTGTGTTTGTGTAAAACAAACTTGAAATACATTTTATCCATATTTATTATGTATTTTTGCCAAAGTCGTAGATTCCTAAGTTCATTGGTACTTGATATTGATCCATAAGGATCTTTAGAAGCCTAGTCCTGCATTGCCATGAAATATTCAGCCCTTGTAATTGAAGTACAAATAACCCACAGAAGGGCAAAACAATTTACATGTTATTCCCATCCATAAGGGACAAGGGTGCTAAACCAAGGGTAAATTTGTGGTTTCCATCCATTCCTGTAGATTACATTTGAATATAGTAGGGCAAATAGTTTGCTTTATGTGAACAGGAAGACAATTATGAAAAAGTGATATTATCTGTGATACATTTATATCCCTCCAACATGTTCTATTTGTATTGCACTAGAGACTATATTATTTTATTTTAGTTTAGTTTAGTTTATTTACACTTTGGTGATCAGGTTAGTCAAACTAGGGTGATGACCTCTTTAAATGGAAGACTTGAGGTTGTATTCCTACTAAAAAGGAAAAATGTGGCCAGGACACCTGGGAACTTTCAGTACTCTTTCCGATAAGTTCTCTGGGATCATTTACATTCATCTGAGCTACAACAATCTCAGACAGATGTGGTCTAGATTTAACATCTGACTGTAAGTTTGGCACTCTATAACGTGCAGCACCCCCCCCCCCCTGCTTATGCTGGTAGTGGAAAATTAATCAAACTACCTGATGTTGGAACAGAACCTACAACGTGCACTACCTAATGAGTTGCTGAGACTTGAGTGGGTGTTTTTCTTGCCAGTGCCTTGTGGATGTGCAGTAGATCATTGAGGATAGGGTCTGTTGAGGCTCTATATTTGAGGCAGACATTATCCCTCCATTGCTTGTAGAAAACTGAGAAAAGCCACCATAAGGCTTTGAGATGATCACTGTAGTTTTTATTATTTAGACCATTATTATTATTTTTTGTAAGAAAGTATTATGGTAATTCAAGATGTATTAAGTGACTGGACATTTACATACCAAAGGGGGCATTATACTCAATGACTAGCTTAATGTGTCATATACAGTGGAAAGATCGCATTCCTGGACCTGGAAACTGTATACTTACTAATAAGCTGCACCATAAAAAAAGGACTTTCTTAAAATTGTGGATAAATGGTGACCAAAGTACAGTCTGTTGTCCACATAGGTTCACAGATCCCTAACTACTGAATCAATGTTCAGGGGGTTGTTGTCAATGTGGTAGTAGCAGGGAACATAGTACTTGCAAAAGGAGACCATAATACATTGTTTGGCATTTAGTTTTAGTCCATGGTTATTATACCTGATATTTGTTTGGGAAAAGGCCTCTTGAAGAATCTTGGTGCCTCAGGAGTGTTTATGATAGCATAAAGTTTACTTTCATCCTCAAACTTGGTCAGCCTCAAAGCCTTTACATTAGCTTTGACCTCTGAGAAGTAAATGCCAAAGAACAGTAGCCCAGGACTGAACCTTTGGGTATACCACTAGTGAAGGGACTTTCAGATGAGGTAGAGCTACCTATCTTAATGTGAGTCAATTTGTTATCCAATAAGTTACATATGGATTAACATTTAACTGTGAGCTTTAATTGGCAATAGCAGATTGTGTTGAATAACTTGTCTAAAAATGTATTGCGTACTCATTTTCCCTCAGTCATTGCTTCAGTAACGTTTTCAAAGAAGTTAACCAGGTTAGGTAGGTAGGACTTGCCCTTGACCAATCTGAACTGGCTTGGGTCAAGAGACTGTAGGTTACCTATGTCATTATTTATTAATTCCGTAATGATCCTCTTTATAGCCTTACAGATGAGGCTGGTCAGACTCATGGGTCTATAATTACCCAAGTCCATTGATGCCCCATCCTTGTGCAGGGAGTAACTGTCACTGTCCTTTTATCTACCACAAAGTCTGTTTGGAGACTGATATTGAGTAGCCTCTTTGGAACTTTGACAGGTCTTGTTTCAGGCAGGTCAGTAGGCAGCCTAGTATGTTATCAGTCCCATAAAAGCAGTGTTTTTGGCCTTGGAAAGTGCTTTGATGACTTGTTCTTGGGAGAACCACAGGGGTGTAAATATGAAAATGTGGCATGGGAATTTAATGGGAGAGAGGGAGGTGAAGTAAGAGCTAAATTTATTTGCTAGTATACATCCATGTAGCTATTCACATGTGCATAGAATGTGGTGGTAAACATTTCCAAATATACAGTGAAGTCATCCGGTTGAAGGGGAATGTTGAATTTAGCCAGGTCATCACTCAGGTTTTATAGAATACCTTTGCATAGTCTCTGAATACTGAGGTATTTGAGTATGCTTCTGGCTTCAGTCTTAAGGTGAAGGGGAACAGATCTGTCCATATTAAGGAGGACCAAATCCAGGATTTTGTCTCCTCAAGGTGGGGTGTAGACTAACTGATCCAGTGAGTTTGTATTTATGAAGTCCAGAAAACTCTGAGCATACATGTTAAGAGATGTATAAATCTCCCAGTTGATGGAGGGATAGCTGAAGTTCCCTAGACTGGTGTTTGACCTAACACATAGGGACTTTATAGTATGGTAGGAAGTATGGATCAAAATAGACATAGATGTTATAAAGGGTTTTGTTAAAGGTTAAGTTTGACTTGGAGGACTTCCAAGCCTTATCCTGTCTAGTCAGCCTGGAGCTGAAGTTCTCTTTCATGAATATAGAGGCAGTGCCACCTCCAGTGTCTTTGTGGAATACAATGGGCCTGAATGTTGAAATCCTGCACTGATGGGTTACTTTCATTTGTCTTGAACCAGGTCTCCTTGACAGTGCATATATTGATGCATTCCAGGGTAAGCCGAGTCTGGGAGTGTGAAGTTTTTTTTTTTTTTTTTTTTTTTTAATAAGGAAGATCAATGTTATTTGGATTTTGTTTTAAATGTGAAGCTTTTAGATACTGACATTGCTTGCTTTACAGAGATGTCTATAGTGTACACAGTCAACACTGTGGTTATAATGCCACATATGTGGGCTGCTTATGATTGAAAATGGTTGGCCCAGTTAAAATGATCAAGTTAAACAGTCATTAGACTATCTTTTCAGGATTAGGGTGCAATTGTGTAAAGCATGTTGTGACCATTTTTTTTTTATCACAGTTGGACATTTGAAGTATACTCATTTATATAGCTGTAATTGAAGGATATATACACTTTTGGGTTATAATGACAGAATGCTGAATTTTCTTAAATCAGGAAGCTGAATACAAATGATCATAAGCATGTACTGTATGTGCATGCTAGGATAGACAGAACTAAAGGATTTCAAATTTCAGCCACTCCAAAATCTCTAGAAATATACCAGGTCAGACCATCTTAAGCATTTTTTACTTTAACATTAGTTTTACAGAAAATAATCTGTTAGTAAAACTTTGACAGTAGACAAATCTTTCTTTTCCTGTTTCAACCAGAATGTTAGCCTTGATGCTATTTAAATACCAAATATATTGTTTTATTTAACCATTTACCACAGGCAAGGTTCTTTAAATGGCTTGACAAACTTCAGAAATGGGTATTGCATTTTGTGTGGTATGCTAAACCAGCTAAAATAGAGAAATTGTGTTTGCTGGTAGAAATGAATCGATGTGCATTTCCAAATTTTAAATGTTATAGTCTAGCTGCGTATATGTCCACAGTGATAAAAAGTAGATTACTGGCAAGGAAGTAAGTAATACTGGTTTGGTAATGCTTAAAAAGGTATAAACAAGTATAGGATATGTTTGATATTATGGCTGAGGCACAGATGATATTTTGGCCAGTTTGTATCAGGTAACAAAGGAAAACATTAAGGTGCAATGAACAAACTTGGGTTCAAGCACAGTAAAGACTAAATGTTCACAACAAATGTATAATACATACTAGCACCTTCACCCAAACTAAGAGATTCATCAAGTTGCTTAAATAAAATCAACACTTCAAGTGGTAATTTAAAAAATCAGTCACATAACTTCAGGAAACATTTAAAGAAATACTGAGGCCTCAATACTTTTGAGCTAAGTACTAGTTTAAGACTGTAATTCTCTTGTAAATATGGTGCAATAAATGCATTGAACATTAAAATTAATTTATATTAAGCACATATCACAGAATTTCTACTACCATCCATTCTAATATACAGACAAGTAATTTGCAGTCTGCAAAACTTATATTAAACTATTTCTTGTTTTATTTATATGTTAGGATAAAGCATTCCTGAGATTCTGGTATAGCAGCGTGTTTAAACAGCTTGGTAAAGCAGTAAATATGTAAATGTACTAATGTACATAGATTATACTGCGGTGGTGGTGCTGTGGTAGCATTTTCACCTCACAGTAAGACTTTGTCCTGTTCGATTCTCAGCTAGAGTGTCTTCTGTGTGGAGACATGCGTGAATGGGCGTACCTTCGTTGAAGGTTGTGTGTCAGGGCTGGCAACTTAGCACGTAAAAATCTACTGCCAATCATTAGTGGACCAGAGTTCCGCTGTGGCGACCACTAACCTGGAAAAGCCGAAAGACACAACAACTAATGTACATAGATTAAATAGACATTTCCTCTGTATGGTCTCTGGTTCCACATTTGTTATGAATACACTAGATCAAGAATAGAAGGCACTGTTTTGCTAATTTTTCAGGTAAGTTGCCATAAGTCTTTCTACCATGTAGCCACCTAGCAGAAATGACCCATTAGTAAATGTTAACTGCTCTAGTGCTTGTCTGTCAGACTAATGCTACAGTCTTTCAAGACAATGAACTTGCTACAGCCATTCAATGAGTGTCAAGGCAGCAGCCAACATGAGATAGTAAATTACTAGTTTGTTAACACAGACACATATTGTCACTGCATTTAGAAATTTGTATGGAAACTTAAATCCAGACTAGAAATCAGTTGTACTGACCTCACTGTCATATGCCTTATGAGATTACACTGCTAATGCGACAGCCATGATTTAAAAAAATATATATATATATATAAATATATATATTCACTCATAAAATCGTCTAAGGCCAGCTTCGAGAGAAAAATTGCACAGGACACTAAGGATAATCACAAGGCTTTCTTTAGTTATGTTAGGAACCTGGGTGGGAATTCCCAGATATGCTCAGAATTAGTCCAAAATGACAAAAAATACACCAAACCCACAGACATTCCCAACATCCTAGCTGACAGGTTCAGCGCAAACATCCCCCCCCTCCCCACCAAAAGGGCAAATACCTATCCCAGCAGAGTGCTGCCCCCCTGACATCTCAGATGCTCAGGTAAGAGCCGCCCTCTCCAAAGCAAAAAACACAGCATCAATGGGACCAGATGGTGTCCCGGGCTGCGTCCTGCATTAACTCCAAGAAGAGCTAAACCCAAACATAAAACTACTGTTCAATCTCAGCCTTAATACAGGATATGTACCTAAAGAGTGGCGTACAGCAACAGTGATCCCTCTCCACAAAGGTGGTGCCTCAACAGATCCTGGAAACTATCGCCCCATAAGCCTGACTAGCTTGGTCTGCAAAGCTATGGAAAGGATCATCATGGACCTCATAAATAAAGATATTGGGGACCTACAGACACTGGATCCTACTCAGTTCGGCTTTGTTAAGGGCAGATCCTGCCTCTTAAACCTGGTTGATTTCTTTGAAACAGTCACCAAGGCCATTGACGAGGGGAAGGTGGTCCACACAGCCTACCTGGACCTCGCAAAAGCCTTTGATACAATACCCCACTCAGGCATTATAGATAAGCTCACCAGCTTAAATATAAACCCCTATGTCACTAGATGGGTTGCAAACTGGCTCAAAGACAGAAGCCACATGGTTAGAATTGCTGGAGCCATGTCAGACACCAAACCAGTTACAAGTGGCATCCCACAAGGCTCAGTCCTGGGACCTCTCTTGTTCGGTATATATTTCTCGGAGGTACAGGCCAACATGGAAGGACTGTGGCTGACCAAGTTCGCAGATGACTGCAAACTGGGCATCATAATCGACTCTCCAGCGACACAAGCATCCTCCAAAAGGGCCTCATAGAAACAGACAACTGGTGCCAGAGCCATGGCCTCAAGCTAAACGCCAAAAAGTGTATAGTCATCCCCTTTGGCAAAAACAAAGTGCCCACAAATTACCACATAGGTGGTAATCCATTAAGTACAGAAGAAGTAATTAGGGACCTAGGGACCCAAGTTGATAGCAATCTCTCATTTGACAACCACGTGGCCAAAGTGGTTAGAAAAACATTTTATATAGCCCACCTAATCATGAAGGGATTCACATCTAGATCAGGGAGGTCATCGTGCCTCTTTACTCATCCCTCATCAGGCCCATAATTGAGTACAATGCCCCTTTTGGGATGTACCTTACCAGACACCTGCAGCAACTGGAAAGACCCCAAAAGTACCTCACCAAGAGGATCAAAGGGCTCAAACAGATGCCATATGCTGCCCGGTTAAAGAAACTCCAGCTCTACTCAGTGGCATACTGCCTGATCAGAGGCGATCTGTGCCTGACATATAAAGCCATGTCCAACCCGGAATTAATGGACATGCTGCACCTCAGAAAATCCAAATCCCATCGAGCTATGCGCTCGAGAGACTTGAACCTCAGTACTGAAATAAATAGGACATGCTGGAGGGACAGATTCATAACCCAGAGGCTCCCTTCACTCTGGAATAAAATCCCAGTCCAGGTTAGGCAGAGTCCCTCATTGACTCTCTTCAAGTGGAATCTTGATGAGTGGATGGGAGATCATAGGTTTACCCCGGGTATCACTTCTGTGTCACTGTTAGACAGAGGCACAGTATACTAACCTCAAAAAAGGGCATAGCAAAATTAATTTAAAATGGGTGGAGAAAGCCAAGCACACTCTGGCTAGGCTTATAAATGCCCTAGGGCAGATAGCCTAGCATGAACCTATGAACCTATGAACCTAAATATATATATATATATATATATATATATATATATATATATATATATATATATATATATCTGCCTTAGCATCTACAGCCTTCAACTGGTAACAAAATAGCAAACCTCATATGAAGGGCTAAAAACAAGGGGTACCCTTGGCTCAGATACATGTTAGCAATGCCAACAACATAGTGCTGCCATCTATCTATGGTACTGAAAAGCCCCAGGGTCATACTTTGTCAGAAAATGCATATGGTTTTGCATGTTACATTACAGGGGCGATGTCCTTGCTACTGGCACATAGAATGTTCTGGAATTTTGAGTACCTAGGAAGGAATAGGGACTGGAATAAGGAAATTCTATAGTTCATGGAGCTAACACTTGAATGCTTTGCTATGGTATTCAAAAACTAGAAATCCATTCCAATAAATATTACAAAAATATGTGTATACAAGCTTGAGTGATACAAGAACATAACTGAAGACTTGGAAATGTTCTGTATTTACATAATGGTGTTATAATATTCTATATTCATGTTTTAGTCTGTTTTATTTTTTTATTTCACTGTTCTTGAAATAGCCTGGGTTGTGGCTGAAATGGCCTTGTGGGCAATTGTTGACCCACTTGACAAATATCTCAGTAAATAAAAATAACTAAATAATCTATGGTATTCATTAACAATTGATGTTGTATACTTTTTATTGCTGAGATAACTTTCAGTTTTTGAATTTGTACTGTTTGTAGCTGTTTGTCTTGATCTAATATTCACTCCTAATTTAGTTGTAAGATTTTCAACATACATATATATATATATATATATATATATATATATATATATATATATATAGATAGATAGGTTTACTATGGTATGTTCAAAAGGGGTCGGGTTGAACAGTGACAACATTGGAATATAAGGTGGAATTTGACAACAGCGGAAGACGGAATGTCAAAAATGGAAACACAAAAATGTGTATTCCACATTTTTGACATTCTCTTCTTCCACCCAACTTACTCAGCTTACCTCTACTATTTAGCAGGAGGGCTATGCCCCCTGCACCCCCCCATGTAGGGGGGATGCACTTCCCCCCCCACATTAAATATACCAACTCTGAGATCGTACTACAGTGAGGAAATTGGCTACTTCCCTGTTCCTCACTGAAGCACGAACTCCCTCCACAGTCTCAGCACGTTGCTTGTTGAAAGGTCGAGTGCACTATGCAACTCAACTACCTGTGGTCGACCATGTATGGTTCGGTTTCCTGTCCTTTGGAAACTGCAATTTCAGACATCAGACGTTCAACTTAACTGCTGTTCGCTTAAGTCACAGTAAACCTATAATATATACAGTATCAGTCCTTATAAATGGATCCATTCTTGAAAAAATGTTTCCTCAACTGTGGAAAATCTCCCATGTAATCCCACTTCATAAAGTGGGACCTTCCACTGAACTGACACACTGTCATCCAACTGCTATTCGTTCACCTCTTTCTAAGCTACTCAAAAGGTGTATTCATCTCCAGGTCATGAAATTCTTACTAACAAATAACCTTCTCTCAAACACTCAGCATGAGTTTCGCCCATCACATAGTACCACTACAGCTCTCTTATCCTTCGATAATACCATAAACCATCACAGGAATAACAACAGCTTTGTATCTGTCATCTTTCTAGACCTATCAAAAGCTTTTGATATGGTCTCCCATTCCAAACTAATAGATGTACTAACTGAACTATCCTTCTCACCATCTGTCACAGCTTGGTTTAATAACTATTTATCTGGCCATTAAAAATCTGTTCTATGCAAGGTGACCTATCTCCATGCCTTCCTTTATCCATTGGTGTCCCCCAAGGATCTATCTTAGGCCCTCTCCTTTTCTCCCTCTTTACTAATAATCTACATACAGCTACTCCACATTGTTCTATAATACAGTATGCAGATGATTCAACACTTATTTGTGCTGCCACTTCTCTATCAGCTCTTCATTCTCTAACACAGGAATCTTTCACTTCTGTTGAAACATGCTTAGCCAGTGCCCATCTAATCCTAAACCCAAACAAAACTAAATTGTTACTCGTACAACCTAACAAGACATCTATCTCATGCCCACCATTTAACATAATAGCCAAGGACAATACTGTCACCTCCCCGACAACCCATACAAAACTTCTTGGAGTGGAAATAGATAGTAACCTAAAATTTGACTTACATGTTTCTCTAATAATAAAAAGTCCATAAGAAACTTGGAAATCTATATAGGTCCAATATTTCCTGACCAAAATGGCCAAAATTTCCTTAGTACAAACCCATCTGCTCTCCATTCTACTATATGCCTCTACAATTTTAACTAATCTTAGGAAAAGTGACTTATCAGAGCTAGAAGCATGTTATAATAAAATTGCTAAGTTTGCATCTGACTACCCATATAGAACACATCATGGTACAGCTTTAAGGATACTAGACTGGATTGAACTTCTCAACATTATTCTTTACAACCAACTCTCTCTAACTCGCAAAATTGTAACACAACCAACCAGAACCCCTGCACTACAAAACTTCATCCTTCCTTACAGTTCCAGCAGACCACTTCTCTCTAACAATAAGAACTTAATCACTGTCTACAAGGCCAGCAACACTGCAGATGAATCTTTATTTTCCAGCTATATATCTCATATATGGAACTCCCTTCCTAACTCCATTCTCTCAATCTCGTCCTCTAACCACTTTAAGCCATCACTTAAAGCTTATCTAAAAAATAAGTGGCTATGTTCCTGTACTACCCCAACCCCACGAATACTCTGATACATCACAGTATACCCCAACCATATCCAATTTCTTCCCTGGTGTTTAATCTTTTATTTCTACCGGCCTATCTTAGCCTTATATCTCGACATAAGTCATACTTTACAAACATTACTATGTTCAAAGCCTAGGTTTTCTTATCATGATGTAGCAAATTTGTATTTTCTTATGTATACTATATTTTGTTTACTTTATACTTATATTGATTATTGGAATTCGTACATTAAAATTTACTGTTACTCATAGAGCTTTTCTCCCCGGGCCTCTGCTGAAAAAGGACCTGTGTCCAGTCAGACGTTCCTGCTAAACAAATGTTAAATAAATAAATAAAAAATAAATATAAAAAATAAATCATATCCATTATCTCAGTAGCATTGCAGAAGTATATTGTCCTTGATTTTAATATTTTCAGTCTAAGTGAAGCCATTTTATTGTGAAGGCCTAGATGTCATAAATTTAGACTTCTAAGTGACTATCCATTTACTACCATATTAAACAACAAATGAGAAATCCACTGATATTCTGTGCCATGTTTCTGTTTCATCTGGCTTTGCAGCAAAGAATAAAGTACAGTTCCAAAGTTTTAACACATTAATGTGGTTATTTATACACCAGCACTATAGATTATCTAACAGACCAATAAGCTTTAAATATTAATTCATAGACTGGCAAATTTACCTTCTTGTTTTATTTTCTAAAGTTGGAGCTGTGTGGCTGCACTACCTTCATTTCCATCTTCAACGTAAATGTGACTTTCAAAGGTGAGCACTGTAACTGGAATAATTTAGTCTCTACTTCACAGTTATCTACTGCAAAAGATGAAGTTTGCATAGTAGCTTTCCAAGAGTATGCCCCCATCTCACAACACACAAGACTACCCACAGGCAACAGTGAAGCCCAAAAAACCACATTCACAACACAATGTGTCTGTATGTAGATGGCATAGGTATCCTGGGCAGCAATTGCTTGATTATAGAAGAGTGATGATTAATGTCACCTGCTATCTGTCCAAGGAATTGAGTGGTATGTCATTTACCACGGTCAGTTCATAACTATCTCCTATACTCACATTCATGCATTAGTCTGACAGACATGCACTAAAGGAGTTAGCCAACTGTATATCAGGTAAGCAGCATGCAGCATATCCGGGATTTTTGGAATTATATTCCAGCTACTAGAATGTAGCTTCCCTCTCCTACAAGTGTATTCCTCTAAACGCAGAAAAAACAGGCAAATATTTAGCTAACTAAGCACTTTGAGAGAGAGAGAGAGAGAGAGAGAGAGAGAGACGCGAGCTGTTAATATTTATAAATCATGGATTATAAATGTGTTTAATAATAATAATAATAATAATAATAATAATAATAATAATAATATCAACAAACTATCGCACTGCACACAATAAAAAGTTATTTTAGAAAGTGTACATAGTGGCATGCTATATGCCTGGCTGCACCCATTGTATAATTCACCACAAAATAACTATATAAAGCCTGCTTTAGACAGCCACTTTTGCAGAGTAACAGACTTCAACAAAAAGAGCACTGCATTCAAAAATACTAAATAAATAATACAGATATTGGTGGGCAGAACCATAGCTAGCTCAATTGGCACCTTGTGCAGATACCCCAGCTTGCATACCCCTCAACTTAAAGTTGAGGAGCCAAAAAAAACATCTTTGTTTCGCAACTCATTGTAGCAAACTGCTTGCTAAAACAGCAACAAACACAACACATGAGCACACATGCTCATCTCATATTAAGCACTTCAGCCAAGGCATAAATGTGGTATAGACATTAATAGCTCATTTCCAACACTGCACTCCCACACCATCTGCATCTGTCAATTATGGCCCCCTGTCATTTTGTGCCATGGGCAACCATCCCCTTTGCCCCACCCTAGTTATTGTTATGGTTGATGACTACAACTTTCACCCTCATGGACCCCACTACTTTAATTTATAATCTCTGAGACTGTTATATACAAGGGAAATAGTTATTCAGGGAAGTAAAGCATTATTGCACTTGACTTAGTTTAGCAATTTTCAACTATTGCAACTGTTTCTGCAGCATTTAAAGTGAAACTGAATTTCTCGTAAACAACAGCTTATTTTGTCAGGTGCTAGGGTCATTTTGAAACTGCAGTACTTATTCGTTTCTTTTTTCTTACTGGTGCAGTTATTCTTGTAAAAAAAGGTCAATTGCTGACATTTTCTGCATGGCTAAGTACCACTGGCTCTTCCCAAGATGATTTCTAGCTGGTTCTTTTGTTTTGTTTAATTGCTATTTTTTTGTGTTGCCCTGCACTAAGTTGCACCCCATGCAGTGCAAGAATATAATACAATAGAGATAATCCAGGGTTGCAGGTAGAAGCACACTAGGCTTGTGCTGTGGACCAAATAACCTATTGTGTACAAGTCCTTCATCAACTGCCATTCATAAATACTGTTTCAGTTTATAAACACTAATAAATTAAGATTTGAGGATGAATGGTGGAATAGTGATGAAGGATAATGCATATTCACAAGAACAAGTTTAGACTAAATGACCACTGCTTAGATTACTGATTAAAAATCTCACAAAAAATGGTTAAGTTATAAATGAGGGTTACGATGTACAATTTTACCTGTATAGTAAGATTGAGGCCTCTTCAGTCAGCTGCTTCATTTTGTCAATTAGATTGGCTGGACTGGGTATGCCTTCTTATATATGCTTCTAATGAGCATGTTGATGATCTGTATAGACAGCTTCCCAGTTCTAGTTTGAATGAATTTCACTATGTCTACTATGACTATTCCCTGTTTGCTACTTTGGCTATTTGGCTTAGTCACTGAAGGATGGATTTTGGACTTACAAATCCGTTAACATCTTGCATGACATCTCTAGTTGCAGTGATTCTTTTAAAGTCTACAATTATCACTTTTGATGGAACTGTCATTTCACTAGGCGAGGCTATTGTAACTCCTCTTCTTATGAGAACATCTCTTGAGCTAAACGATGTGAAGAGCTGCTGCCCATTCATCAACATTCCAGTTATTATTAACCAAACATCCACCATCACATGGTATCATACATTGTATTCATTTTATTTTATTTATTTTTTATTTTTTTTACATTTGTTTACCAGGAAATTCCGACTGGACGCAGGTCCTTTTTCAGCGGATGCCCGGGGAGAAAAGCTCCACATCATGTACATGATAAATAGAGATCCAAAGCTGCAGCAATAGTAAACAACATTACAGGTTGTTGGCTTTAATACAATAACAAGATATTGATTATCAACAGTATATACAGCAAATGTTGCAAGTTAAGATAGTTTCTTGTCATTTATAATATTAGTAACAAAGTTGTCAGACAAGATTTTAAATTATGTAAAGACAACTAGTTACTTCTGACTCTGGTTACTAGTGCCGGTAGTATAGATGGGTTAAGAGTCTAGGTGGGGGAGGAGGTAAGGGTGGGGTGTTAGTCTGGATTAGAACAAGGACAAATACAAATTTAAGTGGAATTTGAGCACAATTTTGAAAAGGCTGCTGGAAGGTAGAGTAGTTATAGAGGGTGGAAGATTGTTCCAAAGTTTAGATATGGTACATGAAAATATGGCTTCTCCTGATGAATTTTTGGGTTTGATAACAGTGAGCTGATGTTTGTTGCTTGATCTTAGGGGCCTAGTGGAGTGATAGGGTTGGCGAAGGGTTTGAAGGGAAGGGATGTTATGGGGGTGGTTAATAAGTTTATGAGAGAGTGTGAGTTGATTCAATGAAGGAGTTGTAGGAGTTCTAGCCAGTTTATTTCTTTAAGGGAGATACAATGATGGCTGTGGTAGGAGGTTACAGTTGCAAATTTAGCAATGTTGTTGTAACAAGCATCCAGCTTGTGTAGGTCTGTCTGTCTAAGGTTGGTAAGTATGGAGGATGCATAGAGTAGGGTGGGGATTAGCTGGGAATTGGCTATGAAGATTCTAGCCACTTTGGATAGGAATTGGTGGCTTCGATATCATGCACCAAGTTTCTTTTGAACTTTTTTTATTGTGAGAGATATGTGGGTGTCAAATCTAAGTTTGTTGTCTATTTCCACATCGAGTAATTTTGTGTGTTCTGATGGAGAGATAATGGTATTATCTTTGGTGAGAATGGGTGGCTTTGGAAGGTTGGAACAGAAGAAGTTTTGTCTTACTTGGGTTGAGTAGGAGCTGAGCATTGGATAGCCAGTTTTCTACAGAGGAGAATGATTTCTGTGTGATTTGTTGTAGCTCTGGTAGAGTGGGGGCAGAGCAGATGAGAGTAGAGTCATCTGCGTACTGTATAAGAGCTGCTTGTGTGGTGGCAGTATGAAGGTTGTTAGTGAAAAGTGAGAATAACATAGGGCCAAGGATAGACCCTTGGGGAATTCCGAGAGTAACTGGGAGGTGAGGTGATAGGTTATCATCCCAGATTACTGATTGCTGGTGTCCATGTAGATAGCTGTGGAACCAGTTGCAGGCTGATTGTGAGAAGGAGAGGTTGAGGAGAGTAGAGAGTAGTAGCTCATGAGATATCATATCAAAGACCTTTGAGAGGTCTAGAAATATGGTAGTAGAGAAGAGGCCATTGTTTTTGTGATGAAGTATAGTGTTGGTGAAGGAGAGCAGAGCGGAGGTACTGCTGTTATATGGCCTGAAACCATGTTGGATTTTGGAGAGGAGATTATTAGCTAGGAGGTAGTTGGAGACCTGGGTGTTGATACATTTTTCAAGTATCTTGGAGAGAGGGGAGAGGACAGCAATGGGGTGGTAATTGGAGAGGTTGGTGGAGGGGGTGCCTTTGTAGAGAGAAATGATGTGGGATATTTTCCATATTGAGGAAACATAGCCTTCTGTTATGGAATGGTTGATTAGAATTGAAATTGGGTATCCTAGTGTATCAGCTGCAATTTTCAAGCATTCAGAGGGGAGGTTGTCAGCTGCGAGTTTGGTGGGTTTAAGTTTTGACAATAGTCTTTTTATTTTGGAGGTAGGTACTGAAGTGAAGAAGAAAAGAGGGGTGGGGGGTTAGGGTTAGGAGTTGGGGGGCTGTTGTAGGGAAGTGCTGTTTGTTTAGAGATGTTATAGTTTCAGTGAAGTGTTTGTTGAAGGATTCAGCAATACTGCTGGAGGAGGGGGGAATGAACGGCTGGGGGGTATCAATCTTCCCTGGGTGGAGGATAGTGTTAATAGTGGACCAGAATTGCTTAGGGTTGTGGTTGGTAGAGTTTAGGGTGGATTTATAGTAGAGGGATTTGTCTAATTTTATTTGCTTTTTGGCTTTATTGGGCAGTTCAAGGAATGATTGCTTATCTGAGTTATTTTTTTTAGTCACCAGTGCTCCCAGGATTTTTATCTCTGGATTTCATTAGGGTTCTGGTGGTCTTTTGTAACCATAGGGCATGCCTGGATCTGACTTTAGCATTTCTTACAGGAGTATGGGTGTTTAGAATGGAGAGGAAGGTACTGTTGAAGAAGTGGACCACCTCATCTAGGTTGAGGTATTTTAGTGGTATTCATAATAATAATAATAATAATAATAATAATAATAATAATAATAATAATAATAATAATAATAATAATAATAATAATATTATTATTATTATTATTATTAGTAGTAGTAGTAGTAGTAGTTGTTGTTAGGCAGGGTAGGTAGAGCACTGATCCCACTGGACAATTTTCAAACTCAGTCCAGGGTATGTACATAGCAAATATGTTAATTATTCGCAGTCTGACGAGCCTGATCCTGCAAGGGCATGGAACGCATTATCATGGAACTTATAAACAAAGACATTGGCAACCTTCAAACATTATACCCCACCCAGTTTGGGTTCTTGAAGGGCCGATCTCATCTCCTGAACCTGACTGACTTCTTCTAATCATTTTCCAGAGCTGTGGATGAGGGTAAGGCAGTCCACACAGCTTATCTGGACCTCGCCAAGGCCTTTGACACCATTCCCCACTCTGGAATCATAGATAAACTTACTAAGCTGGGCATAAATCCCTCCGTCACTCAATGGGTTGCCAACTGGCTTACTGACAAAATCCACACTGTAAAAGTAGCTGACTGCAAATCCAGCTCCAGACAAGTGATAAGTGGAGTACCTCAGGATTCAGTCCTGGGACCACTATTGTTTGGGACCACTATTGTTTTCCATCTACTTCTCTGAAGTACAGGCCAACACTAAGGGAGTCTGGCTAACAAAGTTTGCAGATGACTGCAAACTGGGAGCCATTATTGAATCCCCAAATTGTGTGGATATTCTACAAAAGGACCTTACAGAAACAGAAACACATGGGCTCAAGCTTAATGCCAAGAAATGTACAGTTATCCCCTTTGTAAAAAAACATGTACCCATGAATTACCACATAGGTGACAGTACACCAAACACCAAAAGTGTGATGAGAGACTTAGGGACACAAGTGAACAGTGGTCTCAACTTTGATAACCATATCGCCACAACAGTCAGGAAATCCTCCTATGTGGCACACCTCATTACTAAGGGCTTTTCATCCAGAAAAAAAGGAGGTTATTGTCCCACTGTACTCATCCCTCATTAGACCCATTATAGAGTACAACGCCTCATTTGGTATGTACCTCACAAGATATCTGCAACAGCTGGAAAGGCCGCAGAAATACCTCACTAAAAGAATCACAGGCCTAAAGCAGATGCCCTGTACTGACCAACTAAAAAAACTCCAGCTATACTCTGTGGCATATCATCTACTCAGAAGCAATCTCTGCTTAACATACAAGGCCATGTCAAACCCTGAGTTGTTGGACATGCTCCACTTAAAGAAATCCCAATCCATCAGAGCCACATGCTCCAGGGATCTAAACCTTGTCATCACAATGAACAAAACATGCTGGAGGGATAGGTTCCTGACACAGAGACTCCCCATACTCTGGGATAGACTGCCCATACATGTCAAGCAGAGCACCTCCTTGGCCCTCTTCAAAAGGAACATTGACGATTGGTGGGAGATAGGAAATTCACCCTGGGGATCACATCATTCACCCTGCTAGACAGGGGTCTGGGGAAGTAAATATTGTGGGATGAAATATCCAGGGAATTGTTATGGCTAGGCTTGTATAGGCCCTTGGGTCGATAGCCTAGTACCAACCTATGAACCTATGAACCTATAAATGTGTACAATTGTTCAGTAAAAATATGTATTGGTCTTTACAACAGAATATTTAAAATATTTGGGGAGTATAATACAGGGCATATGTAACATCACTCAGATTGAACAAATCAGGCTCCCAGTTATATTGCATAGTAATAAGGAGTTCAAATGGTATACAAACTGTTGGCTTGTAATAAAGTCATTTCATCACAAAATTATATTATGATCATAAATTAAATGAGGGATTCAGCATCTTTAAGAAAAGAGGGTGGATAGCATGAAATGGAGGAAAGGAAGCCTAGAAGAAGAGAGTGTGTTTTAGAGTTTATGCCTGGTGGAAGGGATGCAATGAGGCAGAAAAGAGATGGTGAGCGTTGGGGAGAAGAGTGGTAAGGAATGGAGAGAAGAAGAAGAAGAGAAAGTATCAAAAGATGTAGGAGGAAGATTTAGGAATGTGTGTTTTGCTGAGAAATGTTTATCCAACTGACAACAGATTTCAGCACAGCAGCTTTCAGCAATGATATGGTGCTGCCTTTTCTCTACTGTTGTGTGGCTGTGAAATCCCCACCACAAGTAATGCAGGAGGCTTACCCACTGTAAAAAAAAAAAAAAAACTTTAAATGATGTTCCTTGATAAAGTGTCATTTAACAATTCTTTTCTTTGCTGTATCCATCGGAGAAAAGACCTTAGATGAATGATCATTAAGCCAGAGATTTATAGGGCAAAGATAAATAAAATATCAGAAAGTTTAATGTTAACATGCTACTGGAGTTTGGAATGTATTTGCAGTATGCATACTTAAATAAAGCCTTCTTAAGTCTGGGTCTGAACTTAGGGTAGGTGTTAATTTCTTTGATTTAAGTGTGATTGGATTCCCAGGCTGGGGAAACCATGACAGAGCAGCTATGACTGGTACAGGAAAGTATAGTTCAACATGGGAGGGAGTCTGATAAATGAGAGTAACCTATGTTTATAGGTTAAGGTGTTATGAGTTGGCCTGCTGGTAGAGGGTAGTAATTTAGAGGTGAAAAAAGCTAGAAATAATTCAGATCTTAGGGCGATTGGCATCAATTTGGCTTTTTTTTGTATTTGGCTGAGGTGTTTAATGGGGCAAGAATGATGAAGCTGCAAATGTTATTGGCTGTGGTATAAAAATATTTGGGGTATTTTTTACTGAGTGATGCTATTGATGGGAGCTCATACACAAGCTCAATTAGGAAAACCCTTTTTCCCACTGCTGACCATTCCTCTGAAGATGAAAAGTGGGAGATCTTTTT